>NC_091444.1:46340431-46682931 GCF_964237555.1 Oryctolagus cuniculus
CTCAGACCCTATAGGCTCTTAAGCTGAAAAAACCTTTCACTCGGCCCAGCTTCCAAAGTGACCGCCACCGTTGAGGGGACAGCCAATTAGCGTTGGCAACATTGCAGGCAGAACTGTAAATTTCCTTTAGAGATGCCACCTTCCTTTTCTTCGTGTAGGCCAGCTAGGTAATTGGAGTCAAAAGCGTGCCTTCCCTAAGGAGGTTCACACCTCCCTTGAGAAGAGATAGATAGGTTTGGACCTCATACCTGGCCAGGCCTTAACACCCACCTGATTGTTATCAGGCCCTTCCTATAAGTTTTTAGTTGCCTTTCAGTGGGAAAACATCCTCCCAGTTTGGATAGCACCTTTCTTACTTCCTCTAATAATGACTGCCCTTTGTTTTAGACCCTGTGTATTTAATCTGCTTGTTAGATTCGTATTCTCCAGACTTGGAACAGTGAAATTCTAGATGGCTATGCACATGAAACCTTGGATGGAAGCAGTTTCTGCAAGCTGGCACTGCATCCCCCTCAAGTAGCCACCTCTGCTGGAATCCTGTCCTGACTTCACCCCTACTCAGCTTGAAGAAGCCAGAGCAGTTGAAGTCCCATATCCCTAATAGAAGTTAGGGTCCATTCTTCTGGGAGAGGAAATGTGAGGAGTCAGATTAATAGGCAGTGGGGTTAGTCCCAGGGGAGATTCAGGGTCCCAAATGCTTTCTTCCCCCAAAAGTTACCTTTAACAGGGTCAAAAGTGCCCCATTTCTTAAAAATTTGCAGTTTCAACATGAGAATCGCAAGGGAGTGGTGATTCCACCCTTCGGAGCTTCTATTTTACTGTAAAACAAATTAGGTATCCCACCCTTCTGATGGCTCTTTTGTTTTATCATGAGCAAGCCAGACAGGGTAAAAAGATTACAAATCAGGTCTTTTTTGATGGGTTTGGCCCCTCTATGTACTGATTGACAGTTTCTTCCCCAGAATTGTGCTTATAAACCCCACTATCACCAGCCCCTTTGAGTTTTGCCTCTCTGGAAGTCCCCGCTCCTGGCACTCTGCCAGGAGGTCTCTGAGTTAAATAAATCTTGTTTTTAAATAATTTTTTAAAATACTAAGCGGGCCGGCGCCGCTGCTCACTAGGCTAATCCTCCGCCTTGCGGCGCCGGCACACCGGGTTCTAGTCCCGGTCGGGGCGCCGGATTCTGTCCCGGTTGCCCCTCTTCCAGGCCAGCCCTCTGCTGTGGCCAGGGAGTGCAGTGGAGGATGGCCCAGGTGCTTGGGCCCTGCACCCCATGGGAGACCAGGAGAAGCACCTGGCTCCTGCCTTCGGATAGGCGTGGTGTGCCGGCCGCAGCGTGCCGGCCGCGGCGGCCATTGGAGGGTGAACCAACGGCAAAGGAAGACCTTTCTCTCTGTCTCTCTCTCTCACTGTCCACTCTGCCTGTCAAAAAATAAATAAATAAATAAATAAAATAAAATAAAATACTAAGCACACAATAGAGGATACTGGTTGTCAGCACCTACAACCAAACTGTTGGTGGGATGGCTTAAACAGTAGACATTTATTTCCCCACAGTTCTGAAGCCCAGATGTCCATGACGAAGGTGCTTGCTAATTCAGTATCTGGAGATAACCCTCTTCCTAGCTTATAGATGGCTCATTTCTTGCTTTGTCCTCATATGGTCTTCCTTTGGTGTGTGGCTGAGGGGTTGCAGAGAAAAAACAAAAGCATGATGGAGATTCTCCTAAGGACATGAGTCCTATTGGATCTGATCAGGGCGCACCATCGTGAGCTCATTTAACCTTGATTACTTCTTTAGGGAGCATCAGCAAGAAAACTGGGCTGTCTGATTCTCAGCTGCTTCTGATTCAGTTACTGAAGTACAACCTTCACTTCAGTCAGAGGTATTCAGGAGTACTGCATGTTTGCTTTTGCTTTGCAACCTTCATTTAGAAGTCTTTGGTTTTATTGAAAAGCAGTACACTTTGAGCATTTAGTGTTTGTCTTTTCCAATCCTTACTTCACATCTTAGACCTTAAAGATTAAGCATGGGGCCGGTGCTGTGGTCCCCACCCCTCACATGGCAGACGGGCTGGGTTCCGGGCTCCTGGTCCCTGGCGCCAGCCTTCATTCAGTCTGAACTATCTTGTCTATTGCAGAATTTGGAGCCTGAACCATCCGGTTGGAGATCTGTGTGTTTCTGTCTCTTTCTCAGCCTTTCCAATGAAATACAATGAGATGTGTGTGTGTACACATATATATTACATATATACAGCTTTTTAAAGTAGAAATCCCATCTTTTGCACCAAAGTGGCTACAACTAGAAACCATTATGCTTAGTGAAATAAGCCAGTCCCAAAAGACAAATATATGTTTTCTCTTTTATGTAGCAGTTAATATAAAATACAAAAAAGAATGTATAGGAACAAAGCAGACATCTTGTGATTTGATTGTTGTTTTTACCACTTGTTACTATTCCTATGAAACCGTGTTCTTTATACTTTTTACTTGCTAAATATTATGGTTAGTGGTGCATTAAGACTGTGATTATAGAGTGGACTGGCATTATGATTTTGCAAAAAATTAAAGAAAGAAGGAGGACTGAGGTAGAGAGGGAGGGAAATATGATTGTCTTCCTAGAATTGTACCTATGAAATATGTGACATCTGTTTTCTTTATGTTAATAAAAATCCAGAGGAGCATATAGGTGAAACTTTTGATAGGCAATTTTAAGCTTTTTATTTATTTATTTAGAGATGCCTGTTGAACATCTACTAGGCAGGTTTTCCCATTTAAAGAAAAGACAAGGTCTGCTGTAAAAATCACTATCTTTGTTAGGTTTGGTGGATGCAGGACATAGGTTTGTACAGAAAGCAGCTTCATTCTACGGAGGTGGCTGCTCATATTGCTGGGGGGCATTCAGCCTTATACGGTTGCCTCCTTATTGAAAAAAGAACACCAGATCTGTAAAGTCAGTTTATGTCTATAGTAAGTAAATCTGTTAGAATTCAAATGTCTTAGTTGAGAAGTTCATCTTGCGGGGCCAGCACTGTGGCATAGTGAGTTAAAGCCCCAGCCTGCAGCACCGGCATCCATATGGGTGCTGGTTCGAGTCCTGGCTGCTCCTCTTCCGATCCACCTCTCTGCTATGGCCTGGGAAAGCAGCAGAAGATGGCCCAACTCCTTGGGCCCCTGTACCCACATGAGAGACCTGGAAGAACCTCAGGCTCCTGGCTTTGGTTCAGCTCAGCTCAGGCCTTTGTGATCATTTGGGGAGTGAACCAATGGATGGAAGACCTCTCTGGCTCTATCTCTCTATATAACTCTGTCTTTCAAATAAAAAAAAAAGTTTTTTAAAAAGTTTATTTTGCTACTTTTTAGTATTTTGAAAAGTACCATCATTTTCTGATGTTGACATGTTATGTAATTTGTATGTTCTTTTTTAAGTATCTATGTCAAATGTAGAGAGATGGAGAGACAGGGAGGATTTTCCTACTACTGGTTCACCCCTCAAATGACTGCAGTGGCTAGGCTTGGGCCAGAGGCCAGAAGTCTGGAACACCTCCTTGCTTTCCCACATGGGTAGAAGGGGCCCAGGGATTGGACCGTCCTTAGCTGCTCTCCCAGGCACATTAGCAGGGAGCAGAATAGGAAGTGGAGCAGCTAGGACTTGAACGAATGCTCAAACGTGGGATGCATCCAGAAGCAACAGCTTAACCCACTGCACCACAATGCCAGCCTGCCATCTACATGTTCTTCGAATATTTTTTAAGATCTAAATTATTTATATCACATTTAATGATATAATCCTCTTTTAAGCAGCTTATCTCTGTAGGTAACTCCCACTTAATCAAAATGAGAAGATTCTAAGTCTTAATCTTCAATGAATGCATCATTTGGCGTATAAGTATCAGTAGCAGATTTGATAGCAACTGGAATTGCAGCAGGTAATTACTAAATTCATTTTTAAAGTTATTTTCCTAAATAAGCTGAAAAAGAAGATTGAAACAGTTTTCTTCACCTCTCTAAGTGTGTGTGTATACTGATATGTATCTTTCTAATGTTCTTGATTGTTTTTTTGTGGGTAAATGGCTACTTGGCTTTTTTGGCTGTCAAAGTCAGATAGAGGAATTGGCTGCTGAGAGGATAAAGGCTTTTAGTATTCTAGAATAGTAGTTACCCTTACTCAGTAATTTTAGGTAACTCTAAGGGAACTACCACCCCAGTGAGATTAGAATATTCATGTAGCTTTATTTCCTCTGCCCTCTCTGGGTTCTTTTTTGCTTCCTGGAGCCCCAGTAGAGTTTGCTGCTGAAAGTATTGTCTGTGGACCAGGGACAGCAGCAGCAGCACCTGGGGACTTGTCAGAAACCAAGACTTGCAGGCCCACCTTGGATCCACTGAGTATATCTGCATTTTATCAAGTTCCCTCACATCCCCAGGTGGATCCTGTGCCTGTTTGAGAAAGCCCTTCATTTTCCCCAGTGCCTTGTTTGCGCAGCGCATCACTTCAGCTATTTGTCCCTGTATTTTCAGTATAAAAACCAGGCCTCAACTACAGAATAATAAGTCACTACGAATTTGTCAGCTGTGCTGGGGTCAGGCAGTTGCCGTAAGACTGAATATTCACAGGGGTTATTAATGTGTCAGGCATGAGAGAGCAGAAGTTTCCACTTGGATATTTACAAATGTCTCTTACAATTCAAGTTCCCCAAAGAATTTAGGTCCGATATTCTTCACTTCTGCTGTGAGCCCCTATCTCAAGTCCCCATTGCTGATTGTCATGTTAGACGCCACAGTGAAAGACCTTGTGAGGGGTGGGATTACTAGGGAAAGGAATGAATATTGACATAGCACTTACTAGGCTGATGACACTGAAAGGCCCATAAAACTGAACCTGGCACCTAAAGTCCCAAGCTCAGCTGTCAGCCAGCAAGTGACTGGTGGAGGGACCTCGGAGAAGGCTCTTTTTCGGCCGGCGCTGCAGCTCAATAGGCTAATCCTCTGCCTGCGGTGCCGGCACACCGGGTTCTGCCCGGTTGCCCCTCTTCCAGGCCAGCTCTCTGCTGTGGCCCAGGAGTGCAGTGGAGGATGGCCCAAGTGCTTGGGCCCTGCACCCCATGGGAGACCAGGAGAGGAACCTGGCTCCTGGCTTCAGATCAGCACGGTGTGCCGGCCGCAGCAGCCATGGGAGGGGTGAACCAACGGCAAAGGAAGACCTTTCTCTCTGTCTCTCTCTCTCTCACTGTCCACTCTGCCTGTCAAAAAAAAAAAAAAAAAAAAAAGCCCTTTTTTTACCTGCAGCAAAATTTCTTCATTTACAAAATTGGAATAGTGATGCTGCCTTACATAACTCATAGGGCTATTGCCAAAATTAAGTTGATAATAGTTAAAACACCTTTCAAAAGGGAGTGTGTCCAGATGAAGAGTTAAGTTCCAAATATTTGGAAGACTCTTTTCCATTTTCAGAGTAAAATTAGGAATCAATATTTGTAGACTATTTCATGTTTTCCTTATATTCTGCATATAATTGTAGAAGGTACTCTCCTTGTATAAACAGATGATCTTGAACTCCAGATATAGAGAAGAAATTAAGTCTTCAGTGTTACTGGCAGCAACTGTCTCAGTATCCACAGGGTCATTATGAAGAGGGTGGGCTTCAGGGATCTTCCAGAATGCTCTGAGATTCTGATGCATGTTGAGGTTCGAAAAACTACTTTGAGTGTATATCTTATTGTTAATTTTAGGAAAAATGTAGCAGTTATATTGAAGTTCAGCTTCTAGGCTTCATGTTTTTATAACAATATTACTAAATTTTCCCATTCATACTTGCCTAATTTCCTCTTGTATATCTGCTCCAAAAATGATGTTGTTTATTCATTCATTCTACAAAGATTTCTTGAGCATCTGTCACAGATGCAAAGACTTACTATCTGTTCACAAAAACATTGCCACTCTTTATTTCTTAAGTTTTTAGGGTAGCAAATACATTGAAACCTGAGAATAATGGGTCAGATTTCTTTTAAAGATATAGACTTCCATTGTACTCTCTACTTGTGGATAATAAGCCACTTTAAATTGGGGAGTATTTCCTCTTCTCTTTTTAAATTTAGTTTAAAATTAAGTTGCCTTCTTCTCTACTTATTGGAGTATTATTAAAAATGGTGACAGAACAAATCAGGTTATTTTGCTCCTTTAGGCGATGCTCAATGCCTAAAGTTTAAGTGCACATTCAGCTGTGGTGGGGATTATTATAGTGGGTTATTGTCAATTGGCTGTTTTCAGTTAGAGAAGTTTCAGATGATATTATGTGTGGAAAATTTAGTCAAATGTTTCACATTTTATGTAACACAAACAGTTCCTGACTGACAATGGTTTGAATTACATTTTTTTTTTTACTTTTCAATGGTCTAAAAGTAGACCCATTACAATAATTTTGTTTTTTTTTTTACTTCCAGTACAGTGTTCAGTTATCTGAGCTATTTAACCCTTTATTATAAAATAGGCTTTGTGTTGATGATTGTGCCCAGCTGCAGGCTAATGTGGGTAAAGTACATTCTGCTGGGAAGCCTTTGGAAAGTTTGAAGCTGGCAAAAAATGTGATTTTTGATTTATGGAAAAATGAATCAGTGAATTTATAAGTGTAGGGGAGAACATTTTTTCCCCCTTAGGCAGAAACTTGGGCATTTTGCAGAGTACTTCAGCATGTTTCAAATGCCTGTATCGGTCCATGTGCTGTGTACTGATGAGAGGTCCATGTGCACTCACAATGAGTTTTACATGTGGTAAAGAGCATTCTCAGAGCAGACCTGAATGTAAGGTTAGAAATGGAAATTTACATACAAATAGAAAATTAAATCAATTTCTAAACAGGTATTTTGGAAAATCCAGTAACAGGTTGACAAATTTAAAGCTTATATACACACAGAATATTTTTGACTTAATTTTAATTAAACTTCCTGAAGTATTTGATGGATAAGCAAAAAAGGAACAAATCATTTTCTCAGCATTGCAGATGGTGCTGCAAAATGTTGATGACTTTCTGAAAAGATGATTCCAGGTCTGTTACCTGGGTCTGTTGCCCAGCCAAGTCATTCATGACAATGGCAGGTTCCAACACTTCGCTGTCGATGAGTGTGTCCTGAGATGGGTGACAATATGTAAAGTTAAAGTGAGAAGGTTCTGTTGTATTTTCTTTTCTGTATTCACATGCCGTTTTTATAGGCAACATACTTGAAAGTTTGTCTCAGAGCATTCTGCTTTTTCTCTGGGTAAATGTTGAAGAAAATAATCTGTGTAGGAGAAAAAAACATGTTAATGAGTGTTAATTTATTCTAGAAGAGATTCCAGGAGTATTACGTTTGAGTAGGACTGGCGTTCAAGGCAAATATTGATTTCTGGGTCTGAACATTAGAAGTGCTCATGGCTACCTATCAATGACTACTGCAGTGGGAAGTGGTTGAGACGCGCACACACACACACACACACGCTTCACTGAACTATCTCTTTTCAGGGCTCTCTTTTCAAGCACTACAGTTACTAAGCTTATATTTATTGAACATTAATAAAGCCATGACTGATTTCTGTTTGCGTGAGAGGACAAGTAGAGTTAATCCTGTTTGAGTAGTGAACATAGAAAGATGGAGGAGCTCCAAGCCTTTCCAACAAACTGCTTGCTACCAGTCTTCCCAGGATGACAGGTCCCATCAGCTGCAGCTGTCCAAAAGGTTTGAGACACACACACACACACACACACACACACACATGCTTCTCTCTGCTTTATGCAAGTCCCTAAGTTATTTTTGTGACTTGCTGCCAACCTAGATTACCTACAATGAAAACCTCTTTGCTTTCCTTGTTCGTTTCCTAGTTTATCAAAAACTTCCTTGACTGTTCGTTATGGCATGTATCTCCCCCCTCGCTGCAACATGTTTGTTTGTTTTAATGAGATTTATTTAATTAACTAGTTGAAATATTTATTTAGTTAATTAGTTGCAAGTTAATAACTTAGAAAGGGGGAGACAGAGAGATAGAGAGGGAGAGAAGGAGATCTTTCATACACTGGTTCACTCCGCAAATATCCCCCATGGTCAATGCTAAGCCATTCCAAAGCCAGGAACCTGGAAATCCTTCCAGGTCTCCCATATGGGTGGAAGGGGCCAAAGTACTTGGGCCATCTTCCACTGCTTTCCCAGCCACATTAGCAGGGTGCTGTATTGGAAGCTGAGCAGCTTGGACTGAAACCACTGCTCATATGGGTTGCTGGTGTCATAGGCATGACTTAACGGGTTATGTCACAACACCAGCCCTCCATAAGTTTTTACACTGACTTTATACTTTCCCTTCAGAGTACCAACCATAGTTTTCTAGATTTAAATTTTTAAAAATTCAGATATGACAGCACCCTTGGCATCCTTCTGTTGTTTGTGTTGATTTTCTGAGTTTTGATGTTGTTACTTCCATATTTATTTTTGTAATTTTTTAACAGGAAAGAGGAGAAAGAGTTCAGAATCATGATATCCATTTCATATCTCACTCTTTTTTTTTTTCATCCTATCTTGTTTGCAGTTTAGGCTCCTGAGGTAGGCATTGTTGTTCAGCAGTTAAGATGCCACTTTATCCTCCAGCATCCCAAATCAGAATGTCTGGGTTCCAGTGTCCACTCCACTTCTCATCTGCTTCTGGCCAGTAGGCATCGTGAGAGGGAGCCTGTGATGGCTTGAGTACTTGTGTCCCTGCCACCCATGTGGGAGACCAGGATCAAATTCTGGGCTCTTGGCTTCAGCCTGGCTCAGCCCCAGTGACTGAAACAGTGGCTGGAGGATCCCTTTGTCTCTCTGCCTTTACTTATAAAAATAAATAACACCTTGGCTTCTGTCACTAAATAATTATTCTTTCTTCTTGTGACCTTTATTTTTTGTGAATAACTGTAGTGTGTTTTTTGGTTTGGCTCCAGATTGGTCATTTCCATCACTGCCATTCCTGGTGTGTGGTCTCTTGCATGAGCGCACTATCCATTTTTGGAGTCTCAGAGTTTTAAAAAGGCCTTGCAAGTCTAAAACATAACTGCAGAAATATAGAATTGGAAAATACACGACAAGCAGGAAAGATAAGGACATTCCCACACTGTAAGAATTTGAGCCCTTCCTGGCTCAAGAACAATCCTTACTCCTTTCCTTCAGTCAGCACTATAAAGAAGCAGCAGAACAACACAAAGCACTTATACCTGAGAGAAGAGTATGTCAATTTCAATAAAGTTGTCTCTGACACACTTGGCAATCAAAAATGTAAAATAAAATAGTGAAATCCCATTTTTCCACCTAACAAAAATAGGTAAGGTTTTTTGAAAGACCCTATTAGGTGATGGATGAGAACACGGGGTGCTCTTCCTCATATCCTGCCAGTGAGTGTGTGGACTGATAAAGTCAGAATGCAGTGGCGTGCAGAAGTGTCCCTGAGCAAAGAAGTGAGGCTGATCCCCCAGATGCAACCTCTGGTATCACAGTAAATGTTCAACCAATGAAGGTTTAGAGTAGACACTACTTGGCCATTAAATATGGTTGGTAATATGTGGAATATCTACTATTTAGTGTTCAATAAATAGGTCATACATGTGTATACACACAAGTATACATGCTTGCATGCAAATAGACATGTAGAAACATACAGAAGTGTATCTGGGAAGGTGCCCAGGAAGGGATTCCTGTTTTAGTATTGTCCTGAACATTAGTAAATAGATAAAATATAATATATGGCAATATGCTGACCGGCAGTAATTACTCAATAATGAAAGATATTGGTTTTTAATTATTTTATGAAATTCAGGTCTTTTTCATGGTTGTGTACTAAGGTAGGGCAAAACCCACAGAAGATTTTCCTAGTCTGATACTGTAATAAATACCTAAAGCAGAGACTTTCCTAGTTTACCTGGAGTGTGCTTTTATGAGTAAAACACTTCTTACTAAAAAGGTAATTCAAGGCTAAAGGAAGAGTAAAGCACTTGGATGCGAAAAGTGTCAGAGCTCTACTAATCTATAAGTGGTTAGTAGGTTTCTTTTGAAATGTGAATTTCTTTCTCACTTTGATGGCTTAATCCTTCCTTGGTTGGTGGTATATTTTAGGAATATATCACAAAAGTTGAAATCTAATTTTAGTATAGTTTTCACTGTCTTGATTTTTTTAATGTAATTTTGTTGATTGTGGTTTATTTGGGATGTTAGCTAAATTGCATAATCAGCATAAATATATGCAATCATGCAATTTAATTAGGAAATGTTATTTAGGAAAGTAATGACAGAACTCAGACATTCATGGCATTCTAGAAAATGTTGGCAACTTTATTTTGAAACTGGAATTTTGATGAATGATCATTGATATTTAAATTTAGAGATTTCTCTTTTCCAAAAAAGAAGAAAAAATCTTATTAAATTCAGTGCAATAAAACTTATTAACTAAATTTATACTGATATCCAACTTTGTATTTCTTATCATTTCCCTTCTTTGGCTTATATTCTTCCTGTTCTTAGGAAATAGGCTAATTGGAAAACAATTTGGTTTTTAACTCAAAATCATAAATTTACAGAGAAACACTTTCTTTTCTATACCAATATCCCTAATATTAGCTTGAGTTATTTGTAAAGGGAACTGCTAAGTTGAATGGACTGATGGAAGCTATCTGCTGGTTATGCGAAAAAACTACTTGATGAAGAAGTAAATATATCTGTATACCTGAGAAAATATTCTAACTTTATGTATAAAGAACAGTGTGTCCATTTGGTTTAAAGAGTTATATGCTCTCTGCTGTCACTAACATGTCATCATGAATTCCTTGCTTCGCAACTGCCTTTGATATTCAGAAGCATAAATCTTCCCTGTGATTTTTTTCATAGAACTCTGTTGTAAAGCTATTTGGAGATATCAAAGCTAAGTGCTTTTGCCCAATGCTTTGTGGTTCTGAGGTTGTGTGAAGATGTATTTCATTAAACATATGAATCAAATGTGAGAAATAGAATAACTTGGGGAAAATTACTTTCTCTTACTGTGTTAATCTCTTAGAACATTTTAAAGGACTTTGAAGTTATAGTGCTATAATTCTTATCTTTTATTTGATGGAATTCATATGTAGAAAAAGAGGTGAGCGAGGTAGAGTAAATAGCTCAGAAACCAGGAGGGCTGCTTTTAATTTTCTCAAGAATAACCCAATAAATGTAAATGTTAAAGGCCAAGAATTTCTAGCAGACCACTAAGATTGTCTTAAGCAAGAACTGCCACCATAGGGATGGCCAAGCCACCACCCCATGTGGCATATTATGGCTAATGTTATAAGAACAAGGAGTAGCACAGAAATGAATAAAGGCGTGGCACCTCCCTTGCCCCCAGTAAACTCATGCTAGCTTGTGAAGAATGCAATGTACTCATTGATTCCAGTATAATGAGAAGAACACAGCACTGGGTGTGAGTAAAATCCTGAGATCATACTAAAATAATTTTTGTAGGAGAATGAAGCGATGGTGATGGCGAAAAGCTTTGTCAAGTCAGAATATTTTAACTTGACCTTTAAAAATGTAGAGACAGTGCTCTTGCTTTTTCTCCTCACTATGAAGGCAGCAGCACATTGTAGAAAATGTATAAACTATAGACAGTGCAGACAGAACAAACGAACAAACAAAGCAACTAGTGGCATTTTTATATAACACTGGGAGTACCCTAATGTGTTTCTCTTTTCTTTTGTGTATTTGTATCTCTATTTCTCTTTTTCCCAGTTCAAATCATAATGCATAGTTTTTTATTCTTATTTATAAATCTTTTTGGACATCTAACAGTACTTCCATAGTCACAAACCCTAGAAGACTCTAAGCTTGATAAATTGCTTAGACGTAATTTTGATTAAAATTAGAATTACACTAATATTTTTAGATATAAAGCTATGTAACATTAGAAGTCAATATTTGTTCCCAAAAAAATGCCCTACCAAATTCTGAGGAGTAAAATTATATATTAGGGGCCAGCATTGTGGCATAGCAGACAATGCCCGTGACACCAGCATCTCATGTGGGTGCTGGTTCAAGTCACAGCTGCTCCACTTCTGATCTAGCCCCGCTACTGGCCTAGTAAAAGCAATGGATGACGCCTCAGGTGTCTGGGCCCCTGCCCTCCACATGGGAGACTTGAATGGAGCTTCTGACCCCTGGCTGCCTGCCTCAGCCCTGGCTGATGTGAGCATCTGGAGGGTGAACCAGCAAGTGGAATGTCTCTCTCCCTCCATCTCTCTTTCCCTCTCCCTCTGTCTCTCCTCTCTCTCTCTCTCTCTCTCTCTCTGTGTGTGTGTGTGTGTCCATCGCTCTGTAACTCTAATTTTGCAATAAAAAAAAACTTAATAACATTATACATGAAATTTTTGTAAGCATAGTAAAGCATTGTAATTGCATTACATTTCTTTGATTTCTCATAATGCTAAACATTTTAAATATTTCTTAGTTACATTTTAAATATTTATTATATTTTCTTATCTCTGGTTTTGTTACTTTCTCATGTCTATAAAAATTGAGAGTTGAGGGGTCGGTGCTGTGACGCATGGGTTAAGCAGCTATCTGTAGTGCCAGCATCCCATATAAATACTGGTTGGAGTCCTGGCTGTTCCACTCCAATCCAGCTCCCTGCTAATGTGCGTGGAGAAGCCGTGAAAGATGGCTTAAGTACTTGGGCCCCTGCACCCACGTGGGAGACCCAGAAGAAGCTCCTAGCTCCTGGGACAGTCCTGGTCAATGTGGCCATTTGAGGAGTGAACTTCAAGAGAAAGAAAGATTCTCTCTCTCTCTCTCTCAAATAAATAAATAATTGAGGATTGATCTCTTTCCTATTTATTGTTCGGACACATTTGTATTTGCTGAGATAAAATATATGATTGCCATTTTGTTGGTAAGCGACTTGCATAGGCATCTGTTGTTTTAATATTTATTCGTGTCATTGGTGTTTTTTCTGATGGCTTTTAAAATGTATGTAAACTTGGGATATGGTCATTTTATTTACCTGTTTTAAATCCTTAATTGGCTTTCTATGGTGTGTTGTATATTTTATGTAAAGACTGACTACATTGTAAGTATTTTAAGACTATATGTTATTTACCCTCTATACTCAGCCCTGGAACACAGAAAGAAGACCATATATGTAGATTTCCTGGTGTGTTTTTCAACATTACTTAGGAATGATATTCAACATTGATTGACTAAAAACATCTAGTCCATGATAATGGACTCGAACCAGGGCACAAGGCTGAACTGGGACTCTGCGCCTTATTAAGTGAAGTACTGAATCCCTCCATACTGGTAGTCTCACTTTCCATTACCAGAGTAAACTCTGGTACAAAAATACTAATGGAAAATTCCAGAAGCAATGCCTCAGTTTTAAATCTCATGCCGTTCTCAGTAAGGGGATGGAATCTTGTCCTGCCCTGCTCCTTCCTGCTCCGCATGTGAACTGTCCTTTGGTCCAGGTATTCATGTGCTCCCTGTCCCTTGGTCATGTCTGTGGGTTCAGGTAGCCACCAGGAGTGTTGGAAATTCTCCCTGCAGATGAGGGGGACACTATGTATATCCTGGAGTTGTTGGATTATGTGGAGGGCATTCTCATTGTTTGCGTGGGAGGTAGGAGATGGAAGTAAAGTTCAGTATTTAATTTGTTGAGGTTGAACTTCAGAATCACATAGCTTTTAGAAGAATGCTGGGTGTGATTCTAAGTACATGATGTGGCATCCAGTTACTGGTATCATCTTTCAATGTCTAGAAGTCTGAGTTACACAGTTACAACTGCAGAGGCATAAGTTTGCAGAAATAAACAGAGAGATAACTTTGTGGTGAGCAATCTACAGGTCTATGCAAATCTCTGCAGGGCACTCAACCTATAGAAATTTGAGGCTGTTTTGATAACAGTTTATCTAATTTAATTCAGATTAAATTTATAAAACATAACCCATTAGAAGTGCATGTGTTGGCTTTGACTATAGTCATTGGCCAAATCAGCCCGTGCTCAACATTGGGTCATTATGAATTCTGACCCCACAAACCAAATATGATGTGATGACAATATGGAATGAGATTGAGTCTATCAGACATCTGGCAGCCTTAATTTAATAGAAGGCCCTCAGTGATTTGGGCCCTAGGCATTTGGACATCATCTCTGACACTGGGCACTGTTATAACAATTGATTCCATCTGGCTTGCTCTGGCTCAGAATTTTCACATTTTCCCAAGAGAGGCTATTGGCCATGACTGGTCCTTGTTTACAGAATTTTCCATCTCTCCTGGTGGCAGAGTCACACTTTTTATGCATTGGGACTTAGCTTATGGTGCAAAGCCCTTATTTTAAAATCAGCCATTCCCAATACAGAAATGAAAGTTTAGGATGGCTAATGATGAATAGCTGTGTTCAGATGTTTTACCAAGTAGTTTTAGTTATTTATTGTGTGTGGAGCTGCTAAATGATCATAATATGTGATTTCTTCACAAATAAAATAGAAAACCTGAAAACAATGCAGAATATTTTATATATGAACACAAATAGCCTAAAATATGTTAATAAGATGTCTAGCTTACCGGTAGGATACCAGACTTTTATAGCTAGGAGGAACCATGGCTGGTAAAAGGTATATAAAGCTGTCAGTCTCATTGTATGGGTAGTATGAGGTTGTTTATCTAAAAATTCTGTGAGGTTTCTGGGATCACAGTGCAATTGTTCTCTATGGAAAACCACAAGGATCTTATTAAAAGATAGATTTTCAGATTTAATTTGATGTTCATTTCCCATTTACAGATTATTTGTGGATTTTGGTTGACATGGAAATGAGCCTGTTCCCTAAATCTGACAGATTCATCTGAAAAATCAGTGAATGCCCTGAGTTCTCTGACAGCTGTACTTTTACTGCAAAACAGGGGTTATCATCATCACAGTGAAACAAGTGCTGAAATCTAACCTGGAATTCCATTTTTCTTTCAAATTTTGACTAGGTGGTTAATAGAAAATCCTCCTTTAACAAGAATATTAATTATATATTTTGTAGTACTTCCAAACCCTTTCAAACTATAAGAAAAATATAATAAATATTAACGTGTTATTACTTTCTGCCTTGTTTTTATACTAAAAGCATTTTATTCTGTCTTATTGACAGAAGCAACATGAGGAGAGATTGTATTCCTTATTTACTTCCACATGCGGGATTGTTCACATACTTGTTTCTGATTGCACATTTTACTTACATTGTGATTTTCCATGTGGATTTTTTTCTTGTGTTATAACACTAACCTTTGTGACAAATTGCTCAGTTATCTGGAGAGACTGATCAAAGTCAGATTAGATAGTGATTAAGAGCACACCTCTGGACCCAGCGCCATTGACTTCTCCAGTCTGTCCTTAGCTTTCATCAGCATCTTCCTATGAGAAACGGGAGAATAGTAAGTGCCAAATGTATTACCCACAATGAGGGTTGGCTAGTATTTTATTATTATTATTGTATTGTTATTATAGAAGCCACACATAAAACACCTTTGCTTAAAAGAGTTAGCAGTATTATTCTTTTTATTTATTTTTAATACTTTATTAAAGATGTAAAGTTGTCTTAAGTTTTATTAATGGGTACTCATAAGGCAGAGCATTTGTGTTTTCTGTAGGATAATTTATAAAATTAAAGGTCCTTGTATTATTTAGTTGTACAATTACAAAATGTTTAATTTTAAAAGTATACATTGGATTATGGCCTTGTCTAAATAAGGTCAGAGTCTGGACTCAGGAGGCTTCCATAGCCTTGGTGGCACATGACAAGAGCCTTGGGTGATTATTGACGTCATAAATAAGAGTGTCAATTGTTGGATCAACAGCAGGAGTCACTGTGTACTTGCTCCTCATGTAGAACCTCTGTCCTTGATGTGTTGTACTGTGAGAATTAATAGTAAAACTAGTCTTCAAACAGTACTTTATACTTTGTGTGTCTGGGTGGGTGCAAATTGTTGAAATCTTTACATCTTTACCTAGTGTGGAGTTGGTCTTCTATAGATAAAGATGGTTAAAGGTTTATCTTGGTGAGGAATAGGATGGGAGAGGGAGTAGGAGATGGATGATTTGCAGGTTGGAGGGTGGTTATAGGGGGAAGAACCGCTATGATCCAAGGGTTGTACTTTCGAAATTTGTATTTATTGAATGGAACTTTTCTATTTATTAAAAAAGTATAGGTTGGCTCCATGTATATTTTGAATTGAGTGCTTGATCAATTAGATTTCTTGTTCCATTTCATTTTTTTTTATATTTTTGTTAACCTGCAAATATTGTACACACACACACACACACACACACCCCTATGATGACCAAGAATGCTGCAGACTCAGATTTTAGCCAAGGCTAAGGGCAAAGAAGAGGAGGAGGCCAGGGCATTTGGATCTGCACTGCAGAGCTTTCTGTGCAGTCTCGGAGACCAAATTCCTATGCTTCAAGCTCGAAAGCAATTCCTTATTTATTTCACACTTTCCACTTGACATTGTTCTCTTTTCATCTGCTTTGTATCTTTTCAATCCCATCACTGGGCCATGCCCACATTCTCCTAAGACACATACTGTATTTCTTACTGATTTCAGTAACCAAGGAGGACAGAGATGATGAACTGCAACCATAAGTGTTGTGGGAGTGACATTACCCAACTGGCCACTGAGCTATGTTTCAGTCCAGTTCATCTCTGATAAATAGGTTTGTTTTCTTATTTTTCTACCCTTCTCTCTGACCACTCAGAAACATGGTTAAAATTTTAAGAAGAAAGTAAGTTGATTGCACATGTAAACTTGTAAGACATTGTCTCAGATGTGGTCAGTCATTCATTCAAAATCTTTGGATACCAGGGTGAGTGTTTGGTCTTGTGGTGAATACTCCTGCATCCCATAGTGCCTGGGTTTGATGCTTGCCTCTGGCTCCTGACTCCACTCCTCTGCCAGTGTAGACCTTGGGAGACAATGGTGCTGGCTCAAGTAGCTGGGCTCTGGCCATCTACATGGGAGACCTGGATTGTGTTCTGGCCTCTACCTTCAGCCCCAACCCCAGCCCAGTCCAGGTTGTTGGGAGCACTGGGGAAGTGAAACAGTGGATAGGAGCTTTCTCCCTTTGTCCATGCCTGTACTGATGGAACAAAAACATAAAAATAATATAAAGACTTATTGTGGGAAGCAACTGATTGAGGCCATAGTCAAGGGTGGGAAGACTTCATCAGAGCAGTTAGAGTGTTCAGAGTTAGCTTTATTGAACAGTCTGAAAGGGAGCAGCAGGAAGATAGGACAGCCAGAGGCAGAGTGCTGCTGCTGCAACATGGAATATAACTCAGATACATACATACACATACATACATACATGCACATTCATGGCAGATTGCTGCAAGCTAGAGAGTTCCCTGTCACTAGTAACTTCCTTATTGCTAGGGGTTGTCCTGTCATTAGGGCTTTCCTTTTTACCTCCATACCTATCCTGAAGTATGTCCTGGTCAGTTGTGCCCCCGTCTTGCTGGGTGGACTCCTAAGACTCAACGTGTATTCACATAGTCACACTTAGGGCTGTCAGTTATCACAACATAGCTTGGGACACAGGGAAAGGATACACAGCAAAATCAGCAAAGAGAAAAGCCACTTAGGCAATGTCTGTGGTTCCAAGAGTCCTTCTAGACACACAAGACACATCTGATTTCCCCAGCAATAAGAAATGAGTTGTGATAACACATGTGAAACCTTGTCTATCAGGAAAGTTCGTTAGAAACTCAATCCCCAAGGTTTTACTGGAGGTTGGTCACATACCTGCCTTCTTTGTAGAATGTACCCAAATTCCAGACTCCTGGAAGAAGGCTGGAGTTCAGCATAAAGCACATCATTTGCACAATCATTGTAGGCACCAAGAGCCTTCTTCACTAGTAGCTTATCAATTACTATAATCAAAGAAAATATCTTAAGCATGTTAAGATCACTTTGCATGTTGTACAGAAAGGGCATTTTTATAACTTTCTTTCTCTCTTATGTCCAAATGGCAGTCATTAGATGTAGTTAATGTCTTCATGAGCTGTCTGATTAATGACCATAGCCAAATATGTTGGAGAAAATTAGCTTTGAAGGTTTTCTATTGTTGTTGAGTTAACATACAATAGACAGAAAGCAAACAGTCTGCTCCACCAGACATTCAGATATCCCTCCTGTTGCTTTTGTTTTCTCTACAGCTGGGAAGGGAAGAATTGTATTGCATATACCCCTTCATCTGGCTTCTGAATGATTCATTTTGGTGCTGAAATGAAGAATAATATAAAATCTTTTTATGAGCTTGAAAGCCCTGAACTGCATAGGAATAATTTCCAATATGGATAACCAAGCCTGTTTTCCTAATCTTTCTTCATGGGAAACAGCCATTTTGACTTGTTTTATCTTCTCTCAAAATCATTTGGAAATAAGATCAAAATCCATGCCAACTTCATACTTGAGACTCAATGAACTAGGTATTTCTGAATTATGAACATACAGTACCATTTCCTGTGCATGTGACCAGGTAGCCTTGCTTATTCCTGGCATACTTAAGAAAAAGAATTGGGTTTGAAATGGCAACCAAAAGGAGCAACAAAAAGGATATTTATGGAGGCCGGGGTCTCAAGCTCACAAATTGTCTCATTAGAAACCCCCTCAGGCCCTTTCTGAAAGTCTGTTTACTCTTTGTAAACACAATTAGAGGGAGCAGGTGATTGGCTTTGGAAGTTTGAGGCAGCAATTCCAGGGAGGAGCAAGCCTGGGGGAGGGGGGAGAGGAACAGGCCCCAGACCTCTGTGGTAGCTGTCAGTGGGAGTGCTGAACCAAGGAAGAAAACATCATGAAGGGGCTGCTAAACAGTGGAGAGCACAGCCCCACAGCTGGCTTCAGACTTAACCTTATGAGTGCCGGAGTGTGCATGCGTGCTTGTGTGTATGAGATCTGCCTACATCTGCATTTGCCATCCCCAGGGATCCCACTGTATGGATGCATCTGAATGTTCACTGCCCAAGGAGAGTTCAACACGTTCATCAGACGCCTCAAATTTCAAGTGCAGTGGGGGAATTATAGACTTTATTTTCCCTAATATATACAGCTTCTCCTTTGTTCTCTAGAGTAAGAGGGCTGGGAGAATACAAAGCAAGTTGAGAAATAGACTCCTATGCATTTACTTCCTGCCCAGGGCTCGGACCCCAAGGGCTGATGGGAGTTAATGAACCTAATGGGAATTTGGGGAAGTGCTATTTTGTCCTATATTAAGAGTGTCTAGAAAGAGTGTCTAGGTAAAACCAGTATGAGAGAAGAGAAAGTGATACCTGTTTAAAAGAAGCCATTTTCTTTTATATTAGATTAAAATTCTGTTTGGGAGATTTCAAGGAGACTAATTCTTTGAAGTGCTAGGTGTGCTTCCTCATTTACGCTTTTGAGGATTCACAGGTTTCTGGTTATAGCCATTCCTTCTGTGTATGTTTTTTTTTTTTTTTTTTAAATATTTTTCTCTCTGGAACCAATTAATCCACTTACTACATTATGTTTGCCACCATTTCTTATCTAGACTGGCATCCAATCAAAGATCCCAGATAGGTTTTCATTGTTCCTCCGTAGCTTTTTGTATTCACCCAGTTGTGTCAGTGCAATGCCCTGCTGAGAGCCACAGATGTCTGCCTCTGAACTTGAGCTGAGTGGAAGCTAAGAGATCTAATCTGGTGTTTTCAAAATTTTATTGCTTGCCTTTGTTGTAAGCAGCCTCATATATTTTTGATAATGAGGCAGTGTATCTAAATAAAGCCAATAAAATTGCTTTATGTAGCTTTGCAGAATCATAGGTCTTAGGGCCTGACACCTCCTCAACAAAAGGTGCCTGCTTTTGCAGGTAAGGTATTTTCATTCTCATTTAAAATATGGGATAACTAAAACACAGAGAGTTTTATGAATTCTGGGTACTACAACCAGCAAACCTAATAGAAAGAATTCCTGCCTGTCTGTCCTTGTATAGTAGTTTTTCCATTGCTTCATTCTGCCTGGTCTGAAGAGTTTATCAGCAACTCATTCATTCACTCAATCAGTCCAGGAACATCTAGTGTTCAATGGGGCAACCTTATTACAAAAGACATTTTCTATAGTGATGTGTACAATGCTGGATAGATGTGCTTCTTGAACCCTTGGTGTGGAAGGGGAGGCAAATGGACCATACTCACCCATTATATATGTGGGTTCTTTTTAAGCTTACAAATTCAATAAATTGAACACAATGCTGTATTTCTCTGGCTCCTGAACTCCTTCCCGTGGAGTTTTGGTTGTTTTGGTCTCTGGTCTTTCAAGCTTTACATGGAGACAACATAGTAATATTTCTCTCTCTGGACTCTATCCACTAAGGCTCTAGGCAGGAGGGCATCTTTTCACTCTGAAAACAAAAAAATCCTCATTGTTGAAGAATTATGAACATCTTTCTGAGTTGAAATGAGCCATCAAACTGTTAAAATCTTAGTATATACCAAGTTGATCTTCTGTATATAAAGATAATTGAAAATGAATCTTGATGAAGAATGGGATGAGGGAAGGAGTGGGAGATGGCATGGTTGTGGGTGGGAGGGAGGTTATGGGGGGAAAAGCTGCTATAATCCAAAAGTTGTACTTTCAAAATTTGTATTTATTAAATAATTTTTTTTTAAAAAAAGAGCCATCATAACTATATTTAGTATTGGGAGTTGACGGTGTCGTAAGCTGCATTGAATACAGTTTAGTTTTTTTGAAATGTTTTTATGTTGCAGGGAATACCACAAATATAATTTAATCATTTCTCTCTTAGCCCTTTTTGAGCCCATGTCCCACCAGTTCCAAAGCCTGTCAATTTATATCGGAACGCATACCCTACCAGTTATAAAGCCTGTTGTTTCATATCTTCTGATGGTGGCTGCATAGAAGAAAGCTGTCCTTGTTCAGAAACTGAATTTCCAATACTTTTGGCACCTCTTCCCCTGCTGACCTACCAAAATGAAAGACTAGGAGTAATGATTAAATCTAATTTTCCCTCCTGTAGTGGTCAGATGAGCTGGGTCAGCAAGGCCAGTCCCCGCGGTGGGCTTTAAAATACCTCTATGATGGTGTCTCCTTGCCTTTCCATCCATTTCTATAAATGCCTATCACTGTCATCCTTTACCACCCTGATGAGATCCCAAGGTGAGAACGGCACAAATGAACAGGCTCATGTGTCATGACTCCTGAAGGCGTTGCTGATTCAATGACTTGAGTGAGGAACCAGTTGGGGTCACAAACTTAGCACCGTTACAGAAAGATAATTCCATGTATTACTTAACCCGTTCAAATACATTGTTGTCTCTTTGCTGCCCAGCATAAGTCATGTGAAATTAATATAAGCTTACACACTAATGTCTGACTTTTATTTTCAAATAAACTCAAGACCGCTGGTTTCTATTCCTTTGTTTGGATTCTAGCTTGCTTTCTCAGGATAGCTAAAGGATATTTATGAAGGGTGTGTGTGGAGGAGTGAGGGAAGGGAATAAAAATGCATTGCTGCAGGGCTGCACATCTGTTTGAGGATCTCTGTGAGGTCTGCATGTTTGCCATTGTCACGGCTTCTGCTGTATCCTGGGATCCCATTCCACTCAGAGATACTTGTGCCAACTCGAAACGGTCCATGTAGTCAGGCATCACTGTTGGTTTCCTTTCCCTACAACTAGCAGAGCTGTTTTTTCTTCTTCAGTAGCTACCACATATATGATTCACAAGTGTAAAGACATTTTCTTTCTTTTTCAAACAGATTGGCAGTATGAAGTTGCCCAGGCCATCCCTCAAACAGAAGAGGTAGAAGTGGACTCACACGCCTACAGCCACAGGTGGAAAAGGAGCCTGGACTCCCTCAAGGGGATAGATACGAATCGGGCCAGCATGGGTCAAGACGCCCCAGATCCCAGAGGCTTCACCGACCTGCTTCTGGACGATGGGCAGGATAACAACACTCAGATTGAGGTACGTGAAGGTTCTGGGTAATTGAGATGAATGAATGAGTCTGTTTCCTGTAAGGTGCTCAACTTCTACATAGACATGTTATTCCTGCATTTCAGTCTAGAGCTTTTGGGCTGTTGATGAAATACAATTCCTTGATAAAAATAGTAGCCAAATCCTTTAATCATCCATTACCAATGAAACAGACAAACCTGGGCTTGGGGTGGTGATGACAGTCAGGGGACAGTACAGCGCTTGGTCTTAGTGAGTTTGTTGTCTAAGAGGGTTTGAAAGCCAGAAGCAAATATTATGAGACCTGGATGAAATAATTGCTGAATCAGATAGCATGGGATATGTACAAAAAAGCACACAGGCTGTGCAGTATGCCATGGGTGTGGTCAACCCCACTTTGAGATGGGGATTGCATGTGGTCTATGAGGGTTTGCCTGGGAATATGAACATTTAGGAGTGGCCTTGGAAGATTGAGAGAGCTTTACCTAGCTGATAACCTGTTAATAGGAGGCAGGAAGAACTTCCTTGCAAGGGTGAGTTACATTTGAGGGTTGTGAACAGATTAGCATGTTGAGCACTCTTGAAGGATGACGGGATGTCCCAGTTTGCCTGGGTCTGAGGATTTTCCTGGGACATGGGACTTCTGCTTGAAATGGGACAGGTCTGGGAAAACTAGGATGATTGGTCACTTTGTTACTGGAAGTTCATTCTTTGTTCACTTCGCAGAGCTGTGAAAGGGAGGAGGAGGAGGATGGCAGGCTGGCGTGGTGAGTGTAGAGTTTGAAGAGAGGGCACGATTTGGAGGGGTTTTGAGGATCACTCAGAGGACCCAAAGGCAGAGTTACAGTTCTTGAGTTTCCATAGTTGCTGACATTGCAGACCATAAAATATGACTTTGCTTATAAACTAGATAGGATTAAAAACAAACAAGTAACTCCTGTAGAAATAAGTGAAGACCGCCCAGTGAGCACAAACAAATGCTGTTGATTCTGTTTGCTCCAGCAAAGGGGTCGGCCACCACTGACTCATCTTTGGCAGAGACTCAAAGGCAGGTAGGTGAGTGGGAAAATTCGTATTGAACAATGAGAAGGCCTATGTATGCTCCGATTATAAGTTGTTGGTGTAGGGAAGCTGAAGGTGGGCTAGTTTGAAACAGAGAATCTTATGTGCTTAGCTTGGAGAACAGAGCAGCTTTCTATGGTTGGACCTGAACTGGAAGTAGGGACAAAAACCAGGGAAGCTCCATTTTAAATCATTTCCTGACCATTGTGGGATGACTGCTGCCAGGGTTGTGATGGGCCTTCTTGGATTTGCGCTGTGGAGCTGGGAGTCCAGCATTGTCATACATTCTCGTGCAACCTCCTTCTCTCCCAGGTGGCTGGCTTATAATTTTCACAAGCTACACACCATTATTTCCACTGCATCACAGTTCCTGAAATTCTCATTATTTAGAAAAAGAGTTCAACTTCATGCAGCAGATACTACATAGCCCTGCAAATAGTGTCAAGGCATCATTTTGTTCCCGCATGATGAGAAGGATCTTCAGATGACTTGAAGTACTAGCAGCTGAAATTCTGGTTGTGTGAGAAACTTAGCAATGTGTGTAAGCCCTGTCCATGGCCATGGATGATCTGTGGCTATGGTGTTCCCTGGCTGCCACAGCCAGACCCCTTACCCAGCAGCAGAGGATGCATCGGGAGCAGAAGTCATATACTGCCTTTAAGAGGCTATGTGATTCCTGCAGGGTGTCTTGCTCTTTTGACAGCAGTGTTGTTATAGCAACACCGAGTGGGCAACATAATTCCTCCTGAGCCACTCTTTAGCTGGGGTGCAGCATAAGAAAAGCAGAGCCACACAGAAAGAAACAGAGCCACCTGTGCTCTGCCCAGGAGCGACCTGACTCGGATTCCAAGGAGGGAACACAGGTTCCTCCAGCTCTGCCATCTTGCCTGTAGGCCACTGAGCTTTCCTAGTCCCTTGTGAAATAGAAAGTCTCTGTGCTCGGGGGTGTATTACCTCTCTTCAAAAGTAGCCCGGGTGTTAACTACAGCTGATTTTTGTGATTCAGTCAAGTTTTCTCTTTTTTACTTTACCAGAGAGAGACCATAGAAAGTCCATAGATTTGAATCAGCAAAAAGGAAGAGGAAGAGTGGCTCAAGGAACTTGGGTGGTAGATCTTCCCTTGGTACTAAGATCTGCCACGTGCTGGATGGGCACCATCTAGCTTAGTCCTTCCAGCAGTCCCCAGGCTCATGGGGCAGTCTCAGTGCAGTTTTTCAACTTTTGCTTTAGCGTTGCCCTAGCATCTCCCGTTCATGAGTAAAGGGGTTGGTGTTCACACCCAGGCTTGCCAGGCTCCCACTTTATCCTTTTGACTTTGACTTTGCTCTCTCTAACAAAAGGAGAGCAAATGGCATTTGCATTAGTAATGACTTTGGACAGTGACAGCCCCCAGATATTCATAGGAAAGTAACTTTGGGGTTTCAGTCTGGCTGGAAAGTTGAGGGGAAATGGGAGAGAGAGATAATCATTCCATCCACTCATTTACTTGCCAACCGCCCAGAATAGCCAGGGTTGGGCCAGGCTGAAGCCTGGAACCCAGAACTCAATCCAGGTCTCCCATGTGGATGGTAAGGGCCCAGCTACTTGAGTCCTCACCTGCTACCTTCCAGGCTGCACATTTATAGGAAACTGGAATCAGACTCAGAGCCGGAACTTGAATCCAGGTGCTCTAACATGGGACACGGGCATACCAAGCGCTGCACCAAAAGCCCACCCCAGGAGTCTTGTCTTGAAGAAGGAGTCACATAATAAGAGCACTGCCTTTTTTTTTTTTTTTTTTTTTTTTGACACGCAGAGTGGACAGTGAGAGAGAGAGACAGAGAGAAAGGTCTTCCTTTGCCGTTGGTTCACCCTCCAATGGCCGCCGCGGCCGGCACACTGCGGCCGGCGCACCGCGCTGATCCGATGGCAGGAGCCAGGTGCTTCTCCTGGTCTCCCATGGGGTGCAGGGCCCAAGCACCTGGGCCATCCTCCACTGCACTCCCTGGCCACAGCAGAGAGCTGGCCTGGAAGAGGGGCAACTGGGACAGAATCCGGTGCCCCAACCGGGACTAGAACCCAGTGTGCCGGCGCCGCAAGGCGGAGGATTAGCCTAGTGAGCCGCAGCGCCGGCCTGAGCACTGCCTTATTTCAAGAGTCATTTATGTTGCTGGGGTTCCGGGGGTTGATGGAGATAGTGGGAATCAAAAGTTTCCCAAGTGACTTCTTGGCACTGCCATGGTTTTAGAAACCAAACCTGTGTCTGCGATTTCTCTGGAGAGTTTTGCTCATCCTGGCCCTTGAAATAGTAATTTTGAACAGTGCTGCATCACTTTTGGGGAAAATAACTTTCACACAATTGAGCTAAACTGGAATAGGAGATAATGGAACTAAATGGTTGTAGAGTGACTACTCTCTGGTGAGCATTGTGACAAAAGTCTTTCTTATTGTTTGGAAATAAGCATTTTGGGTTATGTTGCTGAATATAGGCATGAGTACGAAAGACTGTGTGTTTTGTCCTTTAGTGTTAGGGATCAGAATTATTTTGTGCAGCATCTGTAGCTCTAGTTGTAGCTGTTAACACCATTTATGTCACAGTGAGTACAAAACCATCCAGAACAGCCTCCCTGTCTGTGTCGTCTTCATGACTCTCACCGTCTAAACTTTTACATCCCACTTTCACCAAGCCTCCCAAACAAAGGCACCAAAACCCAAAAGAATACTATACTGTGTTTAGTGTTCTGCCACAAATTCCTTCTGAAACAAACAAAGGCTGTCATTCTCTTAACCCGGTACTGAGAGCCAGAAATTTTTCTGGCTCTGCGAAAGTGCAGATAATGGAAGGACTGGGAAACTTAGTCTGCCCCAGTGGAAGAATTCTTCCAATGGAAATTTGTTTGTTGTTGACTGTCTTTGGTACTCTTTCCACAAAGACACAGAGATGTATCCAAGACGACTGTATTTCCTGTCGCATAAGCAGGAGCCCTGCAGCTGGCAGATCGGAGCAGCTGCCACTGTTGGTGTGAATGTTGATTTCCTTGGCACCTTTCCTCTTGAAGCCATCGCTTGGCCTTGTTTGAGCAGCCTCTGGGGAATCCTGTGGCTCCAGGGGCATGAGTGCAGATGGGCAGCTCAGGGGGTGCATCTTCACCTCCAGGCTGGCTGCCCTTCAGGTCCTGGCCTGCAGCCCGTGGCACCACAGCAGCATGTCAGGAAGGGAAGGTCCTCACCACTGTTTGTTGGGAACGACTCGTGCCTCAGGAAGCTTCGTTTCGCCAGCCTATTCCTGCAGGAGAGTGTGGGCCGCTCACAGTCCTCAGCTTTACAGGAATCAATCACAAACTCTCTGTGACACACTGGACCAAGTATGTGCATTTGTGTCACTCACTCACCTGCAGTATTTCCAAGTATTGCAGTTCCTCTCTTGAGACAGAAGGTTTGTGAAAGGAATTGTAGGGTATGGTTTTTGCCTTGATTCTCAAGCCCTGGGATGACCTAAAGAAGGAGGTTTTATACATTGAGCTTATAGATCATAACCATGTAGCTTCCTAATCCAAACTGACTCAGAACTTGTGAGCGAGGTCATTTCCTCTGAATCTCTAACGTGCGTACAGATCACCCGGGACTCAGGTTCAGAGGCACGTCCTGATTTTTCAGTGCTAGGCTAGAGCTCCTCCTTTGCACTGTGTTTCTAACAAGTTCCCAGGTGACATAGCTACACTGTTGAGTTGCAAAGAACTATCCCACCAAGCAGATTTAGCTACTGGTTTGCAGGATATAAATATTCCTAAAGATCTTAAATTAAATCTGAGTGCTTATCAACAGTGTGTCCTGTGGAGTTCTCATTCTGGAACTAAATTAAAAATCTGAGGGCTGGGTATATGGTGCAGTGGTTAAGTTGTCTCTTGGGAAACCTGCATAAGATATGAGAGTGACTGGTTGGAGTCCTGGCTTCTCCACATCTGATGTATCTTCCTGCTAATGCACACCATGGAAGGCAGCAATTAATGGCTCAAGTGTTTGGATCCCTGCTACCCATGTTGGAGACTTGGATTGAGTTCTGGGTTGCTTGCTTCGGCCTGGTCCAGCCCTGGCTGTTGGAGATATTTGGGTAATGAACCAGCAGATAGAAGATCTTTGTATTTCTGACTTTCAAATAAGATGAAAATAATATATACAAAATTTTAATTCTTAAAAAATCATAAGTATAACCAAGAACTATTGTATTATCCATATGCATTAAAGTTTGTATCTGAGGAAAGTATAATTGAAAATAAGTAGCAAATTTTATGTGTGATAGATTTAGCGAAAAACTAGAGATCAGCATTTTTTTAAGTTCATATATAAAAATTACTTGATTGTCTGCTGTGACATACATATTGTCCATTGTATTACATCTTATTTTTGAAATTGTGCAATTAATATGTTCCTTTAAATGGAGTTATCAACTGCCAGTTGCTGCACAAGATTGTTGTATAGGTTCTGATATTTTACTGTAGTCTCATAACTCAGCAATCTGAGAAAAAAGAAGGTAGTGGCGAATGCTTAGGTCTAATAGAGAACATTATTGGTTTGCTGATGCTTTTACAAAGAAAAAGACAAATTTTATAACGTCCATGTGGACAGAATCTGCATGGCATGTTTGCATTGTGGAGAGACTATCCAATTATCCTTAGGTAAAGAAAATACTATCACTTGTGTGTGTTTTAAGCCCAAATAAGCTTTTGTAATTGGGAGATCTGATAGTCACATTAAAACGTCAATATCAGACAGTGACAATATACATCATCGCATTTCACAGAAATATTCATGGAGTGATCAAAATTGGCAGAGAATAGCTGGGCTGATTAGATCCTCAGGGTTGTTTTCTGCTCAGTGAACTCATGGAACACAGCACTTAAATCTGAGAAGAACTTGGTAGTGCAGATTTATGACATTTTTCAAAAAAAAAAAAAACAAAGATACTGAGTACCTCTGTTACTGTAGTTATTACACATGGGGAAAACTGGTAGAAATTATTTTATAAGTGACACATTTCTGTTCTAAAGGATCTTAAGTATGTGGTTTCAGTGTGTGGTTGCAGGATCAGAAAGCTGTGTCCAGGGGATACTAAGACTAACCCTGAAAAGGAACATACATTTGATAACACAATGAATTGAAGTTTCCCAAATGTATGTTTAAGTGTGTCTTCCACAACCAATAAGAAAGCACTGGGAGGGCATGTGATTGAATCGAAGGATACATACGGCACAGGTTTATGATCCCTTGTTCAATGGAAAGCAAGGATTACTATGAGGACGAGGTGTTAATAGAACCTACTCATGAAGAGAAAACAGCCAGATATCAAGGTAATTCTAGACAGTTTTGTGCAGGTAGGCAGCAGAAAGATTTGGAATTCTGTTGCATTCTATGCTGAGGTATCCAGGATTTACCAGGAAGGCACTGGGAAGCCAATGAAAGATTTTAAGCACAAGGAAGCTAGTGTTGTGGTATAACAGGTTAAGCTGCAGCCTATGATGCCAACATCACACATGGGTACCAGTTCATGTCCCAGCTACCCCACTTCCAATCCAGCTCCCTGCTAACATGCCTCAGAAAGCAGTGGAAGATGGCCCAAGTGCTTGGGCCCCCGCCACCTACGTGGGAGACCCAGATGAAGCTCTTGACTCCTGGCTTCTGTTTTGCCTAGCCTGGGCCATGGGGCTGTTTGGGGAGTGAAGCAGCTGGTAGAAGATCTCTTTATCTCTCACTCTTTGTCGCTCCCTGTCTATCTGTTACTCTTTCAAATAAATAAATAAATCTTCAAAAAATATTTTAAGTAAGAAAGGCAAGATTGCATTAATGCTTCTACAGGGTTGTTAGGGACCACATAAGGAGATCCGAAAGACCACATCTAGGAGTGGAATGATGAGTTAAATTTAGGTGATAATTATGGGGTGAAATGAGATGGTGGTTAGGAGAAAGGCTTTGGATGACTGTATGAATTATGAATTTCAAAAATTATTCAGATGTTGAGTGATTAATTTCAGTCACCCACCATGGCCAAAATTTTGCCCAATCTTGTAACGCTCGCTTGAATCTGAGGGTGATTTGAAGATTCTTGTCACTGCCTTCCCTGGCACAGTCCTATCTAATTTGAGCTGGGAATTAGCCTCATTTCTTGATCTGTGTATTGCCAAAGGTTGTATGTTAACTGACAGCAAAATCTATTTCAATTTCTTCTGTTTTGATCTTTGTCAAAAACATGTATTTTTAAGCTTCTGATTTAATCCCGTTCATTTTCTTTTAGAATATTGATGAGAACCTTTTACTTTGCCAAGACAAAAATGCACGGAAAATAGTAAATCAGGCAGAAGTGATATCTGCAATTATTGCTCATCCTTTAAAAAGATAATGAGGATTAAAATAGAGTATCATATATCTTCCTCAATTATAGATTATTCTTAGTTTGACATGTCAGCTCTTTATGGAAGCAAAAATGTGAAGAGATCCATAACTGTCCTTCAGAGAGTTCCGTTGAGAGTAACTGGATCATCTCTGGGATTCTTCCGTGTTAGCTGATCAACTTTATTTACAGTAATGGTACAGATAGAGCCTTTGGAATGATACATAGAGGTGGCAAAGTTATTAAGTGTGTGAGTCATAGAATTTATTTTCAGAAATAAAATTGTGTTTCAACGTGAATGATAGTCTTAGATTCTCCATGCACAAAGAGAAATCTCATATTTCATCTATTACCCATCCCCTGCAGGATTCTGAGATTAACTATAGGAACATCACATTGAGTTTCATCCACCTAAATCCCTTAGCCACTCACAAGAACCTCACTGTATCCTCTCTTTGCATTATGTAGTGACAATGGTAGGGAAAATCTAGTACATGGAATACCAGGTAACTAATAATAAACTGAATTTCTATTTTATCATCTTGAAATCTTATTTTTCTTTACCTAGACTAATTCCTAAGAAGATATTCAGTATGTACTTTTATAACAATTATTATTTGGCTTTAATATAAAAAATTCAGAGTTTTACTTTGCCTTATATTGCTGAAACAGATTTAGAGTAGGTAAAGGCCTCTGTATTCACAAACATGCATATATATATATATATATATATTCATATATATATCCCTTTTGCATTGGTCTTAAAGAAATTTGCTAATGTGAGTCTCTGTGCCCTATTAAGGAGGACATCAAATAACCAAAGATCCGAGAAGTGGTGGTAGCGTTTGTAATGAAGAGAGACTGCCTTTGTTTTCTTTTTGTGTTGGCCTGAAAGACAACTCTCAGAGATGTCTGCATCTGTCTAGAAGCAAGAGAAGAATTGAACTCTGCAACCCTTGGGAATGGTTGTTTTGAGCTATTTCCATGTGGTATTTGAAGCCGGAGCTATTAAATTGAAGTAATAGTTTGTAATCCAATGCACTGAATTGAATGAATGGATCAAACACGGCCAAGACTTGTTTCTCTTTCACAAGTAATTTCTAGCCATTTTGTGAAATATACACATTTATGCAATCGCTAGCTTAAAGAACAAAGCTGTAGAAAACACCAGTATTCATCTTTTAGGCAATATCTTTATGTCCATCTGTCTATGTGCCTACAGTCTGTCTGTATTATTTTGGATTCACAATATAGTTACCACTTACAGACAAAAGAATTTGAAAGAATAACTTGCAAAGCAAAATTTTGTTTAAATATTAAAAGTTCATTTAGTTACAGTATCTCTTATTAAGGAAATCTTTCAGGTACTTCCAAAATCAAAATTGTTTTATTCCATGATAGGTTTCTCTACCTAAAAGTAATCCTGGCTAACCCTTTGGGGTTTAATGAATTGTAGCCTGGAAACTTTTATGATTTTCATAGGTAATTGCATTGAAGTTGATTCTCAGATTCTTTTTTCTCTAAGAAAATTTAGGTTATGATAGTCTCCCATTTTCTTAGATTGTAGTGCTCTGACTGGTGTTCATTAGTTAAATGTAAATATTTACTTGTTCTGTAACTTAAAGCTAGTATAGAGTAAAAGGTAATTTACAATTTCATATTCTGAAAATGTATACAAGAAACATTAACAAATCTCAAAGAACTGAAAACAATTTATCCATTACATATAGGATTCTAAAATGATTGGTTTCTTTAATAAACATATATAAATAATAGTTTCCTCTTTTTTACTGTTTTAAATTTTTTATGTTTTTAAAATTTTAGTCAATACTTTAATTGTACATATTTATGGAGTACCAGACAACATTTCAATACAGGTACGCGGTCATGATCATATCAAGGTCATTGGCATAATCTGTCACTTCAAACATTTATTGTTTCCTTGTATTGGGATCATTTTGAAATTCTTTCTACTTGCTACTTTGAAAAACCAGTACAAAAAGTAATATTTTTCCATCATAAACCCAAAGAAATAAAAATTAGTACTTTGAAAAGCCTTTCTGTCAACAGCTCACCCAAGCTGAGTCTGCTTATGGCTAAAAACTTTATAAAACAACTGCTGTTCAGTTTGTTACTGGCCCACAAATAACTTATCTGGAAATAAAAATTATTACTTCCATGTTAATTTTCCTCCCTGAATAGGTTTTCTGTGGTTGAAGCATATACACTCAGACGCTTGTGTTGCTCAGCAATCCTAATTGCCACTTTAAGGATTTGTAAAACTGTTGCTGTAACTATGTATTTCTTTTTCATTAAAGCTGATATATTATGCCCAGAATGAAAATTACTTGCATATAAAGACAAAAGAAAGCAAATCTGGCATCTTTACCTTCCCAAGTACAATGTTGAAGCATTGCCCTGACCTCCTTTAGTGATCATTTCCGAATACCTGTTGGAATAAATGGTGGCTGCAAGATAGTCCTTCCTTATTTTCTATTGACTTTTTACCTGTCAGTAATAAAGAATCTAGAAAAAGGAAATGACTTCTGGCTTTGAAACAGCCCCTCAGATAAGGCCATGAGCGAGCTGACAGAATGGAATCAGAATCTGGGACAAACATTAATTTTCTCACTTTGTTCCATTTTATTCCAGTGGAACTTTCTACCAGTGTTTTTTAGTCATCCCTGTATCATTGTCCTTTTTTGAGCTGCAATTGCAAAATTATAAACTAAAGAGTTTGGCATCATAGAGAGTTCTCAAAAATCTTTATGTCTAGGCAAGATTGATATATACTGGAAAAATTTTTTCAAAGCCTAAACAAAGAAAATTTGGGAATTTGTATGTATTTGTGTATGTTTCTGAGTGTATGTATGTACATTGACATATGTATGCATTATTCCTAATCTTTATTATTAGAAGCTACTTCTGTGGGGATAAATAACTGATGGTTTGGATCCCCCTTCCACCTTGCCCTTAATGTACACTTGAATTTGTTTATTTCCCTGGCATTACAACCAACATGTTTTTCTGGTGGGGATAGCAATAAAAACTGAACAGTCACCTAAAATAATTTCTTCAGCTTTATTTTATTTTACTTTAAGATTTATTTATTTATTTTTATTTGACAGATAGAGTTAGACAGTGAGAGAGAGAGACAAAGAAAAAGGTCTTCCTTCCATTGGTTCATCCCCCAAATGGCCACTACAGCTGGAGCTACACCGATCTGAAGCCAGGACCAGGTGCTTCCTCCTGGTCTCCCATGTAGGTGCAGGGGCCCAAGTACCTGGGCCATCCTTTACAGCTTTCCCAGCCCACAGCAGAGAGCTGGACTGGAAGAGGAGCAATTGAGACTAGAACTAGGCACCCATATGGGATGCCAGCACCGCAGGTGGAAGATTAACCACGTGAGCCACGGTGCCAGCCACTAAGATTTATTTTCTTTCAAAGGCAGAGTAACAGAGATTTCCATCTGCTGTTCACTCCTCAAATGGCCGCAACAGCCAGAACTGGTCCAGGCCAAAGCCAGGAGCAAAGAAACCCATCCAGATGTCCTACATGGGTGGCAGGGGCCCAAGGACTTGGACCATCATCTGCTGCCTTCCTAGGCACATTAGCAAGAAGCTGTATCAGAAGCAGAGCAGTGGGGACTGGAACCTGCAGTCCATATGGGATGTTGTGCTACTGTACTACAGCACTGGCCCCAGAATTTCTTCAACTTTAAATGTGCTCTCTAGATTGTGGTTCTAGAAGACATGGAGGAAAAAAAATGAAAAGAATCAAAGCATGATTGATTTTTTTTTGTAATGGGGATAAGAAATTATGAGAGCTGGAGAAGAGAGATGGAGGTGAACTCATGTGACAGGGCAGCCTGAATGAGGCTCTACCTTCCATTAATGTCTTCCCCCTTTCACTGTAACCAGCAGAGCCCTGGGGCCTTGCCCACCTGGGGCTCTTCCAACCATTGTGTTCCCTCTGCTTCCTGAGTGGCAAATTTGCTTTCTCAATCAAGTATGTTTCTTGACTAGAACTCAGACTGCTAATGATTTGTAGTCTCAAACCATTCCTCATAACTCCGTTCCTGCTAGGCTGTTGGAGACTCTGAAGTAGATTCTCTTTAAAGTAAGGGGAAAGGCTTCTCTGTATAAAGCTGAGTTTGGCAAATGAAACTCCATGGGTATTATTCCAAACTGAACTGTCAAGAAATGATCCAACTATTTCCAAAGATCTCCTAGAGAAAATCCAGCTTGGATAGAAATCCCCTCAAAGGAACAGAAAGTGCAGGGTAATTTGTTGATGCTCCTTTATAGCATCTGTTGATTTGAAGCCAGTCTTACTGGATGCAGGCAATGTAGCACTTAACTGAAGGGTCGATGTGCAACCCATCAAAGATGGAGAGATTTTACTTCCTTTTTGACTAATAAAACCAAGACTCACTTGCAGTTTGAGCTGTACCATAAAATGGAATGTGACAAGAACTAGAACTGAATTATTGGCTGACTTTTTTTCTTGGACATTCCATGTAAAAATGAGCACCAGGGAAGAGGGGGATGTGGTTAGTTCATCCACTCGGATTCTTCTCAATGGTGCATTTATTTTCACACTCAGATTAGCTGAGTACCACTTTCTTCTGCAAGAGAAGAAAGAGATGGATGAAGAATGAAAGGAAGTTAAGGTAATCATACTTATCCCAAGGGCTTGGTGTGAAAATGTTTCTCCCTCAAGCACAGGAATGGCTTCACTGCCTTCCTGGGTACCACATACAAAGTCTGTTGTTTTCCCCAATTACCTGTGCTGTTTAAAACTTATACTGCTGGTTCCAGCGCTGTGGCATAGCAGGTAAAGCTGCCGGATCCCATATGGGTGCCACTTCGGGTCTTGGCTGCTCCACTTCCAATCCAGCTCTCTGCTATGGCCTAGGAAAGCAGTGGAAGATGGCCCAAGGACTTGGGCCCCTGCACCCTCACAGGAGACCCAGATGAAGCTCCAGGCTCCTGGCTTTTGGTCGGCTAAGCTGTGGCCATTGCAGCCGACTGGGGAGTGAACCAGCGCATGAAGACCTCTCTCGCTCTGTCTGCCTCTGCCTCTCTATAACTCTGCTTTTTCAAATAAATAAATAAATCTTTAAAAAAAACTTGTACTGCTGCATGTACTGTCTTCCTCCGCAAACCATGTTTCTCTAGAATTACAGACTTTGTACTTTCCACATGCACAGTAAGAGTAAGAGAAAGTAGTGCTGCTGCTCGCTGCATTATTGCTGTCAGCATCCTGAACAGAGCCAAGTGAGGCTGGAGTCATTGGCAGAGGCAGTGGCAGCCCACAGGGAAGGCATCTTCTTGGCTTTAGCAAACTCCTGCAGCCTCTCTTCTGCTTTGGTCATCTTGCTTCCGCAGGGCCATTTTTACCTATTTTATTGCCTTCTTTGCTTCCCCTCTCAGACAGCCAGAGTTGCAGTGCTGGAGAAGCACATGTGCCTAAAGAGACAGACAGACAGACTGGGAGAACAGAGAGTACCTGTCTGTGCCTGTGATGACAGAGAACCTGAAGCCATTGCCATGACTCTCAACAACGTCTCTGAATGCTAATTGAGCTTTCTCTGTTGGGAGTGAGCACCTTAGTGCTTCTAGATGGGTGGGAGCCATTCCAACATCTAAAAGGGAAAAAAGGGAATAAGGGATACAGCTCATGATAACACTGGGCGCTTCCAGGCCTGTGTACCCGGTTATTCCTTAACAGATCATCTGTGTCCCCAGGGTCCTAGAATAGAATGATCCATCCTGTAGCCAGTCTCCTTTACAGGATCAAGAGATGCCTGTTTCCAAGTTCCCCTGTGATGTGATCAATCTGGAATTTCTCTCCCTGTCTTCTTGATGCATTATGTGTCTACCTCCTTCTCACATGAAGAAATCAAATTCTACTTTCAAAAATGGCTGTATTAGCCCTTGTTTTTTGAATTGACTATTCCCTTTCTTTTCACACTGACTTCCTCCAAACAAACCACCAGCAACTAATGTAATAGATGTCAGTTTCCTAAATTACTAGCACATTCCTATTTGTTTTCCTAGATTTCTTTGGAATTACTTTAATCAGAATGTTCCCCAGTTCTTCCATTCCAAATAGATTCTTATACGTGTCACGTTTAAAGCTCTTCACTGGGTTTACATTCAGTTGGCAAACTCAAGTGCTCTGAAGGTCACAGAGAGGAGCAGAGTAGGAAGAAGACAGAAGTACGTGTGGCATGTCTTACTTCAAGGGACTCTGCTCCCGGACGTAGGGGAACAGCCATGCACGGGCACCATGCCAGAGTAGAACAAGAGCCCTCCTCCTTATGGGGCAGCTGCTACCCAGCTGCAGCAGATCAGGACCAGGTGACAACAATGCCCAGGATGCTTTTTCTTCTGTTGCCTCCCAAGATATCTAGGCACTTCCGTGTTGGCATCCATTCATTGTTTTCTTAATCAAATGTGGACCAACACAGTAATAACAAAACAAAGTATGTCCATCCAATAGGTCATGCACCGGTTGCTAATATACACCAAACAAATGATAATTCACCTTTTTAATGGTATGCATGATATTATGTCTCAGAAGTCTATATTTCTAAATTCTAGGAGGCACTTCACTGTTGCCTTCATATTTACCCTGTAGGTAATTAGATAGAATATGATTTTTTATAAATATTTATGTATTTGAAAGGCAGAGTAACAGAGTAGAGAAAGATTTTCCACCCAATAGTTCACTCTCCAAATGCCCACAGCAGCTGGGACTGGGCCAGGCCAAAGCCAAGAGCCAGGAACTCCACCTAAGTCTCCCTCAGGGATGGCAGGAACCCAAGTACATGGGCCATCATCTGCTGCTTCCCAGGGTGCACTGTAAGTGGGAAGTTAGAGCCGAAGCACCGAGTAGTCGGGACTCAGACCCACCCTCCCACACGAGACGTGGATGTCCCAAGTGGCAGCTTAACCTGCTGGGCTACAGTATGTGCCCCATAATCTGGTTCTTGGATATATCTTTCGGACTTCTCCTCTACTTTTCTCCTGTATTTTTAATGTAAGCATAATCCGGATGAACTGCTTCCCTTTGCTTCCATTGGAAATAACAAGTTGAAGATAGCCTTAGAGCTCTCACCTTCACTGGCGCTCCCAGGAGTGTTTGAAATTATGGTAATCATGGGAAACTGCCTGCTTGGTCATGACTGATTCACTACAGGAAGTTTCCAAAGCATGTATTTAAACATGTGGAAAATACTTTTGTGTGTATTATTAACCATATATAAATATGGTAATTTAAACAATGGCAGTACTTCAAATAACCATCTTTTTAATTTTTTTAAAGGCTAAAACATTTTAGATTTGGCAGCCAAATTTTAGAAAGTTAAAATGAATTGAAACATTGGCCAAAGATTCAACTTTTAATAAGATAAATGAGCTGGTCTATGGCTACTGCTAGGTTACTAAAAACAAATAGGCTAAACTGGATGATCACATGATACCATGTATGCAGCAGTATGGAGTACATATAAAAAGTCATACTTAGATTTAGAGGCGCACAAAGAATGAAACTCAACAAAACTGACTATTTTGGGGACAAACTTTTTGTTCAAGGTTGAATGCATTTCTAATCATTGTATCAGCAGTTTCCACAGCTTCAGAGAAGAAACTTACCTAAAACCCTTGTTTTAGAGGTGCAATGAAGTAACTGCTTAGCAAGACAGATTCGGGTGGAGCCAGGATCAGTATCAGCATTTTCTGTTACTGGCTGCTGGTGCTAGCCAGGCCTTTCCCTCCATTTCTACACTACAGCCCTTCCTGTTGGCTCCCTGTCATTGATACTTGATGCTACGGACTGAATTGTGTTGCTCATCCATGCCCTCTAAATTATAAGTTGACCCCTAATCCCCATGTGTCTGTGTTGTTGCATAGGATTTTTAGGATGTGATTAAGGTTGCATGAGGACAGAAGGGTGGCATCCTAAACCAGCAGGACTGGTGGCCTTATGAGAAGAGTCAGAGACTTCCGTCCCCATCAGGTGCATACGTCAGGGAAAGGCTGACCAAGGGCATAGCAAGAAGGTAGCTGTCTACAGGCCAGAAGAGTGGCTGCTTTAGTTATGTGTTATGGCAGCACAAGGAAACTGAGACTCCTGGTGTGTATAGACAGACGCTTTGATGCACGAGTTTTCCGAAGGGGTCCTTGTGAAGTTTCAACACTTGGATGCCTATCTGGAATTCTCCGAGAGTATAGGACACTCTTTTCATTAAAGAGAATACTACCCCTCTGCAGTCATGTGACTGGCTGCTGGCTATCCAGCAACACAAGATTCAGGGTTTGTCTTCTCATACCTGTTTTCTCATGGCCTGTTTCCCAGGAAATTCACAGCAGTTTATCTGTATCACTTTGACTTGCCACACTACAACTTCTCTTTTTCTTTATTCATATAGACATTTATTTTTTCAAAGATTTATTTATTTGAGAGGCAGAGTTACAGAGAGAGAGAGAGAGAGAGAGCGAGGTCTTCCATCTGCTGGTTCACTCCCTAGATGGCCACATGGCCAGAACTGGGCTGATCCAAAGCCAGGAGTCAGAAGTTTCTTCCAGGTTTCCCAGGTGGGTAGAGGGGCCCAAGGATTTGGGCCATCTTCCACTGCTTTCCCAGGCGATTAGCAAGGAATTGGATTGAAGTGAGCAGCTGAGACTCAGACCGGTGCCCATTATTATATACTCAAACCTATTATGCCAACAGTGCCAGCCCCATATAGATTTCTTGTATCCATGGTGCTGGAGAGATTCCTTAACCTCTTTTTTATGTTTTATTTATTTATTTATTTGAAAGAGTTACACAGAGAGAGAAGCAGAGGTAGAGAGAGAGGTCTTCCACCCCCTGGTTCATTCTCCAGATGGCCACAATGGCCGGAGCTGCACCCATCCGAAGCCAGGAGCCAGAAGCTTCTTTGGGTCTCCCATGCGGGTGCAGGGGTCCAAGGACTTGGGTCATCTTCCACTGCTTTCCCAGGCCATAGCATAGAGCTAGATAGGAAGTAGAGCAGTCAGGACTCGAACCGGCGCACATATGGGATGCCAGCACTGCAGGTGGTGGCTTTACCTGCTATGCCACAGCACCGGCCTCTCCTTAGCCTCTTGTACATACATAAAAGGGCATTGCAAACAGAAAGAATGATTCCTCATATATCTCCATTTACAGTCTATTTTTTGTAAACAATATTTCCTTAATGTCCTGAAACTTTTAGGCTATAGTATTCTGGAAACAAATTGTACAACTAAATCCTTCACATTTCTACCGCGTTTTGCCTGTGTCAACAGTACCACACACAGCTGAATATATCATTCGATAAATATTAATGCCTGGTGAGGAAATTGAACATCAATTAGCAATTCCTTTCCTCTTGTACCCCACACAATCCTATTTACTTGTATATTATTTATTTATTTGCAAGGATTTTCTTTATTCATTTGAAAGGCAGAGTGACAGGACCCAAATACTTGGGCCACCATCTGCTGCTTTTGCAGGTACATTAGCAGGGAGCTGGATCAGAAGTGAAGCGACCAGGACTTGAGCTGGTGCTCCAGTAAAGGTACTAGTGTTGCAAGCAGCAGATTCACTCATTGTGCCACAACACTGGCCCCAGGATGACCCTGTTTATAATTAGCTATCACATAAAATAAATTGTGTGCTATGAGCTCTGATGCAAAGAAATCAGGACAAACCAAAGATGAAATCTAGAAAGGAAAGGTGGAGGTGATGACAGAAGTGTAGCCTAAAGCTTTTTGAGAAAATTCAGGCTGATTGTAGGTTGTTTCCTGTCTGAATAGCAACTTGTTCAGTTGCCAAGTACTCCAGAAAGTATTTTTAAACATCATTAAATGGAATACAGTTGAGGATAGTTAAATTGATGTTAGAAATTCTAAAATCCATTCTAACCCACATAAAGGGAACATTTCTGTAATAGCCTTTCTTCTAAATCTTCTGTGGGAATTTTACCATCTAAAGAGAGAATTCTGTCTTCAACACCATAAGGGATTAACATGTTTTCTCATTCTTAGCCAATTTTACACCCCAGAACATTCACAGATTAATTCTCATTCTGACCTCTGCACACAGCAAGGCCTGCCCTTTCTGTCATCCAGCAGTCTTTTCCCCATTCATTTCTCAGATGACTTCACGTTTAGACCTCCACCTGCTGGTTTATCTCCTGCCACTTTTTACTGTCAACTTCTGCTTGATATGCAGAACTTAGAACTGTGCTGAGCAAGAATATCTGGGGTGGAGCCGGTGCTGTGACACGTGGCATCCCATATCAGAGTGCCGGTTTGTGTCCCATCTGCTGCATTTCCAGGCCAGCTCCCTTCTGACGCACCTGGGAAAGCAATGGAAGATGGTCCAAGTACTTGGGTCCCTGCCACCAACATAGGAAACCAGGACAGAGTTCCTGACTCCTTACTTCAGTCTTGATCCGCTCCAGCTGTTGGGGCCATTTGAGGGGTGAACCAGCAGATAGAGAGAGAGAGAGAGAGAGAGAGAGAGAGGGAGAGAGAGATCGATCTCCTATCTCTTTCTGCCTGTAAAATATATAAATCCTGTTTTGTTTTGTTTTTAAGAATTCATCCTGGAACCCTTATGTTTTTAATGGCAGACCAGCAACTGAGTTTCAGTGTACTCTTTGGTGTGTTCTATAAAACTCTCATTTAAGAATTCACAGTGCATTTTTTGCAAGATAAAACAGTAAGGCTCCTGGATTTCATTTACCCTTTTATTCATTCAACAAATATTTAATTTATTTTTTTTTAATAAATAAAGCACACAAGGATACTTTTTAGAAGTTCATGAAAAGGCTGGCGCTGTGGCATAGTAGATTAAGCCTTTGCCTGTGGTGCCAGCTTCCCAAAGAGGCACTGGTTCAAGTCCTAGCTGCCCTGCTCCTGATCCAGCTCCCTGCTAATGGCCTGGGAAAGCAGTGGAGGATGGTCCAAGTGCTTGGGCTCCTGCACCCATGTGGGAGACCTGGAAGAAGCTCCTGGTTCCTAGCTTCTCACTTCCTATTAGCCCAACTTCAGCCATTGTAGACATTTAGGGAGTGAACCAGCAGACGGAAGACCTCTCTTTTTGTCTCTCCCTGTCTCTGTCTGTAACTCTGCCTCTCAAATAAATAAATGAATATTTAAAAAGAAAAGAACTATTTAAAAAATGATCAGTTGCTCCAGGAAAATAGAGAATACTCCTATCCTTTCACCAAGTTCTTTAAAGATATCTATATCTATATCTATATCTAATCTATATCTATCTATCTATATACATAGAGAGAGAGGGAGGGAGGAAGGAAAGTAAGTTTATTTTAGTACCCAAATCTTGCAATCTATGTGCGTATTTTTCATAATTTGCATTTTCTGTGAACTTTTGGGAGTTCCTTCTTGGAGCTTACAATCCAGTGGGCTGGAGAGGAAGTACACAAGTAAACGTATAACTGTACCTATGAAGGGACAAAGTGGGTACAGAGGTAGAGTGTTCATGGGGGATGAGGAAGGCCTTCTGGAGAGCATGAAGACCCTTCAGTGGGTAGAGCCAGGATCCCAGAGGTCCTTGAAAGCCAGGTGAGGGGATTTTCATTTCTTTGGGCCCTATTAGGTGCCTGGCAGTTACCTGTAGTGTGGGCAGCTCCATCCTCAGAGGAGCTGTGAGGCTGCTTTTAAGGATTAGAAGGTTAGGAACCTGTGCACAGACTCTTGGCCCTGCCACTCCCTGCACCCCTGCCTGACTTTCCCAAGTTCACTGTGATTTTCCTTGCCTGTCTGATAGCTTCTCAGCACCTACAGGAAGCCAGAACCATTGTAACAGTTCTGTAGAGCCCTGGGCCAAGAAGGAATGTGAAGCACATACAAATAATAATTTACTGGACTCATTATTACCATTATGGGGTGGGGAGAGTTGTGACTCTGAGGATGGAAATTTTGCACCTTTCCTGGAGAATTTGTGAATAAAATATACATGTCAGAGCATGAGAAATTCTCTAGGCTTTGGCACAGCAATTTTTATGATCAGTATTTTTATTACTTCCAGAGGGAGAAACAAATTAAACATTGTGACAGTGGCCCCTAGAGTTTGCATATCTTCATAGAACCGAACTAAAAAACAAGAAGACTTCTACTGTTTCTTTTGAAAAGTAATGGCATTTAGAAACTGTGTTACCTGCAATCCCTATTGTTTCAGAAAAAGAATACATTTTTAAAAAGACTCAAGTAGCGAACTATAGAAATGATCCCTGAAAACGTGCTGTACACTGAGGCTTAATGCTATAACGAGTACTCAAACAGTATATTTCACTTTGTGTTTCTATGGGGGTGCAAACGACTGAAATCTTTACTTAATGTACACTAAACTGATCTTCTGTAAAAAAAAAAAAAAAAAAAAAAAAAAAAAAAGAAAGAAATTATCAATTCCCAACTTGACTCTCACTGGGATTAAACATGACAATAGGTCTGATCTGATTTCATCATCATTTTAAAAAAATCATCTATTATTTTTCACTTTATGTTTCTGTGTGGGAGCAAACTGTTGAAATACTTACTTAATGTATGCTAAGCTGATCTTCTATATATTAAGATAATCGAAAATGAATCTTGATGTGAATGGAAGGGGAGAGGGAGTGGGAAAGGGGAGGGTTGTTGGTGGGAGGGACGGTATGGGGGGGGAAGCCATTGTAACCCATGAGTCGTACTTTGGAAATTTATATTCATTAAATAAAAGATAAAAAAAAAAATGTAAAAAAAAAAAAAAAAAAAAAAAAAAAAAAAAAAAAAGACTCAAGTAGAACATGATATTAAAGTAAATGACTGGGACAAGCATTTGCCCTAGTGATTAAGATTCCCATATCCCCACTTCAGAGCACCTGGATTGGGGACCCAGCTCCACTCTGGATTCCAGCTTCCTGCTAATGCACATCTTGAGAGGCAGCAGGTGATAACTGAAGTAGTTACACACCTGCCACCCTCGTGTGAGACCTGAATTGAGTTCTCCGCTCCCATTTCAGGCCAGGCCCATTTAGCCATTGTAGGCATTTGGGGAGCTAACCTGTAGTTGGGAGCCTTCTCTATCTATCTCTCAGTCTGTCCTCTCTCCTTCCTTTTTTTAAAATTTTTAAAGATTTAATTTATTTATTTGAGACACTGAGTTAGAGAGAGAGGGAGAGACATAGAGAAAGGTCTTCCATCCACTGGTTCACTCCCTGCATGGCCATAACTGCCAGAGATGGGCCGATCTGAAGCCAGGAGCTTCTTTCTGGTCTCCTGTGCTGGTGCAGGGCCACCTTCTACTGCTTTCCCAGGCCATTAGCAGGGAGCCAGATCAGAACCGAAATAGCCAGGACTTGAACTGGTACCCACATGGGATGCCAGCACTGCAGGCGGAGGCTTAACCTGGTCTGCCACAGTGCCATCCCCCATTCTGATTGAATTCAGTTTTCTTCCTCATCTTTCCCAGTGTCTCCATCCTCAGTCTGGAGTAATTGTGATCCTTCTTGAGAACAAGCAAGGATAACTTTGACATTAGCTTCTTTCAGTTTTCTTCCTCTAGGTTGTTATAACAATATTTTAAATTTTATCTTCAAATGAACTAAATTCATTGTATTGGTGACAATTCTAAGCCACTTTTGTTTACGTTATAGATTAGGGAAGAGAATTAGAACTTAGATACCTAAAGTTGTCTAGATAGAAAATCTATGAGCAAATGCAAGTTTTCTACTTTTACAAGTATTTGAATATATATGGAATTGAAGTATAAAATAATAACATTGAGTCAAGAATTCCTGTTCTGATTTCTTTTTGAGGTTTTCATTTGAGGTACAACTTGGCCTAAGGTACACTATTAATTTAGTTACTTAATGCCTGCATTTCCCCTTTTTGTAGCCAACATTAAAGGAGGAGATTGTGTATTTTTGTTTTGTTTATTGTATATCTCTTAAGTGAAATTTTCCTGAATAAATATCTTCCATATCCTAATAGCAAAGGAAAAGATGTTTTTAAATGGGAACTCGTTGGTATTTGAACCATGAACACCTGGAATAGAAGCATCTCTTCCATTCAAGGCTGTCAAATGCTAACCATAAGGTTGAACTGGTCGATTTAGCCACATCAAGCATCTCCTTATAGAAAAGAAAAAAATGAGTGAAGTGGCACCATTTTAGAAAAATAGTTCAATTTTTAGGTTATTTTTTAAGTGCTTAAATTATGATGGATAGAATACCCTGGAGATCTTTGAAAAATTCCCAAGGCCATGCAGTGTTCCAGACCAGTTACATCAGAATCTAGGACGGGGTGTAGAGTGTGATCCCAGCATGTAGAGAAGTCTAGGGATCACTAAACAAGAGCAAACACCACCAACTAGCTGAAATTGCCAACTGATGGGTGGATAAAGATGCATACACAAACTGAAATTTCCCAAATCTAAGTAGAACCTCTTCCTGATGCGTATCAATTATAATTAGTATTGTATTTAGTGCGGTCACATTTAGTTTACCACTGTTCAGTACTCAACGCTGCAAGGTTATGCAAAGCCTTATGATGGTGTGATATGGTCTGGGTGCATTCTCCCCAGATGCAAATGTTGGTAAATTTATCCCAAATGCAGCAGTGGTGGAAGGCTGGGCCACATGGGGGTGTTTAGGTCATGTGGACTCCAACCTTAGGAATGGAATAATATTGTCATAAAAGGGATTTGTGGGAATAGAGTCACCCCTCTTTTGCCCTTGTGCCATCTGGGGACCCAGCAGTCATCTCTTGCTCTTCTTCCACTCTGTGAGGACATACCAAGAGCACCCTTATCAGAAATCGGATCTGGGAATTCTCAGCCTCCAGAAATGTGAAAAAATAAACTTCTGTTGTTTATAGATTACCAGGTATGTAGTATTCGAGTACAGCAGCACAAACTAAGACAGCATGCTTGCTTGCACAGTGGTGAGCTTTAAATCGGGCTGATCGGGGCAGACATTTACCGTAGCCATTAAAACTCTACACTGGGCCAGCGACATGGCTCACTTGGCTAATCCTCCGCCTTGCAGCGCCGGCACACCAGGTTCTAGTCCCAGTTGGGGCACCAGATTCTGTCCCGGTTGCTCCTCTTCCAGTCCAGCTCTCTGCTGTGGCCCGGGAGTGCAGTGGAGGATGGCCCAGGTGCTTGGGCCCCTGCACCTGCATGGGAGACCAGGAGGAATCACCTGGCTCCTGGCTTCAGATCAGCACAGCGTGCTGGCCGTGGCGGCCATTTGGGGGGTGAACCAATGGAAGGAAGACCTTTCTCTCTGTCTCTCTCACTGTCTAACTCTGCTTGTCAAAGAAATTAAAAAAAAAAAAAAAAAAAAAAACTCTACACTGGACACCCACACCCCTTGTCAGAGACCTGGTTCAAGTACTGACTCTTCTGATTACAGTCCTTCTTCTGACTGATGTGAACCCTAAGGAAGCAGGAAATAGCTCATGTACTTGGGTCATTGCCACTGACATGGAAAATGGATTGACTTCTTGGTTTCAGCCTGACCCAGCTGTGGCTGCTGTGGGCACTTGGGAAGTGAACCAACAGATGGAAGAGCTCTCTCTGGCTAGCTCGCTTGCTTTCTCTCTCTCTCTCTCTCTCTCTCTCTCTCTCTGCTATTCAAATAAGATGCAAGTAAATAAACTAAATTTTTAAAATGAAATTGTTTTGATATCTCAAAATGATACCCCACTCCATTGCAGTTTTGAAAGTGCTTTGTTTTGGGGCCAGTGTTGTGGTGTAACAGGTTAAGCCACCAACTGCAATGTCAGCATCCCATATGGGCACTGGCTCAAGTCCTGGCTGATACGCTTCTTATCTGGCTCCCTGCTGATGTACCTGGGAAGGCAGCGGAAAATGGCCCAAATCCTTTGTCCCCTCCATATGGGAGACCTGGATGAACCCTGGTTCCTGGCTCCTGGCTTCAGCCTGGTCCAGTCCTGGCTGTTGCAGCCATTTTGGGGAGTGAACCAATGGATGGAAGATCTCTCTCCTTGTATATCTCCTTCTCTCTCTAATTCTGCCTTTCAAATAAATAAAATAAATCTTTACAAAAAAGAAAGTACTTTGTCTTGACAATTATTTATAAGCTCTAATCTTAAAAAAGTTCTCCATCAAATTAATGCAGCAGAAGTGATGTGAGAATTCATATTTGCACTGTTCAGAATGTGCACGAGTAAAGATATAACCTGTGAAGCATTTAGAAAACATTTTAAGTATTGCCTCTATCTAATTTCCATTATGGGAGAGAAATCTGGACACAGGCCACTTTACTGAGATCAATTTCAACATAGGTAGAACTTAGGGTCATCATTTCTAAGGCAGACAAAGGGCTATTTATTATCCCTACTGTGCTGGATCATAAACCTTACTGTATGTGGAAAATAGTAAGCTACACATTAACACAAGTGAAATTCTTAAATTTTGATCACTTTCTAAGGATAAGTTGAAATTATAAGTTTCTAAGTTTTGGTTTGGGTACACCTTGTAGATTCAGTACATGCTCAGTTGCAGTTTGGAAATTTCAGTAAGTTGGTAGTATCACACTTATTCTGTGGTTCCCAGACTTGTTTTTATGTTGGGATAACCACCTCGACCCAACCCTAGATTCTGTATAGATTATGTCTTTGAATTGGTAATTTATAAAAACTCTCTAATTGATTCTAACATGCAGTCAGATTTGGCAATGGTTGCTGTAGTTTGAAGGCATTTGTCAGATCTCGGCATTGTCCCTCTAGGAGCACACGTTCAAGTTGTAGTACTCAATGAAGGTAAAAGAATGCACGTGTTAGGTCCAATTGTGGGAGGGCTTCTCAGTAGACCTTGTTTCTGTGACTTACACGTGCACTGTATCTGTAAAAGCAGTGGCATTTATTTTTATTTTTATACTTGTTTTCCAGCACTTAAAATGATTGATGTCTGTTAAATTTGTATTTGTTCACCATTTGAAAGGCAGAAAGAGACAGAGATGTCCCATCTGCTGGTTCACTCCCCAGATGCCTGCAACAACCAGGACAGGCTGAAGCCAAGAGCCAGGAGCTCAGTTCAGGTCTTCCACATACGCGGCAGGTACCCAAATACTTGAGCCATCACCTGCTACCAGGGTGCACATCAACTGAAAGTGGAAGTGGAACCAGGACTCGAACCCAGGCACTCAGATGTGAGATGCAGGCATCCCAAGCAGTGTCTTAATCACCGTACCAAGCCCCTGCCCCTAAAATGATATATAGCTATGTCCAGTTCTGCTTTAGAACACTAAGGGCACCAAGTACTCTGAACTTGTAGCCGTCCCAGTTTTACTGACTGAATATTTTGGGATCATTTTTTGATCTTGTCCCTATTAAATACTGGTTTATCTTTTGGATTCTTCACCATGTTTTCCACAATAGCCTCTTCTCCTTTATTCTGGGTAGTAGCCTCCTTTGAGCTGTTAGATTTTATTCGCAGTCTATTAAAATAGCTCCCACACACGATGTCTGATTCTAACCTCTGCCTTCTCCGGCGCATCTTGTTTTCTCGATTCTTCCCTCAGAATCCACATGTAACTCGGTCCAGCTTGCTCCACAGCCTCTCACCAAGATCAGACGTCCCGGGCTGGCATTCCGGGGCTTGTGCCCTCTGTATTCTACAGGTCTGACTGTACTCTCTCCACATTGCCCCCCTGTATGTTCCCATGGTGTCAGGCAGTTGCTGTCCTGTTGTTTTTTCCTGTGTGGTCCCTTATAGTCAGAGCAATTCCTCTGACTAGAATGGCCTTCTAAGTTCCAATGCATTTTGCATAACTACTATGAACCTTGTTTTTGTTAACACTGAGACTGACCCAGGGTTTCTCCTCCTCAGAAGGCTCTTAGTACTGACTTGCCATCAGTATAGCAACTGGCTGAGCATAGAGAAATGCCAGCATCGGTGTCATCTGACTCTGATGCAGGATTCTGGAGAGCAAGGAGTATGTCAGAAACACCTTCTGCCCTTCACAGTCCCTGCCCCAAGGCCTCATACGTGCCTAATCAGTGCATTAGGAATACTTGTTAGCTGAAGTGAGTGACACCTCAAGAAGTGGTTGTAAATAAATAGGCCCTTAAAAAATAAATAGGCTCTTTTACAGTACCTTCCTATATTAGGCTGTATTGTCTTGAATGTTTCCCCTCTGTAAGTGTGTAAGTTTTTCTTTGAATCTTTCCAGATAGCATCTAGGAAAGTGAAAAGCAGGCTGACATCTTGGTACGGTGGGTTAAGCCACTACCTGCATTGCTGGCATCCCATGTGTGCGCTTGTTGGAGTCCCCACTCCACTTCTGATCCAACTCCCTGCTCATGTGTCTGGCAAAGCATCAGAAGGTGGCCCAAGTCCTTGGGGCCCTACCACTTGTGTGGAAGACCCAGATGGAGTTCTGGGCTCCCAGCCCCTGGCTCTGGCCTGGCCCAACCCTGGCCATCACTGCTCTTTGGGGAATGAAGCAGCACATGGAAGATCTCTTTCTTTCTGTATTTCCTGCTTTCTCTTTAACTCTGCCTTGCAAATAAATAAATAAATCATTTTTTAAAAGAAAAGGGAAGTGAGAAGCAAACAACACTGATCTACCCCCCTGTGATATTATACCACGGAGGCAAAAAAGGAAAACACGATTCTCAGAGTGTCCTGAAATAAAACCTCCTCCAGCTCTCATGCAATTTTATTATAAGATTGAAATGCCGGCTTTATGGATCTGAAGGAGACTTTCTGCCATGTCAGCAAAATCATATGATGAAAATATTTATTTGACTCTAGCACTGGTAATTTTAAAACAAACTCCTCATCAGATTGTGCTTCATTCTACTTCGCTGCATATTTTTAACGACTCATGAAACAGTTGCAGCCCGGCTCTGCCCTTGGTTGACCTTTGCCTTCAGTGACCTGATATTCAGTGAGTGAGCAGGAAGGATTCTCTTCCAAATTGTGATCCTAGAGGAATTTATCATAGAAAACTAGATTTTACATTATTTAGAAAGGAATAGGAAGATTTACACTGTGGAAAGACTGTCCATGCTAAATGATAGAACTTTTAAAGATTATTTGAAAAAAAAATTGAAGGCACCCCAGGGTATTGTAAAAATGGTCTTTCAACAAAATGACAGTGGTGCAGCATATCCTGGGCAGAGTGCCATCGTGTTTACAATTAGCAAAGAGCTCAACTACTGAGAGTTAGGGAATCTGCTGGTGGTCACTGCCACCCATTCACACGATTTGTTTAGTAAGGAGGTGCGTTCCTGTTCCCACCCTTTGAATGCAGGCCATGTTTTGTGACTTATTCTGATTGAGTAAATGGGACAAAGTAACACTGTGTCACTTCTAGACAGTGCTTAGAATCCCGTACACCTAAACAACCAACAGAATCTCACCCATCTCACCAACCCACAGAATCCTGTCCACCTCAGCACGCAACAGAACCCCATCCAGCTCGCCAATCCACAGTATCCCATCTGCCTCACCAATTCTTGGATTCTAAGTCACTTCACCAACCCAAGGACTCCTGTCCACCTCACCAGTCCACAGAATCCTGTCCACTTCTACAGTCAACAGAGTTCCAGCTCAGCTATCCTGTCTACTTCATCAATTCACAGAATCCCATGGAGCTCAACAGCCCACAGAATCCCACCCACCTCACCACCCCCCAGACCCCTGTCCACCTCACCAATCTACAGCATGCATGCACTTCAACAGCCCACAGTCTCCTGTCCACTTCATCAGTTCACAGAATCCTATCAAGCTCAATAGTCTACAGAATCCTATCCATACTCACTGATCCACAGTCCTGTCTTCCTCACCAATACACAGAATGCTGTCTACCTCCCCAGTCCACAAAATTCTGCCTGCCTTGTCAATCCACATAGACCACCCAATTCACAGAGTCCTGTCTACTTCACTAGTCCAGAGAATCTGAACAAGAACATCATTGTTTTAAACCATCACGTTTTGGGGTTGTTATCTATTAGTAGATGCTAATAGAGGTGGCTTGTTAGTTTTTGTAAAAGAGCTTGAAAATTTCAAGTGTGGTAAGTTGAATAGGGAACAAGATGTATTTATAAATAAATATTTGGGTGGATATATATGAATATATATTTCTTTCCTGCATTTAAGAAGAATCCACAATGCTGACTGCTTTTTTTAGCAGGTGACAAAACCAAGGAAGCTAGCCTTGAGATACAGAAAGAAGTTCTAACTTCAACAATTATGGTTTGAATACTTATTATGTACAGGGGATTTTCGAGTCTCTAGAATACAGCAGTGGATAAATGCAGAGATTTTACAGGAGCTGGGGGAGGTGTTTGACTGAAGAAAAGTCTGATGATAGTGTCCTCAAGGAAATTAAGACAACTGAGGCCAACAGGGACAGAAGGGGGAGTGTCATTCCAGATGTCGGGAGCCCCAGCTGCAGCATGTGATGGTGTTGAAGAGCATCAGTGTGTGTACGGAGCAGCCAGAAAGCCGTATGGTTAGTGTGGAGCAGGTGACGGAAGGGTGAAGTGGAGAGAGGGCTGTGGCAGGCAGTGTGTGGGAAGGACTTTGGAGTTTTTCCTAAGTGTGGTGGGAAGCCTTTTTAGAGCAGGGTAGTGGTGTGATTAGATTTCTGTTTGGAAAGGATTACGGTACTGCATGGAGAGTAGAGTGAAGAACAGTAGGAGAATAGGAGGCCAGTGAGAGGTTCTTGAGAAAGCCTGAGAAATAGCATCATGGAAGCAATCTGAGCAAGTGTAGCCTTTCGCTGGAGTTCTAAAAAAGCTTAATCTCTGAAAGGAATCATAGAAGTGTTAAAAACATAGACTTTGGAGTTATACAGAACTTCTTTTATATCCCTGGGGTTTATGTGGGATTAGGGAAGCAACTCGGAGTGTCAGCCTCAGTTTCTTTGTTGTTAAAATGGTACCTAATTTGTTCAGTTTTGAGGAATAATATATATATATATATTTGATATATATTATATATATATATATATATTTGAGGAATATAATGCATATACTCCAAGCTGAGAGATTGGAGAGTCATAGCTCATAAGTGCCAGTTCTTATTACTGGTGATTGTCATAAATAGGTGAGTACCTATTATCTTAGTTTTAAAATAAGACATCCAAAAGAAAAAAACCAACCTATAGTGATAGATGGCAAGGATAAAATAAATGAATTGAATAAAGAGAGAATGTAGACCCCCACTTCAGGATTAGCTATTTCTTGAAGCTTGTTTGGTATATCTTTCTGTAGGGGGTGTGTCGCTTGGCAGCTTGGACTATCACATCCCTTTATCAGAGTGCCTGTTCCCATCCTGGCTACTTCGCACTTCTGATCCAGCTAATGCTAAGTGCCTGGGCAGCAGACAATGGCTCACATGTATGGGCTCCTGTCACCCACATGGGAGACACAGATGGAGTTCCTGGCTCCTGGCTTTGACTTGGCCTACCCCCAACTGTTGTGGCCATTTGGGGAATGAACCAATGAACCAGCAGATGGAATATTTCTCTCTGTGTGTTTCTTCCCTTCTCTCTGCCAATCTGAATTTCAAATAAATGAATCTTTAAAAAAGAAAAAAAAAAAGCCGGGAGTTTAAAAAAAAAACCTTAAGGAGCAGCTGAAGCACAGAATATGACACAGTATTTCCTTATTCCTCTTGTCATAGCTTATCCATGTATTTCTCACTTACTGTCTAGCCCCTTCCATGTTTTATATAATTTTATGATTTTGTAAATTATGTGTAACACAGGCCATTTATGCATACAAGAGAGTACTTCAGAAAGTTCATGGAGAAGCTGGTGCTGTGGCATAGTAGGTTAAACATCCTCCTGCAGTGCCAGCATCCCATATAGATGCCGGTTCGAGTCCTGGCTGTTCCACATCTGATCCAGCTCCCTGCTGATGGCCTGGGAAACAATAAAAGATGGCCCAAGTGCGTGGGCCCCTGCACCTGCATGGGAGACCCACAAGAAGCTCCTGGCTCCTGGTTTCGGGTCAGCCCAGCTCCAGCTTTTGCAGCCATTTGGGGAATGAACCAGCAGTTGAAAAATCTGACTCTCCATCTGTTTGTAACTCTACCTCTCAAGTAAATTAATAAATCTAAAAAAAAAAAGTTGATGGAAAGATAATTAAAAGATAAGTGTGTAAGTTTGTTTTGGTTTAAAGAATTCTGCATTCAGAGGGCTTCAAAAATATGAAAAATGAGTATTATGAAAAAGTATGTATATATATTAATTTTTGCACCAAAACAAATCTTTTAATTCCATTTCTGTTTAAAATTTTTGTATATTTGGGAGGGGAGAGAGACAGGCAGACAGACAGACTGCATTAGCAGGAAGCTGCAATTGGTAGCAAGAACCAAGGAATGATGCAGACACTCTGGATGTGGGATGCAAGTGTATTCACAGCTGCACCCAACACCCAACCCCTAACTCCATTTTTCCGCAGAGTTTTTGATGTTTCTTCAGATTTGTAGGTTGTTTTTAAAATTAAGTTGCTTTGAAACACTATTTTCTACTAAATTTTTCTTCTTCCTCCCCTCTACCTCTCCTTAGTTCTGTCTGAAAACTAATGTCATAATTCTTGGGGACAGTGAGACAAACTAAAACGATGTGAACCGTATTATCAGTTTGTTTCTGATGCTTAGTGCCATATATCCTGTTTAGGGGACAGTTTTTATCCTGTAAGATGTGAGGACAAAGAGAATTGTTTGCTGTGTTTTTTTTTTTCCAAAAGTAAATATACAAATATGAGTACATAGAGATACTCAAGGTTTACTTGTAGATTGTTTTTATTTATTTTTAATGCAAGTAATTAATTCACATTTGTTCTAAAGGCAGAGAGAGACACAGAGAAAGCTTTATCTGCTGGCTTACTCATTCCCTAAATGCCCACAGTGGCTGAGACTGAAACCAGGAAATGAGAATGCAATCCAGGTTCTTCCACGTGGAGACACAGGAAACCAATTACTTGAAGCATGACTGCTGCCTTCCTGGGTCTGCATTGCATTGCTGGGAAGCTGGAATCAGCTCTAGCTGGGAAATCAAACCCAGGCGCTTCAGTGTGGGACATAGGCATCATAACTAGTAGGCTGAACAGCCAGTCCTATTGCACTATTTTTTTTTTTTTTTTGACAGGCAGAGTGGACAGTGAGAGAAAGAGACAGAGAGAAAGGTCTTCCTTTGCCGTTGGTTCACCCTCCAATGGCCACCGCGGCTGGCGCGCTGCGGCCTGCACACCGCGCTGATCTGATGGCAGGAGCCAGGTACTTATCCTGGTCTCCCATGGGGTGCAGGGCCCAAGCACTTGGGCCATCCTCCACTGCCTTCCTGGGCCACAGCAGAGAGCTGGCCTGGAAGAGGGGCAACCGGGACAGAATCCGGCGCCCCGACCGGGACTAGAACCTGGTGTGCCGGCGCTGCAAGGCGGAGGATTAGCCTATTGAGTCGCGGCGCCGGCCCTCATGTTAGATTTTTAGAATACAATTCCGATGTTCTCATTCCATTAAATGGCTTTATCTCAGAGGTAGTTACTAATGTCATTAGGTGGATAACTAATATATGTGGATACTAGTCTTACTATTGAAAGTATGGTATTCTCCTAAAATTAAGCTTATATTCTGATAATTCTGTTCATTAGCAAAGATGACATAGTTTATTCATGGTCAAGTTAATTTCCATGATTGCTATTCATTCTGTGATTTTTCTGTTTAACACATGTTCTAAAAATGAGAGTGGTGTACGTGAGTCATTTTGATAACAGTGATATGCTTAGAGGTAAGGCAGTTATATAAAATTTAATAAAAAGGGAGGATTAATTTTTTCATGCTATTATTTTCTTTTATTAGAGAGTACAAATGATTGTTCATTCTGTAAATTATGTATTATATTCCCTGATATTTGAAAATTACTGCTTCAATAAAGGTTAGTAGCCAAAAAATGTAGAATGCTTACAATTTTTGGTTGCTATCAAAACCAAAATAAAAGTAGAATCTAATGCATTTTATAGTTTCCAAATATATTCACTTATTTATCTCAAGCAGATGTATGTTCAGTGTTGTGATGTTGACTATTTTTATTTTAAGTTCCATTTAATAATCTTGAAAGCAGAGACTTGGAAAGTTAATTTTGCAATGATGTGTAGAAGGCGAAGTAGTATTAGATTTTGACTCTAAATAAGGCAAGTGGCATCAGACCATTAGAAAAATCCCATTTGCAGCTGACCACTTTCTTGTCAATCACTGCCCAAATCTGGGAAGCTGAGATTTTGAAGACATGGAGATGTTAGAAAAGATGACTAAAGAAAAATTGTGTTTTGTGATATTAATTAAGAATAGGACAAAATCGGCCAGTGCCACAGCTCGATAGGTTAATCCTCCACCTGTGGCGCCGGCCCACCGGATTCTGTCCCGGTTGCCCCTCTTCCAGGCCAGCTCTCTGCTGTGGCCAGGGAGTGCAGTGGAGGATGGCCCAAGTCCTTGGGCCCTGCACCCCATGGGAGACCAGGAGAAGCACCTGGCTCCTGCCTTCGGATCAGCGCGGTGTGCTGACTGCAGCGGCCATTGGAGGGTGAACCAATGGTAAAGGAAGACCTTTCCCTCTGTCTCTCTTTCCCACTGTCCACTCTGTCTGTAAAAAAAAAAAAGAATAGGACAAAATCTAACTAGTTCAAACATATTAATATATCTGCCACTTGAAATGCCATACTGGATAATTTGGGGGTAGTAGCAGTTACCTTGGAAATGGGACTATTGATCAAGTAGATGCCGTTTGGTAGAAAGAAACTGTCCACTATTTCCACAATATGTTGGTAAGTAATGTGAAATTAGTAACTCAGAGTTTTTAAAGTTGCTTCTAAGTAAGTTTTCCCATAGTTTAAAGAAATATATAAATAGTAGTTAGTTATCATTTTTTTGGTTAAGAAACATGCCAAAACAGGGAACTGTATGGGTTTTCCAAAAGCCCTCTTATATTAGAAATATTAAATGGCAAATTTGATTAGTTCTAGAAACTTATATGAGGTTTTCTGTTTTACAAATCCAGACTTACTAAAGAAAATATGTATCTGCTCTGGACTGAATTCTGTCCCTCCTCAATATGGAGGTAGTGCCTTTAGGAAGTAATGAGGAGTGAAGGAGCTCCTGAGGGTGGAAACCAATCCTATGGGATGGGGAAACCCCCGGGAGCTCTCTGTGCTTTGTGGGAATGCAGCCAGAATGTAGTGCTTCTAAGCCAGGATGAGGACTGTTGGGAAAAGTGAGTCAGCTGAAGCTTTGATCTTGGACTTCTCAGCCTTCAGACTGAAAACTTAATTTCGTTTGTTTAAGCCACCTAGCATTTCGTTATGGTAGCCCCTGTGACCAAGGCAGTGTATAGATAATGCCCAATTCCTATCCTGTCATGATGCCAAATTTTTAAAAATTTTGATGATGTTTCCGATTTTCAAGACATGTTCAGGCCCTCCACACTGTGGTTGTTGTTCATTTTCAGTTAATTGGAAAAATACTCTATGCCAAGTATTTCAGAGAAATTCAGTGGCACTTAAAGTAAACACACATTTTACCCATTCTAGTTATATGAGGCATTTGAGAAGTAGTGGTACAAACCTATGCATGACCCGTGATGTTTTCAGTTGGCATGAAGGGTACATACCAACCCTAGGGATTTTATACCCATCACAAATGTGAATTTTTTTTTCTGTCGTGAGGCAACCCCCAGCTTAGCAACATGGATCATTATATACCTGTTGAAATGATGTAACTAGCTACCTGCATTAGCTGTTCAACTACTGACTTTATTTCTTTTGTCAGAGATCACTTAAACTTGGCAAAGGGTCCTCTGACCTCAGAAACTTAATTGAAAGGCATTTTAAGGGAGATGAGCCCATTCAACCCCTTCCTATATGGACTGCAGCCTAGGACTTGCAGTGACTGTTTTGAGCTAGTCAGTACTTGAATCCATGTCTCTGAGCCACATTGTTTTAATGCAATTTTATGCATCTTAGTGGAAATCCCATATGCACTGTCACTATCTTTTTCAATCGTACGTTTTTGGTAGGTTTGTGAGCCCTCAGAAACCTGATGTAACTTGGCAACTCATCTTTCTAGTGGCCACTGTTTGAAGAGGAATCACTTGCTTTTCATTATAAAGGACTGACTGGGGTATTAGTAAGTGATTCAAAAACTTCCCAGACTCTCTGGCCTCTTCTCTCTAACTGCTCCATCACTGAGAGTCATCTCCCAGGATCCTTCTTACAAAGATGGAAGATTTCTTCCAGGGAGTAGACAAATGAATTATGGCATATCAAAGTGGAAAATACGTTCTATTTCATTTAATAAATGAGCCAACATAAACACATCTATAGATCAAAGTACTATTGTAATTGAATTGGAGTACTGATTGGTTAGTATTTTGAATGATCACAGTTAAGTGTGTTATGCTTCTTTGGCCATACAGCTCATGCATCTTTGCATAGTGTGGAGGACAGTCTTGTCCCTCAGAGATTGTGACTGGGAAAATGGAAACTTCTATAATAGAAATATTGCTTTATTGATATCTTGTCTGAATTACACAATACAACTCTGATCTTATGGTAAATTCACATACATACTGCATTTTTTAAAAGATTTAATTGGGGCTAGCACTGTGGCATAGCTGGTAAAGCCACTGCCTGCTGTGCCAGCATCCCATGTGGGCACCAGTTCAAGTTCTGGCTGCTCCACTTCTGGTCCAGCTCTCTGCTATGGCCTGGGAAAGTAGTAGAAGATGGCCCAAGTCCTTGGGCCCCTGCACCTGCATGGGAGACCTGGAAGAATCTCCTGGCTTCAGATGCTCGCAGCTCCGGCCATTGTGGCCATCTGGGAAGTGAACCAGTGGATGGAAAACCTCTCTCTGCCTCTGCTTCTCTCTGTGTAACTCTGACTTTCAAATAAATAAATAAATCTTCAAAACAAACAAACAAATAAATAAATGATTTATTTATTTGAAAGGCTGTTACAGGGAGGGCAAAACAGAGGCAGAGAAAGAGAAGTCTTCCATTCACTGGCTCACTCCCCAAATGGCTGCACTGTCTGTGGCTGGGTCAGACTTGTCGCTCCCCCTCTTCATGGAGGAGCAACACAGGACCCTGCGCTGTTCTTTCGTCTGCTCGGCCCTCCCCGGGTTTGCTGCTGGTTCTTCCCGGGTTGGCTACTGTCCCTTCCACCTCCGTGGAAGGGCAGTTCCCCCTGGCCACATTCCCCACTTCCGCAGGGGAGCGGCACACCGCCGGCCGGCTTTCTCGGGGGCTGCACAGGTGTTCCTTCAGCTAGATGTTCCCCTTAGATGTTCCCCGTGCATGCCGTCTCTCTCCTCCTTTATAGTCCTCCTCCGCCAATCCTAACTCGGCTGCCCACACACCGAGTATGCTGCTCTCCAATCAGGAGCAAGTCCTACAGTTTATTGGTTGAACTGGAGGCAGCTGTGCGGAAGCTGTTTACTTCTCTCCCAGCGCCATATTGTGGGAGAGCAGATGCATAGAATAAGTCTTAATTCCAGTAACTCAGTCTAGTCCGGTTTGCTCCCCACAGATCCCCCTTTCTTTTTATTTTTGGCGTTGATACGCGCCTGTCTTCGGTGTCCCGCGGCACACACTCTGCTCTACTTGCTAGAGTTGCCACAGGTTCTTACAAGTCCTATCAATCAGGCAAACCGAATCCGGGTCCTCTCTTCGCCATGTTGTGAGGAGGTTTTTAGGCGCTGGTGCGTGCCTGTGTTCGGTGACCTGCGGCTCACACTTTGGTCAAGCCGCCTGCTGGCACTTACCGCCTTAATCAGGCAGACCGAATCCAAGCTTTCTCATTGCCGTATTGTGGGGGAGACTTATTAGTGTTGGTTCGTGCCTATCTTCGGTGACCTGCAGCTCATACTCTGGTCGAGCTGCTTGCTGGTGCTTACCGCCTTAATCAGGCAGACCGAATCCAAGCCTCCTAATTGTTATATTGTGGGGAAGCCTTACTGATGTTAATTCGTGCCTGTCTTCGGTGACCTGCGGCGCATAAGCTGCTAGCCGCCGCAGGTGCTCATCGCCTCACTTAATCAGGCAGACCGAATCCAAGCTCTCACATTGCTGTGTTGTGGGGAGGCCTTTCTCTTTCTCTATTTCTCTATCTCCGGGCATTCCTATCTCTCCCATTTTACTTCTGTCTGCCAACATTCCTATTTCTCTCATTTTACTTCTAAACTTCTGTTTCTCTTATCCCTGCGGCTTTCCGGCACCTCGCCCCGCCGGCGGGTTCCCGGCTCTGAGCCGCTTCAGCCCGCGCCTCTCTCATCTGCGCGGCTCGGCTTTGCGCGCACACTCCGCGGTCTCGCACTTAACCCTTTCGCGTCTGAACCACGGCCTCGCGCCAGCCACGCGTTCCCTATGTACTTGAGCCCCGCACGCTCTGTCTGCGTGCGGCAGCCTCCACGAGTCACACAGCGTAGCTTACGTGTCCGCCACTAGCATTCAATCTAAGTTCCCCGGGCTAGCCTGGCGAATTCAACCCAGCTTACGTCTCCGCCCCACGGTTTGGCTTCCCGTCCTTTGCTCCCCGGGCTAATCAGACGGATCCCAACCAGGCTTACGTTTCAGCTTCTGGTTTCAACTTTTCGCCCCCCATTCCCGGGCTAACTTGAGAATCCCAAAGTGGCTTTCGTTTCCGCCTCGGCCTGCCCCCCGCGGCTTCAATTTCCCTAACATTTTTCTCTACCCGGTATGTTTCCCCAAACTTTCCTCCAACGATATTCCTCCCTCATTTCTCCTGGCCTCTCCCCACAGTCCGCGTCCAAGTCTGTTTGTTCTAGCTTTCACTTTCGCTTTCGACCTTAGAGATTTCTCCCAGCTTCCCCCCGTAGTCCGTATCCGAGTCTATGCCTAGGCTTTCAATAGCTTCTTCCGGCACCTTTATCGTCCGGCTTTTCCCTAGGCTGTTTGCTAGTCTCTCTCTCCGGTAATTTCCCACTTCTTCCCGTTTCTTCCCTCCTAAGTTTCATATCTGTCCTGGGTTTCCTATCCGAGCTAGATTTCCTATCCGAGTCACGGCACCATTATGTCGCTCCCCCTCTTCATGGAGGAGCAACACAGGACCCTGCGCTGTTCTTTCGTCTGCTCGGCCCTCCCCGGGTTTGCTGCTGGTTCTTCCCGGGTTGGCTACTGTCCCTTCCACCTCCGTGGAAGGGCAGTTCCCCCTGGCCACATTCCCCACTTCCGCAGGGGAGCGGCACACCGCCGGCCGGCTTTCTCGGGGGCTGCACAGGTGTTCCTTCAGCTAGATGTTCCCCTTAGATGTTCCCCGTGCATGCCGTCTCTCTCCTCCTTTATAGTCCTCCTCCGCCAATCCTAACTCGGCTGCCCACACGCCGAGTATGCTGCTCTCCAATCAGGAGCAAGTCCTACAGTTTATTGGTTGAACTAGAGGCAGCTGTGCGGAAGCTGTTTACTTCTCTCCCAGCGCCATATTGTGGGAGAGCAGATGCATAGAATAAGTCTTAATTCCAGTAACTCAGTCTAGTCCGGTTTGCTCCCCACAAGACTGAAGCCAGGGGCCAGGAGCTTCTTTTGAATCTTCCATGTGGGTGCAGGGGCCCAAGTACTCGGGCCATCTTCCACTGCTTTTTCAGGTGTATTAGCAGGGGGCTGGATTGAAATTAGAGCAACTGGGACTTGAGCCAGCATCTAAATAGAATACACACTGTAGGCAGAGGCCTAACCTTCTATGCCACAGCACCAGCCCCAGATGCTACATTTTTTAGGATATTTAACTAAATCCACATGAGTAATTGGTAAAATAAATTATGCCTACAAAAGTCATAGACAAGATACTGCTCTGGAGATAGGCCATGCTGCAACTAGATCAAGCAGGTGTGAGTCTAGGGAAATGATGAAGGGAAGTCCAAGAAACTGGAACACCATGCAGAAGACACACACAAGGAGAAGCGGTGCAATAATCTTATCTGACCGACAGGAAATAGATGGATGATTTTCATCCAAACACTGTAACAGTAAATTGAATTAAATTCCGTGTAATTGTTCTTAGTATCTGAAGAAGGCATTAATGTAATGTTTGCTGGTGGATACTGAGGGCTATTCCAGGATAATTGTGCCTATCGTCCTGAAAGTGTCTGGGGCTGATTTCGTGATACTGAATGCTTTATATTCTGTTCATGTTCTTTTGAGATGTGTTTAGATATGCTGGTGTAATTTGATTTTTTGACAACCCAGGAAAATAAAGCTAAACACACGCATCCACTTTTTGTTAATGAAGAAACCAGTCTTAAACAGCTGCCCACACCTCAGTCCCTGCAAGTCATCTAATGTAATTGGAGGTGGGAGGCGTGAATACACCATCTCTTCCCATAATCTGCTCCATCTCTTTGCATGTCGTCTATTCCCAGCTTAGTTGGGAGCCAGCACTCTTCCCACAGATCCTGTAGCTCCAGACTCCTGCTTTCTTCTGTGTGATCTTAACCCCCGAAAAAAGAATTCGATGCTCAGGAAGATTCACAGTTAAAAGAACCGAGGGGATAGTTGACCCCACTAAAGTGACAGAACTTGGTTAATGACCTGGAGCTTGAGAAGTGGGGATTAGTTGCTGACCTGCACGTTGAATGTCTTCTACCACTCTGCATCCCTCTGGTACCCCTAGGCACTCCTGAGCTTCCTTCCCCAACCCACAATTTTGTCAAGATGTAGCTGTCTCCAGCCTCCAGCCCCTTTCTGAGATCCTTGAATCATATCTTAGAAATCAGCCAGGAAAATAACTGTAAGGAAAACCTAAGCGAATGACTCTTTAAGTCCGTCATCAAATTATTAATATTGCCAAAACCTAGCAGTGGTTTTGAATAGTTCAGTTGTTACCTCCCATGCATTCTATGAAAATGTTTAGTGGGAACATGAAGATTCAGATTCCATTCTCAATCACAATTTAGTGGAATTGAGTATTTTCCTGTGTCTCTATTAATACTGATTTTATTTACAAGAAGTAGTGAAAAAATTGTACTCTATATAGTTAATTTATTGAAGCTGGTATTTTAAAGAAAAGACTTCATGGATATTTGTATATCAGCTATTTTGCAGAAAAATTTAAACTATTGACCTTGAAGATCTATGTAGAATATAGATTATTCATAGTATGATAAGGGATTCTTTAAGAACTTCCAAGACCTGTTATAGAATGTTTTAAAAAACAGTTAAGTGTACATAGCACATGGCTTTCTTCTCTTCATATATATTGCTGGCTTGATTCCAAAAAAATCAACAATTGATACGTTTGGGCATCTTCACATATTTTTTAATGCATTCTATGAACAAAAACAAAAGTAAAGACATTGGATATATATCATGTGCTTCTTATAAAATATTCAAATAATGCAGATCATGGGAGGTGGAATCCCTCTATAGCCCATCCCCTGAAATAAGCAGTCACTATGTGGCTGGTATCTTCAACATGCTCCTATATCTAAGGTCAGATAGAATGAAGAAAAAGATACATGAATAGACAGAGATATACATTATATTTGGATAGATGTAATTTGTGAAATTGAGATTATATCATGAATACTATTACTTGAAAAAAATTTTATGTATATATATTATATATATGCATATATATGTATTGACTGTTGGTGATATGTTTGCAAACTGTAGGCTGTTCAGGTTTGACTCAAAAGATTATCTTTTTTTTAAAGATTTATTTATTTATTCAAAAGTCAGAGTTACACAGAGAGAGGAGAGGCAGAGAGAGAGAGAGAGAGGTTTTCCATCCGATGATTCACTCCCCAGTTGGCCGCCAACTGCCGGAGCTGCACCAATACGAAGCCAGGAGCCAGGAGCTTCTTCTGGGTCTCCCACGCGATGCAGGAGCCCAAGGACTTGGGCCATCTACCACTGCTTTCCCAGGCCATAGCAGAGCTGGATTGGAAGTGGAGCAGCCGGGTCTTGAACCGGCACCCATATAGGATGCTGGCGCTTCAGGCCAGGGCATTAACCTGCTGTGCCACAGCACCGGTCCCTCAGAAGATTAAGAAGATTATCTTAAAAATTAAGCTTTTGAGCTTTCTACCTTTTTTTTTTTTTTTTTTTTAGAATTTATTTATTTTGAAAGAGTTACAGAGAGAGAGGGAGATCTTTCATCTGCTGGTTCACAGCCCAGATAGCCACAACATCCAGCACCAGGCCTGGCAGAACCCAGGAATCAGAAGCTTCATCCAAGTCTCCCACCTGGACCATCTTCGGTGGCTTTCTCAGGCCATTAGCAAGGAGCTTGATTGGAAGTGGAGCTGTGGTGATAGGAGCTGGTGCCTGTATGGGATGCCTAAGACACTGGCTTTACTCGCTATGCCACAAATGCCAGCCCCATGCTTTCTACTTTTTAAAACTATACCTTCAGATTGACCTATTGAATACCTGTTTTGGAATTGTAGAATACTTTTATAGTTTCATGACTAACAGCAATTAGTAATTGTGTAATTTCACTCAACATCATTTCCATGGAATTTGTGCTCACCATCAAAATTTTTGCTACAATTTGTCCATTCCTGTATATAGCAACATGCTAGATAAAGTTAATAGTTCTATAGAATCACTATAATAGGCACTTTGATTCACTTGTTGGTTGATTTGATTATATAATTAGATGTTATATTTTCAAAGAAGTTCTTATTGGTGGTATATTTTATGTGTTCGAAATAAGTTTGTTGGTACCAGATAAGGTCACTACCTGTGATGTCAACATCCCACTTGGGTACCTGTCAAGTCCTGGCTGCTCTGCTTCTGATCCACCTCCCTGCTAATGCACCTGGGAAAGCAAGGGAAGATGGCCTAAGTGTTTAGGTCCCTGCACCTGCATGGGAGACCCAGAGGAAGCTCTTGGCTCCTGGCTCCTGGCTCCTGGCTCCTGGCCTCAGCTTGGCCCAGCCCCAGCCATTGTGGCCATTTGGGGAGTGAACCGGTGGATGGAAGATCCCTCTGTCTGTCCCTCTCTCTGTGTAACTCTATCTTTCAAAAAACAAATAAGTCTTTAAAAAAAGAAAGAAATGTTGGCCAGCTCCGCGGCTCACTTGGCTAATCCTCTGCCTGCAGCGCCGGCACACCGGGTTCTAGTCCCGGTTGGGGTGCTGGATTCTGTCCCGGTTGCTCCTCTTCCAGTCCAGCTCTCTGCTGTGGCCCAGGAGGGCAGTGGAGGATGGCCCAGGTGCTTGGGCCCTGCACCCGCATGGGAGACCAGGAGGAAGCACCTGGCTTCTGGCTTTGGATCAGCACAGCGCCAGCCGTAGCGGCTATTTGGGGAATGAACCAGCGGAAGGAAGACCTTTCTCTCTGTCTCTCTCTCTCACTGTCTAACTCTGCCTGTCAAAAAAAAGAGAGAGAGAGAAAAAAGTGTTACCTTTATATGTAAAGTACATGTTGGTTGGGCAGAAATTCTTAAGTCATAACGTCATTCTTCAAGATGCTATAGACATTATTTCTGCTAGAAACTATGGAGAAGTATCCGGCTATTCAATTTTTTTTCCTGTTTATAAATAATTTGATTTGTCTTTCTAGAGTGCTGTAAGACTGCTTTTTCTTCTTTTAATCTTTGGGAAGTGTCACCAGAAAACTTCAAAGTGCATGGTATGCACATTCAAGTCTTTGTTTATCTTGGAAAAAAACATCTTAAGATATAAAATTTTTCTTTCTATGCCTACTATATGTGTACAAATATCTAATCTCCTCTTTTCCCTGTAATTTGTATGGTGGTATGATATTTTGTCAGCTTGGGATACTATAACAAAAGAACGTAGATTGGGTTAAACAACAGAAATGTTCTTATCCTTCTCTGGGCTAAAGTCCCAGATCAAGGTACACCTGATTGGATTCTTGGTGAGGAATCTCTGCCTCACTTGTAGACAGCCACCTTCTAAGAAGGCAGTAGAGGGGAACTGGAAGAGGAATGAAATGGGGAGCGGGGCAGAAGACAAAAGAGAAATGGAGGAGGGAGAGGGAGCAGGTGAGCAAGGGAGAGAAAGAGTGACTGCCTTATGTCTCTTATAAATGTAGGATCCTATCCCCCAGGTCTCCGTCTCATTCCATCATTTTACCCCCCTAAAGATCCCATCCCCGAATACAAGAACCCTGGGGACTGAGCCTTCAGCATCTGACTTTGGGAGAGGGGATGTAAACATTCAGCCCATACATCTGTCCTAGACATTTATATCATTATTCTTTTCTATTTCCTGTGTTGTGTATCATAAGACTTTCCTGTGTCCTGACAAGTAATTTACTCATGTTTATTCTCCTCATGTTAGCATCGATGTGCTCATCTCGGATTTTTTTTTTTTTTGCTTGAATACTGTCAGTTCACTCTTTTTCTTATCCTGTCCTTTTGATTTATGCTGTTAACATGATTTCAGATCATAGTTATTTTTAAACCATTTCTGAGCAATACAGTAGACATAGACGCTATTTTAAAATGACTGCCTTTCAGAGAACCGTATAGACCTTGGGAAGCCGTTCTTCCCAAAGTATGATACATTTATTAACATCTGAAAAGACATCTGAAAAGAATGATTCAAAATATAATATTCCTTTATTTGTTATGGGAAGATCTTCAAGGTAGCCAATTGATTGAGTGCTAATTAACTTTAAGAATTTTAATTGTGTTTTGTGAAATGCAGGGCTCATTCTGCAATATGCTCTTGATTTATTTTTTTATGATACTTAAGTGCATGTGGAGTTCAAATGCCACTTCTATACAAGGCAATGTGAGGCATCTGCAGAAATTATCTAATAAAATGGCCTCAGCACCCCTGGTAGAAAGGCAGCGGCATTTGGGCTTGTAATTATGTAGACTGACTTGTGCAGAATGGCTAAACTGTAGTGATGATGACTTTTCCTCTGCCTTTTCAGGGTTCGTCCTGTTTGCCCACAGCTGCGTATTTCCAGGCATTTTTGAGTAACATGGATTTATAGGATTTATCACTTCCCACTGTGCCATCTACTTTCAGGAACAGTTGGTTTCCTAAATGAATTGGCAACTAAGCCTATCACAGTAGTGTTTTGTTTTATTTTCTGTGGTGTTAGAAATACTTTGCTTTTGAGCAGAAAATGAAAATCTTTGTGCCTGGAGTGGCTTTTGACAATTCTTTAAGTACTATCATTTCTATAAAAAAGACAAGTCGTGGTTTGAATAATTTAGAAGTGCTCAAATGTCACATTTTTGAGGCATCTATTTCATGGCTTTCCGGAGTATCTGAGCCAAACACCTCTCTGGAATTTAACAACTTGTGTCTCTACATTCCTGGGTAAACAATAAATTGTTTTCCTCTTTGAATAAAAGTTGCCATGACAACTGGGCAAGCTTGGGCTATGGAAGTCGAACAGCAAGCTCTAGTCTTTCTTTCAGTATGTTCAAAGATGTGATATTTGGCAGCTCTAGTTTAAGTCAAAATGAAGGTGTATTTCACATAGCCATATCAGTGCTATACATTGTAATTAGGCAAAATCATGAATATTTTGTGCATCTTATTCATTATTTATGTACAATGACATTTTTGTACATTGTGATAAATTCAAGACTCTTGCTTAACTGGTTTCAAAGATTCAGGGATTATGAAAAATACCATTTATTTTACAAATGTTAATTTCAGCAATTATGCTGTACTCTGATTCCATGTTGACAGGAACTTCTCACAGAACGACTCACGCTCAAGGTGAGGATGTTGCTGAATACTTTATAATAGTAATATAATAATAGGAATAAAACAATTAAGTTTTTATTTAGACTTACTGAATATTTTTTTCAAAATCACGCTTCTTACTATTAATTGAAAAACTAAATGAATAATTATTACAATGATTAGATCTATGGTTTCTGGCAGGTTCTGTCTCTGCTATGTGAGTACCTAGAATATCAAAATTGAAGGGGAGGTATTTGTTATCCAGGTCAATAAATCTGTCAAGATTTCCTTATTCCATGTGACATAGGTTTGGCTGCAAGTAAGAGAAACTTGATTTTTTTAGAAACTTGATTTTTTTCCTTTGTGTGACAATAACCTAACAATGGAGTAGGGGGAAGAGAGGAGCCTGGAAAGGTTGATTAATGGGTACTAAGTTGCAGTTCCATAGGAATAAAAAGTTCTGGTGTTCTCTGGCACAGTAGGGTGACTGTAGATAATGATAATGTACTATATATTTCTCTCTGAAAACAACAACAAAAAGAAAACTAAAAATATTTTGAATGCTTTCTCCATAAAGCCTGGTTAAATGTTCGAGCAGACAGATATGTTTATCCTGATGGGACATTACACAGTGTATACATGTACTGAAACCTCACATGGTGTACCCCATAAATATGTACAATTTTTATGTGAGTTAAAAAGAAATAACAGTTAGAGATTTAGTGGTTTATGAAAATGAGCAAGTCTCACAATAGTGTCATACTCTAGTATACTTTGATCAGGGATCTGACTTTTTCGTCACAACGTTTATGATTCTGTCCTCATCTATGTGGCTCCCTAATCTTCAGGCAGAGTTTCCTCATGGTGGCAAAATGGAGATAATAGTGCCAAGTCTCACAGGAAACATCTCTGTACCCAGAACAAAGGGAAGTCAGGTCCTGTCTCCCCAAGCTCCTGAGCCTCACTAACTAGTCCTTCTTAGGTCATGTGCTCGTGCATGACCAATCATTGTGGGCAGTAGAATGTCAAGTGCAAAAGCGGTTTGTGTCCAGCCTCAGGGAAGGTGCCTACACTGGAAGTTCCCAGTGCAGCATGAGACCAGAAGGAAGAGGTGAGTGCATGGTGAAGACACAACCACAGTGCTTCTCACTCTCCTGGAACCCAGTCAGTCAGCAGCATGACATTCTGGAAGTAACTTAGAAATCCCGGTACTGAATCTGTGTCCCTCTTTCTTTTTATCTCCCTTTTCCTCCTTTTTTTTTTTTTTTTTACAGACTTTTCTTTCACCATGGATGCACATATCATTTGTATATGATACCCAGAATTTAATTGGAGGTATATCTAAGATCTTAATCTTTAAAAACAACAAAATATACTGTTGATACTTAATCACTGTTCTTAGCATTTACAGCTTGGGTCAGAGTCTTTTAGTCATGAGGCAAAAAATCTATTTAGATTACTACTTAGAATATCCATTTCCTTTCTGTAATCAATTTTATAGGTGTGCCTAATGACTTCTGAAAAAGTACCCAGGATTCTTGTTGTGATTAGATTTCTCAAGAGTAATTGCAAATTTTTTTAGTAGCACTTAGATAATAAATGGCATTAGACAAAATTCATATCCCTAACTTTGTTATGCAAATCATACTTTCTGTTCTATAAGCATTGTTTGTATGTTTACCTGAATGTTTAAAATATATTCTGTATAGTGACTCCTCAAGTTGATTAACACAATTGCATTTCATGGTGACAAGTTCTGTTTACATCAGAATTAGCCAAGAATCATGCAACTTTTCTTACTTCTCCTTAGCAAAATTGCCTTTTAAAACATTAAAATCTCTTTATTGAGCGGGAAACATAAAACAAAGACTTGGTGACAGGCACCATGGTGATACCAATAATGAGAATTAAGACAAAAGTGGAATTTAATAACCAAAATTGAAGGGGAAATATACAATCTCCATTTCTAGGACAATCATTTGAGAGTAGGCCCAGATCTAACTTTCTTTTTAAAGAGAATTTGAATTTGTTGTTACTCAAGTAATTATAGCTCAGGTTTTCAGCACATACTTATAAAAGAGACTTTTTGTTTGATGGCAATGATAAAGCTCTTTACTGTGGTAGAAGAGTATATATTTGCTTCTAATTTTGTATATCTGGCAATACTATTATATAATTTTATGTATGCTAATTATACATATTTATTTATCTTAATTCACTTCCCTTAGCAGTTATTTAAATAACTTGACTATTTTGAAGATTACTAAATTTTTAATTTCAAGAAGATTCTTTAAATGAGGAATTAAGAAACAAGATCTTTGTTGTTAATATACATTGTTTCTTATCATTGCAGGAGGATACAGATCATAATTACTATATATCTCGAATATATGGTCCATCAGATTCAGCCAGTCGGGATCTGTGGGTGAACATAGACCAAATGGAAAAAGACAAAGTAAAGATTCATGGAATATTATCCAATACTCATCGGCAAGCTGCAGTAAGTACTTTGGCAATCAATGTTTCTTTTTATCTGCTGTGAAAAAAATTGTTGCTTCGTTAGCCCTTTGTGATCATTTTGCAAGTATATTAAAGTCTATAACTGCAACTTAGGTTAATTTACTATGTTTAAGATAGTAAGAAAAATGAATTATTTTGATAAACTACCATGAACCAATTTCCTTAGTATGTCTGATTAATTATATGTTTTTTAATTCAAAGTTCAAATTTATGTTCGATTGTTTTCAATTTTTTTAAGATGCAGGAATTTATGGAACATTTTAAAAAATTACATAAATGTAATATGTTCCGTTTTACATGTACTTTTTCCTTCACCTTGGAAAAATTTTAACCAAAAATATTATGATTCCGGTAATATATGAGAGTGTCTCAAATAATTTGTGGTTGTGGTAGGCTTTGTAGCATAGCAGGTTAAGCCACTGCTTGGGTTGCCAACATCCCATATCAAAGTGCCTGGTCCCAATCTTGGCTTCTGATCCAGTTCCTTGAAAATGCACCTGGGATGGGTCTGGTTTTGTGGTGTAGCAGGTTAAGCCTCTGCCTGAGATGCCAGATGCTGGCATCCCATATGGGCACCAGTTCAAGTCCTGGCTGCTCCAATTCTGAGTCAGCTCCCTGCTAATGCACCTGGGAAAGCAGCGGAAAGATGGCCCTAGGCCTTGGGCTCCTGCACCCGTGTATCTTAGTATTGGCCCATTTGTGGAGTGAACCAGAGGATAGAGGATTGCTGGTGTGCTTGCTTACTCTCTCTCTCTCTCTCTGCCTTTCAAATGCATTTAAAAAAAAAAAAAAAAAGAAGAAGAAGAAAAGAAAATGTACCTAGGAGGCAGCAGATTATGGTTTAATTGCTTGAGTCCAGTGTATGAGACTGGATGGAGTTCCTGGCTTCTGCCGGACCCAGCCTGGCTGTTGCCAGCATCTGGGGAGTGAACCAGCTCATGGAAGTCTCTCTCTCCTCTCTCTCCTCCCTCTTGCTCTCTCCTCCCCCCGCCTCCAAACAAATAAACAATAAATATTTTTAAAAGCTTGTGTAAAATAGTTCAAATTATTCTGGTGCAAACATTTTTGAGATATATGCATTTTTTTCCACAATACAGATTTTCCATGAACTTTTTGAAAATTTATTATGTTTAAACTAAATTATGAATTTAAGTGAAGGAGTTTAATAAAAAGGAAACCCATAACATCTAGAAGGCATCAAGTTGATATTTCATTTAATTAAATCATTCATTTAAAATTATTATTTTACTTATTTGAAAGGCAGAGAAACAGAGACAGAAAAACAGGGAGACAAAGAGATTTTTCCGTCCACAGTTTTACGCCCCAAATGCCCAGAGTTGCCAGTATGGGACCAGGCAGAAGCTTGGAACTGGGAACTCAGTGCACATTTCCCACATGGGTAGCAGAGAGCCAACCACTTGAGCCATCACCTGCTGCCTCCCAGGGTGAATATCAGCAGGAATCCTGGGAGTAAAGCTAAGACTTGAACCCAGGCACTATGATCTGGAATACGGGCATCCCAAATGGCATCTCAACCACTGTGCTAAATGCCCACACCAAAAATCGGTATTTTAAGCCTATATTCATTATTACTAAGTGTGTTTCCCTAAATAAAGTATTCTGTGGTGCTGATTCTGCATCTGTGAAGTTGGAAGAGATAAGATACTAGTCCCAGCCTTTCTTACCCTACATGGTCATTGATAGCCTGTTCTGTGTGCCACAATGAATGCTCGAATGGATTAGGCTTTTCAGTCTTCACAATCCTATGGTTTAAATGTTAACATTTAAGTATTGCAGATAAGAGAGCCGAGTCTTAGGTCAGTTAACCTACCCAAGATTCTCCCACTAATAGTGTTGAAACTGGGGTGTGAAGCTAGGGAGTACAGTCAGTGTTAAAATGCATGCACAAAATTGATCGTATCTACTCCTCCAAATGTTCTGTGATAATCATTTCATAGTAAATTCCAGGTTTAATATCTCAAAAGTTATTTGATTTCACTGACCGGATAACAGATGATCCTGTTATCAGTGAAGACTTGTAATATTTAGTCTAGTGTGACTTAAAAGTGAAAGCAAAACAGCTATAACCTTTTGAGTGCTGTTGTCATTTTTGATATAAATATAGAACTAATAGAGTCAATGCTGAAGTTCTTTAGAGAAGCATTGATTTGATAAATGCTAAGCATTAACATTTTTGGCAATGGCCTTCATTGTTTATGTATGGAAATTCCTATATCAGGGATCAGCCATCAAATGGGAATTAATTATAGTTCATCATGATGATTCATTGGATATTCAGTGTAGAACACATTTTTAAAACATATTTATGTATTCTGGGCCAGGCTGAAGCCAGGAGCCAGGAACTCCATCCTGGTCTCCCGTGTGGGAAGCACGGGCCCAAGTACTTGGACCATCTTCTACTGCCTTTCTAGAAAGCTGGATCAGAAACAGAAGAGCTGTGATTCTAACTGGCACTTCAATATGGGATGCTAGTGTCTCAAGCAGTGGTTTACCCCACTGTGCCACAATGCCAGCCTGAACACATGTGTTTGTTAAGTCTAAGAAGCAAACACAGTAGCCACCTTCCCTTGCTGAATTCCATCAGCCTTTTCTTTTCCATATTCAATAACCTGAGGCAACATGAGAGATTCAGAAATTATTCACTGTGGGGTTTTGAAGAGATCTTCAAAAGAAGAGGAAATGAGAAAGATTAGATTGGAATTCATTCCATTTGACAGTCTTCCCACTGTATCACAGTGCCTACTAATGTAAAATACACTTTGTAGAAGTGTGACTATTGGTGTATCTGCACAGGGGTTCTGTGAAGTGGCCCAGTGCTGGTGTTGATCACTCCACCATGGGTTGTATCAATAGGCAGAGAAACAAGTTTGTCCGCAAAAACCTTACCTGATTTCTTCTTACACACAGATTGGGCCATTCTCTTTCTTCTATGTTTTCCCAAAGGTGAAGCACTTTGTGTCTTACCTCTCCTCGAAGGAGCTTCTTTCTATGTGGAATAGGGTTTTCTTGGTTACCCTGTAACCTCATCTCTCTGATAATCTTATAAAGAATTATGATGCTATAGATGACTTATTTTTTTTCTTAATGTTAAATTGAGTGAGTGACATTGTTGCTTTCACCATGCAAGGCAGGATAAACATAAATGATGAGACTTAAGATACTGTTTGCAACCTACTTAGTGTTCCAGGCATTGATTCTGGAATGCATAGAATATTTACAAATCTATTTTAGCTTTCTCTGCTATTGGCATAGCTTGGTTTCTTAGTTTTCCATCAGTATTTAACTTATGATCAAACCTTTCTTAAAATTAGAAGTTGTGTCCACTTTCTCATCACTACCGAAAGAAAGACATACACATATTGCTACCTAATGAGGTAGGTTTGCTGCCAATGCACACAAAGACCCATCTGTGAGGTGGGACTTCTGAGAAAAGAAAAGCTTTGTTTGTGTGACTGACCAGATGAGGAGATGGCAGCCCTGGCTCCAATCTGTGTCCCTAGTTGGGAGTCTGGGAAAAAACTTTGTGAGTTAGGTGGGGAAAGTTGGCAATGAGGAAGCATTGTGATCTGAGTTCTGACTGAGGGCTCTTGGAACCAGGCAATTTTGGTTGAGGTTTACAGCAAGAGGGATTTCAGCACCTGGGTCTTCTGGTCAATGTGTTGTAGGAATCAGGACCCCAGCTGGCCTCCCAGAGACCCCTGCTAGACTTGGTCCAGGTTCTTGTGTTCCCACCTATAGAAAGACAGCTCGCTTACCACGGGTACAGGAGAGCAGGAAAGCAGGATGTGTTGATGAGCAGAGGGTCAGTGCACATTCAGGTGTGAATGCTGGAGACCTCACACAGGGAAATTGTCCCAGTCAAGGCTGGGTGGGCTGTCCTTTTGTAGGGCGAGGGGTGGTGCTTGCAGCAGAGTCTGACTGGGTTTTCAAAGAAGGCAGGGTTTGGGGTGGGGCTGCAGCACTCCTGAGTGGTTGCCTCCAGGAAGTCCTGGGGTCTCCTGCATGATGCAAAGTGAGGCTTAGGTGCATGGGGCGTGGGTGTGCTGAGCTTTCATCCCTGTTGAATGGGAATAGAAGGTGGTGGGGATTGGGGCAGTGCAGGCAGCGGGCGTGTTGTTAGTGCTTAGCTCCTTGCTGCTGACTAGCTGTTTGCCTACCCATATCCAGTGGAAAGAGTTACATCTTTAGATATCCATCCTGTCCTGGCCTCTTTAGACCTGCAGGTCAGGTTTTCTTCTGCCCTTTCCCAGCTGCTTGATATGTAACTTTTGGCTCCTTGTATCCTCTGGGCCTGGGCCACCAAGCCGTAAGCAGCTCTCAAGATAACAGGAACTTGAAAAATGTGATCAGGGGCCTGCTGCCAGCATCCCATATGGGCTCTGGTTCCTCCACTTATGATCCAGCTCCCTGCTGGTGTGCCTCGGAGGGCAGCAGAGGATGGCCCAAATGCTTGGGCCCCTACACCCACATGGGAGACCTTGGCCATTTCAGCCGTTTAGGGAGTAAGCCAGTGGATGGATGGAAGACTCCTTCTCCCTCTCTCCTTCCCCCTCCCCCTCTCCCCTACCTACCCATACACACAAACACACACACACACACACCAGTGACAAGCATGCTTAGGCATACACTTCCATTTGTAATAATATTGATAATGTTACTTAGTTTTCCTTTTTTGGGAGTTGTACCATTTGGACTCTATTTAAGTTTTCTATTTTGTAACTTAGATACTTACTGGGATATGAAAAATTATACTTTAATTCATAAGTATGATTACTGAATATGAATGCGCTTTCAAATGGTGTAGGGTGGGCCATATCTGCTGATTTCCTCCTAGCTTTCCATTCCTCCCTTGGTTCCATTTCTTTTGTCCTTCCTCAAATAAAATCAGGTTGTTAGGGATGAAGACAGAATTGTAATGTTAGGATAGCAGTATGGCCAGGGGGCGAACACACACACACCCTTCACCCAACCATAGCTGCTGCTTCTCTGGAGGTGACTGAGAGGCTTAACTACAAGTGCAAATGGCAAATGGATCTACTTTATTAATCAGTTTTGCTCTCATCCTAATGGACATAATCCGTGATGCAAAACTGTCTGGTAATTTGGCTGAAAACAGGATTTAAATTTAAGCCCTAAGGGGAAAAGGGTGAGTTTCTCAAATCCTATCACCAGTTGATTTGATTTGCATGTTCAAGAGTGTGCATTCTATCAACAAATTAGATAGGAAAAGAAAAGCAAGACCTGGCTATGGAGGGCCCCTGGGGCAGCCAGCTCACTAATGCAGCTCTGGCTAAGCAGGTGCTGTGACACTGGCCTTCCCGCCCCCTCTCTGCTACCTCAGAGTGGGGAAGAGGGAGGTGCAGGAGTGCACTTACCTGGAATCATCATTTTTTAAAGAAAAACTTCCCCTTCCATCACCACACTTAGAAATGTGGTCCAAAACGTATTTTGGTATCTTAGGTTAATATTCTAGAAAGTGGAAGTGCAGAAAGAATTTTTCCTTGTCTGCAATTTACAATAATATCTTAGAACAGGAGAAATCATTTAAGTCACGTTTGACCTACCAAAACACATCCGTTTCTCTTTCTCTCTTCCCTTTTATTACCTGAACCATAGTCATCAGCATTTATATTACATATATGTATACTAGAATTAGCTTGTATATTTTTTCAAATCTTTCCATTGTCTTCTTTGTTTAAATAACATTTCTCAAATCATTATTGCAGGAAGACACAGATGCTGAAATCTAGTTCTGCTGGTGACAGATGAAAACAGGACTCATGTCTCCCAAGCAAAGAGAAGTGAAAGATGTGTATGAGCTCCTGCCATATGGCAAGCAGTGAGGGAGGCACTTTATATGAAAATCTTAGTTATTTGGGTGTTTTTCCTTTATTCAAAGTCACACAGCTATCATATTGCAGATCTAGAAGTTTCTGTCAACCTAGAAACCAGCCCGGACTTGTTCTCTTCTGTCAAATTCCATATCTTTGTGTTTTTCCTGTACACTTCACCATCCATATTATGTAACTTATTGCTGGGCACACAATTTGATTCAAAAACAAGACATAATGTAATTAGTCAGTCACTGACATTCTGACTCACAGTGGCTCTGTCCTGATGAAGGAGCCCAGGGTTAGAAGTTAGGAGACCTGGGCTCCAACACTCATTTGCTTGGACTCTCATTTTGTAATGTGAAAGGGAGGGGGGAAGTCTCTGCTTTTTCTATACCTTGTGCTATTTTGGGAATAAAAACAAAATAGCTATGAAAGGACACTGAAAATCGCAAAAGAAAAATGAGAGTGTAGAACATTGTTGTTTAATTTTTCATTTTTTTAAAACATTTATTTATTTATCTGAAAGAGAGATACCTTCTATCTACTGGTTCACTTCCCAAATGCAGGCAAAACCCAGGGCTGGGCCAGGCTAAAGCTAGGAGCCAGGAATTCCATCAGGGTCTCCTTTGTGGATGGCAGGACTCCCACGTACTCAGGCCATCCTCTGCTGCCAGCCCCCACCCACCGGGCGCATTAACAGGAAACTTTGTCAAAGCGGAGGTGAGACTCAACCGCAGGCATTTCAGTTAGTTACACAGTTGTCCCAAGCAGCGCTTCACTTGCTATGCCACAACACCTGCCCCAAGAGTCTTAATTCTCTACCACAAAAAATAATACCCCTTGTCAAAGAAAAGCCAGAGCCAGACAATAAAGCAGTAAATTTTATCCAGGACTAAATAAAATGTGTGCAGGGAAAGAGACCTCAGTATAGAATTGGGCTCAGTTTTGGGTGCAGCATGAGCAGTTCGGGATGTACAGTCGGGAGCAGGGCAGGGTCCGTAGTGAGGAAATGACGAAGGGGAAACTTGAGGGGGTCAGGGACTCTGCCTAAGCTGACTTGTCGGGACTCTTGTTGAAGGAACACCAGGGACATCTAACACCAAGGCTGGGAGATGAGGAATTTGGTCAGAGTAGAGAGTGAGATTCTTGGCCTAGTAAACAAACGGACTTAGCAGAATTTTTTACTAAAACTGATAAAATTAAAGGCAAATAAGTCCAAAGGTTGAGACCTAGTTGAGAAGGTGGCTCAAAGGGGTCTGACTGAAATTTGGTCAAGGAGAACATCTTGTCATCCCCTAGGGTCTGAGGTAGGTAGGTAGGTAGGTAGGTAGATAGATAGATAGATAGATGTTGACAGATGGCTGGATGGGTGGGTGGAGGCATCAATATATCATGTATTTGTAGCTTTCAACATATAATTCTTTTGCTATGCAATTGTCAGTGTACTCTTTGCTGTACATGAACACATCCTAGCTTACAATATTTTTTAAGATTTATTTATTTGAAAGGCAAAGTTACAGAGAGAAAGAGAGAGAGAGAGAGAGAGAGAGAGAGAGAGATGTCTTCCATCTTCTGATTCACTCCCCAGATGGCTGCAACAGCCGGAGCTCCGCCAGCCAGGAGCCAGGAGCTTCTCATGTGGGTGCAGGGGCCCAAGCACATGAGCTATCCTCTACTGCTTTCCCAGGCCATAGCACACAATTTGATTCAGAGAGCTGGACTGGAAGTGGAGCAGCTGGGACTTAAACCAACGCCCATATGGGATGCCTGCTCTGCAGGTGGTGGCTTTACCCTCTATGCCACAGTGCCAGCCCCCTTACAATTGTTTTTAACCTTTCTATATATTAGTAGGAAGATTGATTCCTTAAATAAAAAAAAAAAACCATCAAAATGAAATGGTTGAAGTGCTTCATGTTTATCTTATTTTTTCTCTGTCATAAAGCAGGTAAGGTTTTTGATGGAACGTGTATAATATTCATCATGTGATTGTTTCAAATTTTAAATTATACTGTTATTGATAGCATCCTGTGATTACTTTTGCTTAGGATCCTCCATTTAAAAAACTAAGATTTCTGGAAGATTTTTTTTCCCAGATAAATAATTTACTGTTTCCCTAGCATTTCCATGTGTCTTATATTTGCATATTTGTGTTGGGGGAGCTAAGCATGACTGTCCATAGTGCTTTAATCAGATATTTTCTTATATGATTTCAATTTTTCTGTACATCATAAACCTGTTGATAAGCAATTAATTTCAAAAGCCATTTAATTTGGGATCCTTCTTAGGCTGTTATCTCATCCACACATTTTTTGCCTGAGTTCTCTACACAGTGTTTAATAATAGATTACTGCTATCTGTTTTTGATTTTGGCTGGTTGAATAGACTTTCTGCATTCTGTCACTTGAGTTGCTTCATTTCAAGTAAGAAATACAAAGTTCATCGACCTGGCCTTTCGTGCATTTTGTCATAGTATTTATCTGAAATGTAATGACACATTGGGCTATGCTGTGTCTGCATATGTCTCTCTTAGTTTTTGTTTAATTAAGCTCTTACATGTATAAAGAATTGTACCAAGCATACTGCAATACTTTATTCAATACTATTTATATTTTTTTTCCTAATCACATTCAAAATACTCAAAACTCTGATAGTTACAAAATAGTAATTGTGGTTAGACATTTAAAAAGCTCAATTTGTTCCTTCATCCTTCTAAGAAAAAGATGCACAATTCAAAGTGCTAGCCAATTAAAGTTGTTTAAAAAAAAAAAAAACAATAGTAGGTGTTTAAAAGCCAGGATTAAGCATCATAAGATGTACATTAGAATTTATTACAACTGGGAGACTTTTGGAAGAGCTCTAACTTCCCAATTGTTATAATATTAATTGTATTAAATTGTTATAATATTAATGGCTATCCTGCAGTAGATTCTAATGGAATTGTATAGTACTTTGCAGTTAAATATTCTAATAAATCCTATCATTAATTCATTTTACTGTTGTTGTACTGTAGTTACGTACCAATCTTGATCCCTGTCTAAAAATATCTTAGGGTGTTTAATGAAAAAGGGCTACCTTATGCCCTTCAACACAGCTAATAAGGTTAGGTCATTGGAGTTGTGTTCTCTGTATACCAGCAAAATGGTCTCATCCATGTTAATGTGCTGCATTTAGTAAACTCCTCTACTGAAGCAGTTGCAAAAACGTTCGTATAATACTAATTGTTGAAGTTTCACTTGCTCCCTTTCCTGAATCTAGGAACAAAATTTTGGACCTGGAAGGGTCTTTAGAGGACCTTGAAGATAGCTGCCTTATGAAATACACAGTGACCAATTTTTATGGTATTACGCATTTGCAAAGCAAGAGAATGGCTTCTTTTATTTTTTTTTAACTTTTATTTAATGAATATAAATTTCCAAAGTATAGCTTATGAATTACAATGGCTTTTTCCTCCCCATAACTTCCCTCCCACCCACAACCCTCCCCTCTCCTGCTCCCTCTCCCCTTCCATTCACATCAAGATTCATTTTCAATTCTCTTTATATACAGAAGATCAGTTTAGCATATATTAAGTAAAGATTTCAACAGTTTGCACCCACGCCGAACCACAAAGTGTAAAATACTGTTTGAGTACTAGTTATAGCATTAAATCACAATGTACAGCCCATTTAGGACAGAGATCCTACATGAGGAGTAAGTACACAGTGACTCCTGTTGTTGACTTAACAAATTGAAATTCTTGTGTATGGCGTCAGTAATCTCCCTAGGCTCTTGTCATGAGTTGCCAAGGCTATGGAAGCCTTTTGAGTTCGCTGACTTCAGTCTTATTTAGACAAGGTCATAGTCAAGGTGGAGGTACACTCCTCCCTTCAGAGAAAGGTACCTCCTTCTTTCAAGGCCCATTCTTTCCACTGGGATCTTACTCGCAGAGATCTTTCATTTAGGTTTTGTTTTGGTGGTGGTTTTTTTTTTTTTTTTTTTTTTTGCCAGAGTGTCTTGGCTTTCCATGCCTAAAATACTCTCATGGGCTCTTCAGCCAGATCCGAATGCCGTAAGGGCTGATTCTGAGGCCAGAGTGCTGTATAGGACATCTGTCATTCTATGGGTCTGCTGTGTATCTCACTTCCCATGTTGGATCATTCTCTCCCTTTTTTATTCTGTCAGTTAGTATTAGCAGACACTAGTCTTGTTTATGTGATCCCTTTGACTCTTTTTTTTAAAAATAATGCTTGAATTCATCACACTTCATTGCAATAAAATCTCATTTCTCCACTTTGTGTCTTTAATGAATTATGGGCACCACACCATTGTTTTTCCCCAGAAAAATTTTCTTTAATGAACACAAACTTCATGAATTTCATAAATGCAAATTTAGGAACATAGTTATTCTTCTTACCCTATCCACCCTCCCATTCATTCTCCCACCCTTCTTCCCGCCCCCCGCTCTCTTATCCCCATTCTTTCTTTTTACTAAGATATATTTTTCGTTAACTTTATACACATAAGATTAACCCTACACTAAGTACAAAGTTCAAAAAACAGTATAAAAAAAAACTGTTCATCAACAGTCAAGACAAGGGCTATTCAAAGTCATCACATCTCAAAGTATCAATTTCACTATTATACATTACCTTTTAGTTACTCTTTAGTTATCACAGATCAGAGAGAACATATGGTATTTGTCTTTTTGGGACTGGCTTATTTCAATAAGTATAATGTTTTCCAGTTGCATCCATTTTTGTTGCAAATGACAGGATTTCATTTTTTTTTACCACTGTGTAGTATTCCATGGTGTACATATCCCATAACTTCATTATCCAGTATTCAGTTGACAGGCATCTGGATTGATTCCATATATTAGCTATTGTGAGTTGAACTGCAATAAACATGGGGTGCAGATAACTCTTTCATATGCCGATTTGAAAGGTTAATTCAGGTAAGTTCCCAGGAGTGAAATGACTAGGTCATATGGTAGGTCTATATTCAGATTTCACACTATATTCTTTGTACAAAGTTAAAGTCATAGAAGGTAATCGAATGCATTTCCCTGTTACCAGTAATGACCATAGAAAAATCCTACATAGAAATGTATGCTCCCTTTTTTTTAAAGATTTATGTATGTATTTGAAAGGAAGAGTTACACAGACAGAAGGAGAGGCAGAGAGAGAGAGAGAGAGAGAGAGAGAGAGAGAGAGAGTTTTCCCATCCACTGGTTCACTCCCCAGTTTGGCTGCAAGGGCCAGAGTTGCACCTATCTGAATCCAGGAGCCAGGAGCTTCCCCCGAGTCTTCTTATGCTGGTACAGGAGCCCAAGGGCTTGCACCATTTTCTGCTGCTTTCCCAGGCCATGGCAGAGAGTTGGATCAGAAGTGGAGCAGCCAGGTCTCGAACCGGTGCCCATATGGGATGCCGGCAGTGCAGGAGGTGGCTTTACCCGCTATGCCACAGCGCCAGCCCCTCTGCTCACCTTTTAAAAGTCCCAAGAGTGGTAAACATTTTAGGTTTCTGGGAAGCTGTGTTAGAATTTTTCACATTGTCCTTTAGTAACCATAAAGGTTACTAAAATGGGGACCCTTCAGCACTATGTCAGATATTATAAAGAAGTCCATTTTCTCTTTACTTTCATCCAGGGTTCTATTTTCCAGCCCTTTCCTGAGCATCTCTCCTGAAAACTCTGAGATTTGCAGCAGTTTAATTTTAGATCACATGAGTGTAAGGCATTCTGAAGTTATTAAATGATAAAAATTTTACAAGATTTTCTTGTAAGGAAAATGTTGTGTGATATGGTATATTTAGCAAAATATCAATGAATATATTGTTCTGTCAGAGTGAACACACAGAAAAGCAGATAGGCTTAATTCTTGTAAAAAGTCTTAAATTGTGGAAAAGAAAAAGAATTTTTAAAGATTTATTTATTTGAAAGTCAAAGCTACACAGAGAGAAGAAGAGGCAGGGAGAGAGGGGAGAGGGGAGGAGAAGAGAGGGGAGAGGGGAGGAGAAGAGAGGAGAGAGGGGAGAAGAAAGGAGAGGAGAGAGGTCTGCCATCTGCTGGTTCACTTCCCAATTGGATGCAACAATGCCAGCATCCCATATGGGTGCTGGTCCCAGTCCCAGCTGCTCCACTTCTGATCCAGCTCTCTGACATTCCTGGGAAAGCACTGGAAGATGGCCCAAGTCCTTGGGCCCCTCCACCCAGATGGGAAGACCCAGAGAAGCTCCTGGCTCCTGTCTTTGAATTGATGCAGCTCTGACCTTTGTGGCCAGTTGAGGAGTGAACCAGCAGATAGAAGACCTCTCTCTCTCTGCCCCTCCTTCTCTCTGATTTTCAAATAAATAAATAAATAGATCTTTTTTAAAATTACATGACTACCAAAAAAAAAGACATTAGCAAGGAACATTGAGGTTATAACTGAACTTGGTCTACATTTCAGTTTCCTTCAGCAATTAAGTTTTGAATTATTTAGTTCCTCTGATGAACTTTGCCCACTGAATTCCAAATCTTAACACATCAGTTACTGGGCAGCTTGATACAGTGTTGAAACACATGGACTTAGAATTAGGCTGTCTGAGCTCATGACAAGAGCCTTGGGTGATTACTGACAGCATAAATAAGAGTGTCAATTGTTAAATCAGTAGGAATCATGTGTACTTGCTCCCCATGTAGGACCTCTGTCCTTAATGTGTTGTACTATGAGAATTAACTGTAAAACTAGTCTTCAAACAGTACTTTATACTTTGTGTGTCTGTGTGTGTGCAAACTATTGAAATCTTTACTTAGTATAGAGTTGATCTTCTGTATATAAAGATAATTAAAAATGAATCTTAATGAAGAATGGGTGCGAGAGGGAGTAGGAAATGGGATGGTTTGCGGGTGAGAGGGTGGTTATGGGGGGGAGAACTGCTGTAATCCAAAAGTTGTACTTTCAAAATTTATATTTATTAAATAAAAGTTTTCTATAAAATAAAAGAAAAACAAGAATTAAATTGCCTGGATTTGGGTTCTCACTTTGCCAGCTACTAGCTGTGTGACCTTGAGCTTGTTATTGTCTTGTGTAATCACCTTACATTAAATGGAAATGTGAGGGTACTTCAAAAGAGGTCATCGAAAATGGAATTAAAAGATAAGTTTATTTTATGCCAAAAATATTGAAATTTATGCATAGTTTTTCATGATATGCATTTCCATGAACTTTTGGAATCCTATTCCAGATAATAGCACTTACCTTTTCTCCTCTGTTAAATATGAATAGCAACAGCACTTGCCTTGTCATTAGGAGTACATGATTTAGCATTTGTGCAATGCTTAAAACAGCGCCTGGCATAATGTTAAAGGTGTCTGCTACACTGTAATAATAATTATCACACAGACACTTAATTGTAAAAACAGTCATTTTCCACTGATATAAGTAGGAAGAGTTTGTTCCTAGAGGGCTGACTATAATCAAGTGAAAAAGGAGAGGACCTGGTCAAGCTACAAATGATGCACTCATAGGACTGCTTTCTGCCCTTCCCTGCCTGAGGATCACTGGTCAAAGAAATAACAAAATTGTCACACCCTTCAGGTGTACTGGGGCCTTAAGGACGTTTGGTAAACCATTGCTTTAAAGGTGCCTGGGGAGCAGATACTTTTATACGTCAGTTCCTTCAGTGGAAAATTTCAGGCTGTGTAGGTCCCACCAGAAGTGAGATGATGTTATCCAGAAGTAGGTCTGTTCATCATTTTAACCCTTTTCACACTTGCTGAGGTTTTCTCACAGCCACAGTTTTGAGTTTCAAAGCCTTCTTCCATCCCATGTAGCTTTGTTGTGCAGAGGTCCTAGGGGCAGTATCCACAGCCCTGAGACTTTGCTGGAAACACGGGATCTCAGCTCCCACCCCTGGAATCCCACACTGAAAGTCAGCAAGAACCTGAGTGGCCACTTGCACACTCGGATTAAAGAAGCCAGGTGAAGTCTGCCATTGTGCTTCCAGAGAACTGTGGGAAGTAATGAAGTGCTGTTTCTTTGTGTTTTTGTTTTTCTGAAGATTTATTTATATATTTGAAAGTCAGAGTTCCAGAGAGCAAGAGAGAGAGAAGGAGCAAGAGAGAGAGAAAGGGAGAGAAAGAGAGAGATGATCTATCCACTCTGCAAATGGCTGCAATGGCCAGCTCTGGGTCAGGACAAAGCCAGGAGCCGGGAGATTCCTCCAGGTCTGCTACATGGGGTCAGGGGCCCAAGAACTTGGTCCATCTTCTGTTGCTTTCCCAGGCCATTAGCAGGGAACTGGATTAGAAGTGGAGCAGCTGGGACAACTGCTTTACCTGCTGTGCCACAATGCCGGCCCCTGAAGTTCTGATTCTTACCCTCCCCTGTATAAGGGCTCTTTGTAAAATCTTGTCACACTTTCTCCGTGACCTCAACTAGTCTGATTCTCTGAACTCTGCCTGAATAGATAATACACAACATAATAGATAATACACAACATATTAGAACTTCCAAGTGTAGGGAAGCTACCGCTACCATCAGCCAAATGCTGCCTGAGAGCCATGCAGCATGAGAGGTCAGCATTTGCGTGACCTCAGGTTCATTTGAGCTGGTTCCAGTAACGGCAAAATGTTTACATTTTGTTTTCAGGTTCATGAGTGCTCCCTCGAAGGAGGTCATTCAATATGCAGGGTTAATTAAATTCTCAGTTCTGCTATGAAAAACGTACCAAAGACTTTAGAATTTCTAACAGAAAATCAATTCAGTTGATGGACCTTCTTTCTGAAAGGATTACCCAGTCCCTTGTCTGTTTATTTGAATATTGATTATCCCCTTTCCAGGAACATTTTGATCTGTTAATTAGGTTTCCAGTGTTTTCAGTCACTGGATTGATGACCTGTGTACTGTCTATTGACTCTTCCTTGTGAGAATTGGTTAAAATTCTACTTTTTTAGATCCTGCATATTAAAAGCATTATTACTTATCCTGTCCACTGTGCTGTTTTATTTTAGAGTACACAGACTCATTTATGACCTAGAAGTAGTATGTCACATGGGTATGTCCTATGGCCCAGCAGGCATCCTGTATCAGAGTGCTGGGCCAGTCCTGGCTGCTCTGCTTCCAGTCCAGCTGCCTGCTAATGCACTGTAGAAGGAAGCGGGAGATGGCCCAAGTACCTGGGCTCCTGCCACCCTTGGGGGACCAGAATTGAGCTCCTGGCTTCAGCCCCTCCTGGCCCTGGGGAGTAGCCATCGGATGGAAGATCTCTTTGTTTCTTTGTATCTCCCCAGTCCCTGCAGCTCTGCCACTCTCTTTCATGTTAATAAAGAAGTCTTTAAAAAGAAACTTGCTTGCATTGCTGCTATCCACACATATATGTCTCTCTATATTCTGTTTTCTCTATTTAATATTTACTTGTTGAGGAAACACATCAATAGAAATTTTTCATATGCGTCTATTTGCATCAGTCTATCCAGTCCTGTATCACTGAAAAGAATTGTGTCATGATTTTGCTGTTCTGTGAACTTCATAGAGTGTGCTTAGACAAAGGAAGATGGCTATGAGGTCACCTGGCCACATAGTCTTACAGGTTTGCCATTGCGTATGTTGTCGTTGTTGCCTGAAACATGGTCCCGCAGCCCATGACTCCATTGATGTCTGCATCTTTCTCCTACTTGTCAGTTTGTATCACTTTTTTTTTAATTTTTTTTTTTAATTTTTTGTTTATTTATTTTTTTGACAGGCAGAGTGGACAGTGAGAGAGAGACAGAGAAAGGTCTTCCTTTGCCGTTGGTTCACCCTCCAATGGCCACCGCGGCCAGCGCACTGCAACTGGCGCACCACGCTGATCTGATGGCAGGAGCCAGGTACTTCTCCTGGTCTCCCATGGGGTGCAGGGCCCAAGTACTTGGGCCATCCTCCACTGCACTCCTGGGCCACAGCAGAGAGCTGGCCTGGAAGAGGGGCAACTGGGAGAGAATCTGACGCCCCGACCGGGACTAGAACCCGGTGTGCCGGGCCGCAAGGTGGAGGATTAGCCTAGTGAGCCGCGGCGCCGGCCAGTTTGTATCACTTTTATAAGTGAAGCCATTTCTGTCACATTGGTGAACAAAGCAGTGAAAGCCAGCTTATCTTTAAGAATTTTTTAAAAGCAAACTAAATGTTTCATGAGTTTAGAAAACAGGCTCCCTAATCTATCTGTGGAGCATAAGAAATGAAGGCATTGGATCCCCCAAAGTACACAACATGAATTCTTTCCAGTGAGGCTGGGCATCTGGTGAGAAGGCACTCACTGCTTTGCACCCATGCCTCAGGTGCTATCCAGTTTGCTGCGGCCTTGCACAACTGGGCACCTGGTTCATCCTGCTTTTGTGCCTCCTGACATTTGTTCTGGGAAGGCTGCATTGCACCTCTCTCAGACTGTCTCTTTTGTGTGGCTGTAGAGTCTTGCATCTGGGTGCTTTCTGATTCTGATTATATTTTACTATTACTGCATTTCTAGTAAAACTTAGTTGTATGTCAACCAAGAATGAAAATGCTAAGGGCTGACAATATTAAAGATTCCAGGTAGAAAACCCAGTTACTGAGGGCTGATAACAGATGGGAAGTGAGTCACCAACCGAGATGAAGGCAGATAGAGTGATAAAGTTGTGGAGAATCAGAGTACTGGGGTCAAACATGCCTTGATTGAAATCTTGGCTCCTTTCCTCCTAGTGATTTGAATGTATTACTTCTCTCTTTATTGTTGTTTATAAAGTTTTGATTTGAAATAATTTCACAATTATAAAAGAACTTGCAAAAGTTTTAGATAGTTTCTATATAGCTCTCACCTATCTCCACAAATGTTAATAACATGCATACATACATACATATATATATATATATATATATATAATGAGTATCAATACCAAGAGATAATATTGGCATGCACTCCACTCATCTATAGGTCTTACTTGAATTTTGCTAATTGCCTCCAAATTATCCTTTTTCTTATCTAGGATGCAACTTAGGACACCCGTTGTGTTTATTTCTCAAATGTCCTACTTTCTTCTAATCTATGACAGTTCCTTAGTCTTTCTTGGTCTTTCATGAACTTGACACTGTTGAGGAGTGTTGACAGTGATTTTGTTCAGTGTCCCTGATGTGGGGTGTCTACAGATTAAATACAGGTCTCTTGTTTTTAGCAAGAATATGGCAGGAATGGTATTTTGTCCTTTGTGCATCATATCAGGAGGTACATTGCAGGGGATTGAATGTGTCGCATCCCTCAGATGTCCTGGAAATTTAATCCTCAACTCAAGGATGTTAGGAAGTAGGGCCTGATAAGAGATGATTGATACCATTATCATGTGACTGTGTTATTGTGAGACTGGGGAAGCGAGTTTGACTCTAACTCTCTCACCCCCCTGCACTCTCGCCTTTCTGCCTGTCACTGTGTGATGCCTGCTGCTAGGTTTTGTTTCTTCATTGTAAAGTCATTATTTTTGTTTTATTTTGTGATTAACAAATGTCTTTCTTAGGAGGCACTTGGCAACTATACAAATATCTTGCTTCTCTTCACACTTTTTTTAAAGAATTATTTTATTTATTTGAAAGAGTTACAGAGAGAAATAGAACCAGAGAGAGAGAGGTCTTCCATTCCACTGGTTCACTCCCCAAATTACCACAATGGTTGGAGCTGAGCTGATCCAAAACTAGAAGCCAGGAGCTTCTTCCAGGTCTCCCATGTGGGTACAGGGGCCCAAGGACTTGGGCCATCTTCTACTGCTTTCCCAGGCCATAGCAGAGAGCTGGATCAGAAGTGGAGCAGCCAGGACTCGAACCACTGCCCATGTGGGATGCCGACATTGCAGTCTGGGGCTTTAAACCCGCTGTGCCACAGCGCTGGCCCCCTCTTCATACTTTCAACTACCAATTTTATCATTCATACTCATTAAATATAGACAAAATATTTAGGTTAATGTCTCATATATTAACTGATGCTCCCATTCTCCTCATACCTATAAATATGGTCATTTTGCTTATTTCAGTATCACAAAAATGAAGTTATGATAGCATTGCTCTAAAGTATAATGTCTAATTGTGGTATCAGTTCTATTAAGAAAACTAGTTTGCTGCCTTAGTTTAATTCTCTTTAAAGTGATGCTGTGTTCATGTAGTAGAAAATACAGTGAATCATGTGCATCTGTATAGTAGCAATTGCAGAAGGAGCGACTTTTGTTTAGGAGATTAGCTTGAGGCACTGTTGCCCTGCTGGACACCTTCATGTGCATGATGCAATCATTGATTTGGTGCTTATGAAGGCCCAGGTGTTATTCAGTCATTTGATCCTCGTAATGACATTTTAAAGAATTGTCTTGAGCAAACTGTGGCTTAAAACCCTCAAATCTTTTATGAAATCGCACAGCCAAGTACTAGTGCTGGAGTGTCATTTGAGACCTCTCTGATTCTAAAATTGTGCTGGATCTTTCAACGATTAGGAAAGAATGATGGAAAATTTTAAAAGAGGATTATGAAGTATGTGTCTTGTGACTAGTAAAGGAAGAAGATTTCAATAATCTCTGTTAAATATAAGAATGGGAATAAGAGAGGGAGGAGATGTACAACTTGGGACATGCTCAAGCTGACTTGCCCCAAATGGTAGAGTTAGAAACGTGCCAGGGGATTCCAATTCAATCCCATCGAGGTGGTATGTACCAATGCCATCTCACTAGTCCAAGTGATCAATTTCAGTTCACAATTGATCACACTGATAGGTCTAAGAATCAAAGGGATCACATAAACAAGACTAGTGTCTGCTAATACTAACTGACAGAATTAAAAATGGAGAGAACGATACAACATGGGAAGCAAGATACACAGCAGACTTATAGAATGACAGATGTCCTAAACAGCACTCTGGCCTCAGAATCAGCCCTTAAGGCATTCAGATCTGGCTGAAGAGCCCATGAGAGTATTTTAGGCATGGAAAGTCAAGATACTCTGGCAAAAAAAAAAAAAAAAAAAAAAAAAAAAAAAAAAAAAAAACCCAAAACCTAATGAAAGATCTCTGCGAGTGAGATTCCAGTGGAAAGAATGGGCCATGAAAGAAGGAGGTACCTTTCTGTGAAGGGAGGAGTGAACCTCCACTTTGACCATGACCTTGTCTAAATAAGATTGAATTCAGCGAACTCAAAAGGCTTCCATAGCCTTGGCAACTCATGACAAGAGCCTAGGGAGATTACTGACGCCATACACAAGAATTTCAATTTGTTAAGTCAACAACAGGAGTCACTGTGTACTTACTCCTCATGTAGGATCTCTGTCCTTAATGTGTTGTTTAATATGAATTAATGCTATAACTAATACTCAAACAGTATTTTACACTTTATGTTCTATGTGGGTGCAAACTGTTGAAATCTTTACTTAATATATACTAAATTGATCTTCTGTATATAAAGAGAATTGAAAATGAATCTTGATGTGAATGGAAGGGGAGAGGGAGCAGGAGATGGGACGGTTGCCGGTGGGAGGGAAGTTATGGGGGGGGAAAGCCATTGTAATCCATAAGCTGTACTTTGGAAATTTATATTTGCTAAATAAAAGTTAAAAAAAAAAAAAGTTTGTCAGTGAAGAGCAGACATTTGACCTAGCAGTTAAGATGCTGCTCAGGATGCTGGATTCTTTATCAAAGTGCCTGGGTTCAAGTCTTAGCCATACTCTGGATTCCAACTTCCTGCTAATACATACATCATCAGCAAGTGATGACCCATGTACTTGGGTCTCTGCTATCCACGTGGAAGTTCTAGATTGAACTCTAGGTTCTCAGTCCCAGCCTGGCCTAGCCCTGGCTGTTGCAGGCATTTGGGGAGTGAATCAGTAGGTAGGAACTCTCTCAAATAAATAAATAAAGGAATGAAAAATTTAAAAGAAAAAAATAATCTATTCTAAGCATTTGTAGGTGAATGTGTTTTGTGGGGACTTTATTCAGTTTCAAGAAAGTTAGTTGTTGTATGCATTTTGGAAAAGTTAAGTTTATTATAGTTATCTAATATTCATTTTTATTTTTTTGAATTTTAAATCTTAATGTAAATAAGTCAGTATTGTTCAAAATATCCCATGTAAATAAAGCAAATGTATTGTTTAAAAATGTTGCAATTTCTCCCAAGATTAATGCTTTGCACAAAAAAGTGAACTGAAAGTAACATGACTCAGTTTATTTGATCTACTTTTTGAAATTGATTTTTTAAAAGGTGGAAGATTTATACAATCTGAAGAGAAACCATAATATTGAGATTGGTTTTGAAAATATAAATCTTACTTTAACAACAATAATATGAATAATACCTTACCTATTTGATAGTTTCAGGATAATAAATATTTATTATTAATAATTAAAAGCAGGATATTAAAATATATATGTATATAACATTAGAATTAGTCCATTATTTCATTCCTGAGTAAGTGGCTACTTCCTATATTCCATAAATGTTCACTGTCGTGAACTCATGAGATCAACAATTATCAAAACTTTTGTTACTGCTAATTTTCTTCCCACAGGCTGTTTTCAGCAGGATTTGGCCTTACCAAGACAAAGAGACTCAGGGAACCAGAAAAAAAATATTTAGCTTTATTACTGTAAATAAGATGATTCCCTAAAACAAAAGCACTTTTTTATTAATGCCATTTTCAAAAATGGCTTTGAGGATTATAACTGTGCCTACTCTAGATCCTTAACTCTTATGAAGAAGTTTCTTTCTTCAAGGTTTTACAGGCTTTGACTAATTAATTTATCTTTGTCATACCACTGGGAAGTAGGCAAGCAAGTTAAATGGGGTATATTTAGGATTATAACTCCTGTGTTATTAAACAATAATTAGCAGATAATAATTAGCTGAAAAGGGATAGCGGTAAGCTTAAGAAAAGCGTGCAAAAGACACAGACATACAGGCCTACTAGGAAATCCAGCCGTGTGACTCTGAATGAGTGTAGTCTGTTGCCAGCAGCAATCGCGATGGAACAGATACTGGAAAGGCATCATGTGTTTCAAAGGCCGCAGTCACATATAAGAATACTTGAAAAAGTTCAGGCGTAAGTGGCTTCTGCCTTGGCAGTTAAGATTCCTGCTTCGCGCATTGATGTGCTCGCCTTTGAATCTCAGCTCTGACTCTGAACTCCAGCTTCCTGCTGCTGCAGACCTGCAGAGGCAGCAGGTGATGGCCCAAGTACCTGATTTCCTGCAACCCGTGTCAGAGATCTGGTCTGCATCTCTCTTTTATTTTTTTTTTTATTTATGTATTTATTTGAAGGGCAGAGTTGCAGACAGAGGGAGAGACATGCAGAGATGTTCCATCCACTGGTTCACTCTCCCAGATGGCTACAATGGCCAGGGCTAAGCCAATCCAAAGCCAGCAGCCAGGAGCTTCCTCCAGGTCTCCCACGTGGGTGGCAGGGGCCCAGGGATTTGGGCCATCTTCTGCTGCTTTTCAGACCTGGTCTGCATTCTTGACTCCTGACTTCTGCCATGGCCTGCCCTTGTCTGGCTGGCTGTCTTTCTCCTTGAGATCTTTCTCTTTGGCCAGAAAAAAAAATTGTGGAAATGAAAATTAAAACATACACTTATTTGATGCATATACGAGCAAAAAACTATGTAGATTTCAAAACTTTTGCATCAAAATAAAAAATACTTTTTTATTGCATTTTCCATTTTCTGTGAACTTTTGAAATACCTTCATATGTGGCTGTATACAACCTGAACCCTGTGTATTTCTACCAGCTCTTCAAAAATGTTTCATAAACTTACCCTCCACCATCTCAAAATTACTATTCCCTCTCTTTTCTAATAGATAACCCCTTTCCTTAAAATATAAGAAAGCTGCTAACAAATTCAAGAGGTTTTATTTATGCCTCCCTTGCTCTTTAAAATTTTCCTCTTGGCATTTGTTTTTTCCTAAACTCTTGATTAATTAATTGGACCCTCACATGACCACTTTCCTGAAGCGTTTTTTCCTTTAACATTGAATCTTTTTAAGGGATGGGATCTAGGATAGCGTAATATTCAAGATACGGTAATTACACCATAGTCTGTCTTTGGTTTGGTTTTGGTTGCAGTTGCCTGTTCTAACATTGCCCAAGGTTATCTTAGCTTTTTTGGTTGCAGAACAGCCATTTTGTTTCATATATATTTTGGGGTTATTTTAATTTTCTTTTTATTGTATAGTTAAAGGATGCACAACTAATTTGTGATTCAGTGAGTTTTCTCACACCTAAACAAAATAGCTCATCTTGCTCTGTCGTCTTGGTTGGTGGGACCAGGGTTCACCAGTCACCCAGCTAGAAACCTGTGCTGAATTCCACGTTCTTTCTCACACTCTCCCAATTTTTATGTCCAGTTAATTACAAATTCCTTCTTTTAGTTTTACTTCCCCTGTACATTTTGACTCATCCCTTCCACTCCTGTGTCTTTTTTTTTTTAAAGATTTATTTGTTTATTTGAAAGTCAGAGTTACACAGAGAAAGAAGGAGATGCAGAGAGAGAGAGGATAGAGAGGTCTTCCATCTGCTGGTTCACTCCTCAATTGGCTGCAATGGCTGGAGCTGTGCCAATTCGAAGCCAGGAGCCAGGAACTTCCTCTGGGTCTTCCCATGTGGGTGTAGGGCCCAAAGACTTGGGCCATCTTCCACTGCTTTCCCAGGACATAGCAGAGAGCTGGATTGGAAGGGGAGCAGCCGGGTCTCAAATTGGTGTCCATATGCAATGCCAGCACTGCAGACAGCAGCTTTACCTGCTGCGCCACAGCGCCAGCCCCTCCTGTGTCTTAAGATCTCAGGTGGCTCTCTCAAAGTAGCTCCATTTCACAGCCATCTGTCAGGCCCACGGTGTTCACTCTGCCCCTACATGGCTCTGCTGGTTACCTTTCCATGATGCTTGATCCACCACTCCTAAAATGAGTGGAACTTAATCACTGTCTGCCCCAAGCCTCTGTTTTAGTGCCTGATACATACAAGGGAATGAATGAATGATTGTTGATTGGCTGACTGAATGAAAGAATGAACAAATGAAACTTCCTTTAACCCCCTCTAATACCTGTTTTTATACCGTACCATGACAACACAGTGATCTAGCTACTCAGGAATGATTATATTGAATATATCAGCATTTAGCTTCTAAGTACTTCAAGAAATTCTAGTGCTTAGTTTTGATGATTGATTCATCTGTTTATTGTTTTGATTGTGCGGGTGTGCGCAGCTGTGTTTAAGGAGGGATGACAGTCACTTGCTGTTTCTGTCAGTGTGCCTCCTCCTTCTGTTAGTGTGGCAGAGGTGGAGAGTGTGGCCTGCGTCTCCAGACCTGGCTGCATGTCTTACCTTTCCATGCCCACCAATCTCTGCCTGTGAGTTCATTTCACTTTGAAGTTGTTATGATATGAAAAAAGTTAAGCACAGATTTCAAAAGGTTTCCCATTAAAATAAATGTGTGTGTGTGTGTGTGTGTGTGAATGATTAGAGAGACATGGAAAGAAAGATTTAAACAGACAGCTCTCCAGGCCAAGCTTACGGCACAGCTGGTTGGGCTGCTGCCTGCAACACTGGCTTCCTGTACGGGCCCTGGTTCAATTCATGCTGCTCCACTTCTGAGCCAGCTCCCTGCTGATGTGTCTGGGAAAACAGTAGAGGATGGCCCCAGTGCTTGGGCCTCTGCCACTCATGTGGAAGACACAGGGGAAGCTCCTGGCTTCTGGCTTCAGCCTGGCCCAGCTCTGGCCATTGGTGCCATCTGAGACACTAACCAATGGATGGAAGATCTTTCTCTCTGTGTCTTTCCCTCTCTCTCTGTAATTCTGCCTATCAAATAAATAAAATTTTAAAGAAAAGTCATTAAGAAAATTAAAAATGGTGCCAGGTTGAAAAAGCTGACGCTATTCTCTGTAGATGATTAGAGCAGAGAAGAGTGGGGGAGGTTGTGAGGTGGTAGGGGACAGTTAGTGTCAGCCTCAACACTCATTTCCACTTTGTTGGCATTATTCTTAGAGACAGTGGGATTCTAGACTGAATGATCCGAAGTGGAAGATGATAGCAATGGGTTAGATAGTAGGCAGGATGTATTCACAGAGAACTGGAGCCAAGATGCCTGTGAGGAGACTGTTGCAATAATAGTGACCTACACCTAGGGAAGTGTCGGAGATGACTGGAGAGAAGTAGATGCACGTCACAGCTACTTAGGAGGTAGCATCTTCCTCAGCTGCCATTGCTGTTCAGTATCAGCGTGAAGCAGGTGATAATTAAGGTGGACATTAAGGTGGAAACATTTCAGTCATAGATCTGTTCTTTAAGACAATGTATCAGTAAATTTCATGGACCTATTCTCAACAAAAATTCTTGATGTATGTAAATATGTGTCTTAATTTAATCCCAAACATATTTAAGTAGTTACAGTGTCTGAGAAAATCCTGTCATATCCCTCGGCTTCATCCTTTTTTTTTTTTTTTTTAAGTTTTTATTTTATTTGAGAGGTAGAGTTACAGACAGTGAGAGGGAGAAACAAAGAGAGAGAGGTCTTCCTTCTGTTGGTTCACCTCCCAAATGGCCGCCATAGCCAGAGCTGTGCCAATCTGAAGCCAGGAGCCAGGCACTTCCTCAGGTCTCCCACGTGGGTGCAGGGCCCAAGCATTTGGGCCATCTTCTACTGCTTTCCCAGGCCATAGCAGAGAGCTGGATTGGAAGAGGAGCAGCCGGGACTAGAACCGGTACCCATATGGGATGCTGGCACCACAGGTAGAGGATTAACCTACTGTGCCACGGTGCCGCTGGCCCCTCAATTTCATCTTTGGTAGCAGTTAGCAGAGTGTTATTGATAGCAATGTGTGTTTAAACCAAATTCTGATTCCAGAAGTAAAAATGCTTGGCCCTGTCTGTTCCACCAGTTTACTGATGAGTGTGGCAATAAATGAGAATGCTGGAAATCAATGTATTTCAGCAAGTGCCTTTATGGAATTATTTCTGACATGTTCTTCAAGATAAATAATTTTACCATAGAAGCTTGCATTGTGGGTTTATTAGTGACCACTCATTTCAGTTGGTGCAGTGAAAATGAGTTTTGTTGTTCTTGTTAGTCAGCAGAAAATTACAGTGATGATAAGCCCTTTATGAAGATGTGGCTTTCATTAAAAAGAAAAGAAAACCTAATTGAAAGTCACTGTAAATTTGGAATGATTAATTTCATGCCAAATAAGTCATTAAAGATCTCTGATGGATATAAAAAACCAATCATTTGCAAAATTACAAAGACTAAATTCAATCTAGATAACTTTTCTATTTTTTTTAAATTTGTGTATTGGAACAAATATAAATTACATATTGTGGAATATTAACATAATAGCCTTTTATTATAGGTAGCTTGCTACAGCTTTGAGGCTCTAAATAGTGATTGAGAGTACTTTCCTCTGAATACTGTCATCTTACTTGATCATCTTTGTATAGACCATGCTTATTTTATTTTATTTTGATTCTTTCCCAGTTATAATATATCTACTTCAAGTTATTTCTTTTTTAAAATATTTACTTATTGGAAAGTCAGTATTACACAGAGAGAGGGGGACAGAAAGAGTGAGAGAGAGATAGATCTTCTGTCTGCTGGTTAACTTCTCAAATGCTCACAATACCGGGGCTGGGCCAGGCCAAATCCAGGAGCCAGGAACTCCAGCCCATCTCTGACATGGGTGGCAGGTGCCCACGTGCTTGATCCATTTTCTGCTGCTTTCCCAGGCACATTAACAGGGAGCTGGATTGGAAGTGGAGTAGCCAGGACTTGAACCAGGGCCTACATGGGATGCAGGCGTTACAGGCAGAGGCTTTACATGATATGCTGCAACTCCAGCTTATATATTATTTCACTCAGTGTTATTTTAAACTTACAAAAAAGTCATGCATCTTCTGTTTTTATTTTAAAAATAAACACCTACACACACCCAAATGTATATTTCTTTTAAATGTTATAAACCACAGACCCCAAGCCCTTTTTAGAAAAACAAAGACAGAATTAATAAGCTTTCTCCCAAAGTACCACCAATTTTCCCCTATAAAAAATAAAAGTAGGGGCCAGTGCTGTGGCTTAGTGGGTAAAGCCACCACCTGCAGTGCTGGCATCCCATGTGGGCACCAGTTCCAGTCCTGGCTGCTCCGCTTCTAATTCAGCTCTCTGCTATGGCCTGAAAAAGCAGTGGAAGATGGCCCAATTCTATGGGCCCCTGTACCCATGGGGGAGACCCCTGGCTTTGGATTATCCCAGCTCTGAGCATTGCAGCCATTTAGGGAGTGATCCAGGGGATGGAAGACATCTCTCTCTATGCCTTTCTCTCTCTGTAACTCTGCCTTTCAAATAAATAAATAAATGAACCTTTAAAAAAATAAATAAATAAAAGCTCACTGGAAATCAATATTGTTTATCATACAACTGTGCTTTTTAAAAATATTTTATATATTTCATATTATTTTTATATTTATTCAATATATATTCTGTATTTTTTATATTATTTGAAAGGCAGGTTAAAGAGAGAGGTAGAGACAGAAAGAGAGAGGTCTGCCATCCAATGACTCACTCTCCAAGTGGCCGCAATGACCCAGACTGGGCCAGGCCAAAGCCAGGGGCCAGGAGCTTTTTCCAGGTCTCCCACATGGGTGCAGGGACCCAAGCACTTGAGCCATCCTCTGATGCTTTCCCAGGTGCATTAACAGGGAGCTAGATAGGAAATGGGGTAGCCAGGACTCGACCTGATGCCCGCTATGGGCGGGGCTTTTAACCACAGTGCCACAGCACAGGCCCCAACTCTGTGCTTTTAACAGTAGGTATAATATACTGAATCCAGAATACTCGTTGTATTTAAAATAATTAAAATGTTTTCAGGTCCAGATCTGTAGGTACAAGATACCCTCCCCTATGAAACTTTTCTTATGGGATGCACAGAAGACAAATTGCATTTGTAATAGTGTAAAATGAAATTGTCTGGTTTTTATTAAATGAATCTTGACATGTAACATGTTCTACTGTTTTGGAGGAACTAATCAAGTTAAAAGAGACCTGAAAAAATTGCTCATCATGATGACTGAACTGATTGTTAGCTGGTCAACTATAATTTAGTAGTTATATTGGGAAGAATCGCTTGATTTCAAGTTTAAGTTCTAGGTAGTCTTTGTAAGCAAGAATAAACCAACAGCCCAACAGCCCAACTTTGTTCTTGTCACATACTTTAACTACTTAATTTCCAAGAACAGCATTCTTTAGTACCATTTAGGCTTTAAAATCAGCTTCAGTTATAGCAGGGTAATGTAACAGCATCATTTAAGTGAACGGCTTTTAATTCTATATTTACCATTCTGCACGTTATTGATTTTATTCTTTGGTGTTGTTCCTTGCAGAGAGTGAATCTGTCCTTCGATTTTCCATTTTATGGCCATTTCCTACGTGAAATCACTGTGGCAACTGGGGGTAAGTGCTTCTCTACCATTCACCTTAAATAATCTACAGTTTTATTGCTGTTATTATTTTTAATTTACCCCATATTTCAGGAGGAATATTTATTGGAAAAACCATTGTCTTCTATCAGAAACTGATGGGCATAAATAAAACCCAGGAAAGAATATACCTACTGAAAAAACTTTTCAGCAGAAAATATATAATAATTATAACCATTTTCAGTTTAGATTTGCTACTGCTTTCCTTGTAAACTTTAATTCATTCTTTGGCGGTATGGTGAGACTGCAAAATTGGCAGAAATTGGAGTAGGGTTAGAAAGAAAAGATATTTAAGGAAGTTCTGTAGTTTTATTTCTTTTCACACTTGTGGTTGATAGCTATATACTCACACAATTACATACTTTTTAAAAATGTGTATGTATGTATGTATTTGAAGGGCATAGTTACACACACATACACACACACATACAGATAGAGAGATTTCCAACTGCTGGTTCACTCCCCACATGGCCACAATGGTTGGGGTTGGGGCTGCTCAAAGCCAGAAGCCAAGAAATCCATCTGTATCTCCCATATGAATGGCATGGGCCCAAGCACTTGGACCATCCTCAGTTGCTTTCCCATGCTTTATAATAAGAAATATCAGTAAGCCAATAAAACTTTCTTTGAGCGTGTGCTCTGTGCAGTGGTAGATAACGGCTACCTCTGCTCAGGAGTGTGTGACCATGTGGATAGACAAGGTGAAACAGAGTGAAGGAAGTGTTTAGAAAATGCAAAGCATGAAATACAAGTTGCTATGGGTAATAAAGTTGAAATACCTCCAAGAGTCATATAAGATTTTACAGAGAATTTCTTATTTGAGATAGTTCTTGGAGGATGTTACTGAATCTGTGGTTGTGTAGAAAGGAAGTGTCAGACAGGAATATCTACAATAAATATACGAAGAGGAAGTGAGCAGTATGTCTGGCACAGTGAATAATTGAGACTGAGTGAAATCAAGGATGTTTCCTAATACTGCAGTGTATTAAAATTAGAAAAGCAAGTTGGAATAATTTTATATAATGTCTTAAAAGATCAGTTTGAGTCATTAGCCCTAAATTAAGTAAATAATGAAGTCTAAAAAAAAACCAGTGATTTTGTTTATTGAAAGGCAGAGTGATGGAGAGAGGAGAGAAGGGAGACAGAGACGGAGAGTGATCTCTTTCATCCACTTGTTGATTCCACAAATGGCTGAAGCAGCCAGGGCTAGACCAGACTAAAGCCAGGAGCCAGGAACTCCATCCTGTTCTCCCACATGAGTGGCAGGGGCCCAAGTAATTGGGCCATCTTCTGCTGCCTTCCTAGGGGTATTAGCAGAGAGCTGAATTAAAAGTGCAAAAGCCAGGACTCAAGCAGTATCACAGTATAGGATGCAGGCATTGTAAGCAGAGGCTCAACCCAGTGCACCACATCATGGCCTCTAAACAAATACATCTTAAAAACAAAAATGTCTAGTATTCTCATATAACTTAAGCCCTTCCTCCTGTATAATTTCTCTTTTTCTTTTAAATATTGTAATGGCCATAAGAACTTCCTCTTTTTTAAAAAGTTTTATTTATTTATTTATCTATCTATCTATCTATCTATCTGTCTATCCATCTGAAAAGCAGAGTGATAGAGAAAGAGGGAGAGTTATGTAGAGGAATCTTCTATCCTCTAGTTCACTCCCCCAAATGGCCTCAATGGCAGAGGATGAGCTAGACTGAAGCCGGAGTCAGGAACTCCATCTGGGTCTCCCATCTGCATGGCAAGTCCTTCCTTCACTTTCTCAGGTGCATTAGCAGGGAACTGGATTGGCATTGGAGCAACTAAGACATGAACTGGTTCTCAAGGGTTGCCAGCATTGCAGGCAGCAGCTTAACCTACTGCACAAAAATGCCAGCCCCCTCTTATATACTTTCAGTTATGTCTATATTATTTGAAATATTTTATACCATGTAAATATTATACAAGATGAAATCTATGCATAGAAGGGGTCTTCAAAAAGTTATTGGAAAATGAATTTTACTAAAATCCTATGTATGAAATTCAAAATTTTTGTGCCCAAATAAGCTTACCTTTTAATTCCATTTTCCATTAACTTTTTTTTAAAGATTTTTATTTATTTATTTATTTATTGGAGAGTTAGAGTTACATTCAGTGAGAAGGAGAAACAGAGAGAAAGTTCTTCCGTCCGCTGGTTCACTCCCCAAATGACTGCTACGGCCAGAGGGGTGCCACTCCAAAGCCAGGAGTCAGGAGCTTCCTCCAGTCTCCCACATGGGTGCAGGGGCCCAAGATGGGCCATCTTCTACTGCTTTCCCAGGCCATAGCAAAAAAGCTGGATTGGAAGTGGAGCAGCTGGGACTAGAACCGGCAGCGCCCATATGGGATGCTGGCTCCTCAGGCCAGGGCATTAACCCACTGTGCCACAGTGCCGGCCCCTCCATTAACTTTTAAAAATATTTTCATAGTTGTGATATTGTATTGTTTAAGAAGTGATGACACAAAAGTCTGTATATGGTCACTACAGATGTAATTTTTTTCTCAAATATTTTCTGTCCATGGTTGATTGAATCCATGGATATGGAACCAGTAGATACGAAGGACTGACTTTAGCTTGCTTACTCTTTCATTGTTCATTCAGTCAATAAGGACTTTCATAGAAGCACTATACAGGATGCTTCCATGTATACAAAGGATAGTATGGCTCCCATCTTGGAGTTTAGACTCTAAGAAGAGGACTTGGAAATTAAAGAAGCTGACTGGAGGGGGTGCTGGCACAGAAGGTGGCTTATGTAGGAAATCCTTGTTGGATCAGTCACGAGCAGGTTCACAAAAGAGCTAAGGTTGGGGCCAGAATGTGGCATGGTGGGGTAAGGGGCTGCCTGCAACGTTGGCATCCCATATGGGCACCATTTTGTTTCCTGGAACTCCACTTCTGATCCAGCTCCCTGCTAATGTGCCTAGGAAAACAGTGGAAGATGCACAAGTGCTTGGGTCCCTGCCCCTACCAGAGAGATCTGGAAGAAGCTCTTGGCTCCTTGCTTCAGCATGGCCCAGCCCTGGCCTTTGTGGTCACTTGGAGAAGTGAACCAGCAGATGGCAGCTCGCTCGCTCGCTCTCTCTCTCTCTCTCTTTCTCTCTCCTCTTTCTCTGTCTCTCCCTCTCTTCTCTCTGTCACTCTGCCTTTCAAATAAATAAATTAAAAAAAAAGGAAAGAGCTAATATTTGACATTGACCTTAAAGATAGGATTTTAGTAGGCAAAGAGGCAGTTTGAGAAAAGGGTAGGAGAAGGAATGACATTCCAGATGCAGGGATAAGGAGCTAAGTGACAGTACTGAGCCTGTGTGTTTGGAAGCTGTCAAATGTACCACTTTATCTTGAATGGAGGGTTGAGATATGAGTCTAGTGAAAGAGAGGTGGGAGAGGGAGTGATGTAGAGCCCTTAGAACCTTAGGAATTTGAATGGTACCCAGCAAACATCGGGGTTTTTTTGGAGGAGACCTAGTTCTGGCCTGACCTGACAGTGGAGGGCAGAGCAGGCTGAGGAGGAAAATGGCCAACAAAGAATTACCAGGTTTTTCAGGACATGTGTATGGGTTATAGTGCCTGAGCCAGGATGGCCGCAGTGGGAAGGGGGAGAAGGAGCTGGCACAAGACACATCATGTGAGCTGTTTCATCACTGAGGTTCGAATGGCTTAAAACCCAAAAGGACCCATTAGGATGCAGCAGGTGAAGCTAAGAGCGGCTCAGTGGACTTCGGAACCACACACCTTCCATGGCTCTCTCCTGTGATTGACTGGATGTTGTACGGACAGACCTATTTGACAAATGTTCACTGGCCTACAAATCTTACAAAGGTTATTCAGCATGGAAGTCTTGGAAGGAAAAGAATTCACAAATCAGGTTGAATAAAGCTGACTGCAGACCATTGCAAACAGAACGGGGGCTGAGATTTTTTAAGTAGGAACACATAGGTTTCAATTCTATTGCCTGTCAGTTCTCTTTGACTTTGTCTGCAGATTCCTCTTACATCTGTTTCTGCATTGGATGTGGGAACAAACAAAATCAAACATGTTCATGGTAAATACAAGCTGTGCAAATAAATAAAGCGGATACTTTAAGCCACAGTTCCCCTTTATCTTACCTCACTACTCAGCCATTTCCCACGCTTCCTTTAAAACACTCTCCCTCTCTCTCCTCCCTCCCCCCAACACACAGACATCTATTTAAGACTGAAATTCACTTCAAGATAATCCTGTGCCATTGTTAGGATCAACACTAACAATTTCAAAACAGAAGTAGTTTAAAAATACAGACATAGGGGCAGGTGCTTAGCACAGTTAAGGTGCTGCTTTGGACTCCCCCATCTCATACTGGAATGCCTAGGTTCAAGTCCTGACTATACTGCCTATTCCAGCTTCCTGCTATGACACAACCTGGGAAGCAACAGGTGACGGCTCAAATGCTTGGACCCCTAGGACCCAGGTGGAAGACTTGGTTTGAGTCCCAGGCCCTTCCTGGCTTTGGCCTGGCCTAATCTCAGCTCTTGTGGCATCTGGGGTGTGAATCAGTAGATGGATGATCTTTCTCTAAGTTGCTGTTTCAGATAAAAATGAAAATAAATGAATATAAGCATATATGAATGAGTAATAAATGAGTACAGGCATACATATGAGTGGCATTTGGCTTAACAGTTAAGACAGTGCTTGTTATGCCTGTCTTACAGCAGAGGTCCTGGGATCTCATCCCAGCTCTAATTCCAAATCGTAGCTTCCTGCTAAGGTGTATCTTGGGAGGCAGCAGGTGATGGCCCAGTTACTGGGTTTCTACCACCCAGGTTGGAGACCTGAATTGAGTTTTGGGCTCCTGGCTTCTGTCTCCACTTGTGCTCAACCCCAGCATTGCATGCAATTAGAAAATGAATTGATGCATGAAATCTCTCTATATTTCTGTCTGTCTATGAAATAAATAAAATAAATAAATGCATTATTAAAAAATACAGAAATATATATAATTTATTGAAGCCATTTTTATATATATAAATATTCTATATATATACAGAGAAAAAATATTGATCTGTATTTCATTACGGATAAGCTTAAGTTTCTAGTTTAAAATGTAAATTAAAGCTAAATATTAGGTCATTTATTTATAAACTACAAAAATGAAATCTTTGCCTATTATGCATTTTAATATTCAAAAGCTTCAGTCATCCATACAAGTAATATACAAAATGAATTGGAAATACTATCTTATTTTCTGGTTCATTGGTAACAGAATCTGAAAGTATTAATTTATCTTTCTATTTATAAAAATACTTCAAGATACAAATATTTTGGGCATTAGAAAACTGGTCCTCTGTGCATTTCATAAAAACATTTTCATTAACAGTGTTACTAGGATATATTGTTTGTGTATCACAATGCTCATTTTCTTTCTATGTGAACACCTTAATAGGTTTCTCTTATTGTTAGGCTATCAGTGTGAACCTTTAAGTGCTTCAAAATACAGATTTAAGTTTGAGAATTTGATTTTTAATTCCTGTGGCCACCACTAGTAATGATGTATTTGCTGAGTCCATCATGGGTGTATGTGACTGTGAGGGGTTGGTGTTGGGGGTGAGAATGTCATTTGCTAATTTATGTAATGGGAAGGGGACGGGGGAAGTTATGGAGATACTGCTTGTATGGTTCCCAAATTTAAGTATGTGGACAGATGGTGATTCATCATTAAAATAATCTGTAGAATTGCAGATGGTTGGGCATCAGATTAGGAATCAGTGATGACCTGAATTAAAAATTAATTGTGGTCCAGCGCTGTGGCTCACTAGGCTAATCCTTCGCCTGTGGCGCCGGCACCCCGGGTTCTAGTCCTGGTTGGGGTGCCAGATTCTGTCCTGGTTGCTCCTCTTCCTGTCCAGCTCTCTGCTGTGGCCCAGGAGTGCAGTAGAGGATGGCCCAAGTCCTTGGGCCCTGCACCCGCATGGGAGACCAGGAGGAGGCACCTGGCTCCTGGCTTCAGATCGGCGCAGCGCGCTGGCTGTGGCGGCCATTTAGGGGGTGAACCAACGGAAGGAAGACCTTTCTCTCTGTCTCTCTCTCTCTCTCTCTCTCACTGTCTAGATCTGCCTGTCACAAAAAAATTAATTGTGGGGCATGGTGGAGAGCATTTGGCATATCCATAATATATTGCTGTAGACATCTGGAAGGCCATATTGGGGTTCCTGAGTTTGAGTTCTGGCTCCATGTTCAGTTCCAACTTCCTACTTCCTTCTAGGAAGCAGCAAATGATGGGTCTAATAGTTAAGTCCCTGCTATTCAGATAGGAAACTCAGACTGAACTCCTGGCTCCTGGCTTTCACTTAGCCCAGTCCTTGCTTTTATAGGCATTTGAGGACTGAACCAGTGAATGAGATAGTCTCTCTATCTCTCTCTCTCTCTCTCTCTCTCTCTCTCTCTCTCACTCTCTCTCTGTCAAATAATTTGCATTGCAAATAAAAGCTAATGGTGAACATATATTACTTACTTTAATCATATGAAAGACTATCCTTTCTTTATCTTTCTATATAAATTTCTAGATGCAGATTTCATTTAAAAAATTAAAATTTTACATCTACTTATTTCATTTGCCACATGAAACTAGTAAAACAGTGTGCATTAAGTGATACATTTTTCAAGTCTGAATAACTAAGACATGGACCGTAAAAATGTCAAACAGGCATAAGTAAAATACAATCTTCCTTCTTCCCCTCTCAAGAAAAACGACTGTTACTCTTAGAGATATGGCATATTAAATTAAGACTTTGAGTAATTTCATACATCTGTTCAATAATCATTTACTTTTTCCCTTTAAATCCTAAATAAGAAAGATATTATTTATTTTTAAAAAAGATTTATTCATTCATTTGAAAGGCAGAGTGACAGAAAGAGAGAGAGAGGTATCTTACATCTTCTTGTTCACATCCTGGATGACTCCAATGGCCAAAGCTGGGCCAGGCCAAAGCCAGGAGCTTCATTCAGGTCTCCCATGTAGGTGGTGGGGGTCCATCTTCCACTGCTTTTCTCAGACCATTAGCAAGAGGCTGGATTGGAAATGGAGAGCAGCCAGGACCTGAACCAATGCCCTTATGGGATGCCAACATCACAGGCTGCAGCTTTACCCACTGTGCCATAACACTGGCTCCAGAAGATATTATTTAAAATCTTTATTTATTTATTTATTTATTTGAAAGGCAGACAATGGTGGAGGGGAGAGCAGAGAGATCTTTCCACTGGTTTTCTCCCCAGATGGCTACAATAGCTGGGGCTGGGCTATGCAGAAGCCAGTAGCCTGGAATTCCGTGTGGGTCTCCCATGTGAGAGGTTTGGGCCACTATATTAGCAGGAACCTGGCCAAGACTTGAGCTGTCACGCAATATAGGATGCTGGCATTGTAAGTGTCAGCTTAATCAACTGTATCACAACGCTGCTGTCTCCTGCCCCTGAATTAAGAAAAAAAAAAAAAAAAAGAAAAGAAAAGAAAGTAGTGAGACTCATCTGGTTTGAGTTTCAGAAAGTATATTACCAAACTTTCTATCTTCTTTTGTTCTGGATTTCAAATAACAATATTTTAATTGTAGTTCCAAATAATATTTCATGCTTTTTAGAGAGACTTGATTAATAACTGGAGTAAAAGGCTTTTTAGAAGAGGAAGAGAATTAGTTATTACTCATGGTGATTGATTTATAAGTACCAACCTTGTCTTCTTTCAAGTGTAAAACCTCATAAAACATAACTTTATGCATCCGTTAACTTTCTGCATCAAGTGAGAAAGTGAGTTATTTGTCTTTTCACAATTATTATTAACAGCAAGCACGTTTGAGATCTATCTATAGTGAAGGGGCAGATGCTGGGCAAAACTAAATCCATTCCAATTTCATTCACTACGTAGCAAGTTCAGGTCTTAAGTATTCCTGGGGAAAAAGATAAAATTTGGCCTGTCTTGTCTGCCCTGTTTAAATGGTTCTCTGAGGTGTCCTTGCACAGATGGGAGACGGCTTCTTAGCAGTCCTGCTTGGTAACGTCCACCTCCCCCAAACTGTCTGGCAGCAACAGAAGATTTTGCAGATTCTCCAATTGCATCTTCATGTGCTCTTCTTTTTCTGCTATATGAGGATGCACATTTTGTTTTATTAGCACTGACTTCCCGGGGCTAAGAGAGGGACGTGTATTTGGAGATTAGTGCAGCAGAGCAACCAGAGGTAGTCCCCCAATAGCTGGAGTTGAATCAATAGGAATAAGGGGGAAAAAAACATGCAGAAATACGGTGGAATGAAGGAGGACAATTACACATAAACAAAAGAGACACGAGCTTTGGTAAACAGTGGGTAAGTCATGACTGGGGGACAGGAACGGGGAGAGGGTGGTTGGTGGAGAAAAGCGTGGTTGCTCAGGCTTATCCCCTGCCGTTGCACTAAGAGCCACAGAAGAGCTCACCTATCCATCCCTGTGCTGAACAGTAACACTTCGCTTGTATCCTTCCCTGTTCACTGCAGCCAGGATTCGGGTAGGTAACAGTATCACACAAATGTTTACATGCATCACCCAATTGAAAATAGAGGGAGTCTGCCTGACTCTGTTTAGTTAAATAGAATAATGATATTTGGCAGATGTTCTAACATTATGTCCAATCCTGGGACATAAAGGAAAAAAAGTAAGACTGGCCTATTAGACCCTGAACGTTTCAGGAATGACTTGGGAAGGGCTCCCTTAGGTCCCTCCATGGCCTGAAATTGAAAGTTTTCTATGAGAATCAATCCTGTTTGGTTCAGAAACAAAGACTCTTGAATCAGAATGCTGAGACTCATAATCCAAGCCAGTCATAGCTGTGTGATCTTCAGCAAATTCCAGGGCGTCTCTTGTCTCAGTTTCCGTAACTGTAAAATAGTATAATGAAAGTTGCTGCCTCAGAAGGATCCTCATGGAGATTAATTTTTAAATATCCATGATACCTGATCCATAGAAAATGGTACATAAATAATGCATAGTGTTACTATAATTTTCTACATCTAAGTCTTCTCCTTTATTTCTTTTCCTTATAAATGTGACGTGTCTGTTGTTTTCACTGTTGACATCATCCATTAGATTGCTCTCCATAAATAATAAAAAGGGATTCAGAAAGTGCTTAGGAACTGAACTCATGGTGGTCTCAAACAGCTCCTGTAGGGCTGAGAAAGGTGGTAAGAGCCTGTAGATGACCTGAGATGTGTGTTTTATCAGGGTGGCTGACTCCAGTTCACAGTCTCATCTGAAGGCTGCTCAGTGATCAGATTCTGAGACTCTGGGCACTCAACTAGATAGGGGGAGAATCGACATCTTTCTCTAATTGTGATGCCCTGAGTCATAATTGGATAATAGGCATTAATACAATCAGCAGCCCCCATACATCATTATGCCACTTAGTTTGTACTTAATACACAAGGAACATTATGGACAAGTCATCAAAACACAGTCAGCATGGGGAAAATCAGAACGGAGAGAACATTCCCCTGTTGGCATCCAGATAGCCTTTCTTAGAATTTGAGATCCATTTAATTGTTAACTATCCAAGTCAAAAATGTATTGAAGAGCCAATTCCAAATGCAAAATTAAATGTTAGTTAAATTTAAGAGTGAGGCTTTGTATTGCAATTAGAAAACAGATTTCTTTATGTGTACCAGTTATTTCAATGCTACCTTTATTTCCAGTGTGTTTTCTGACATCATCAAAAATCAGTAGATATAATGTGAAAATAGCTCAGAATTGTGTTCTGACTTCAATCTGCACAGCTCTGGCTGAGCCATGGTGCTAGATAAGCAGTGGGTCTGAATGTTTGGTTGACTAATTCTAATCTGGTATAATGCATTCAGATAACTTTGTTGGTCAGAGTAGCCTGCAGGCTACCAAGAGATTTTCATTTAATCTGCTGGAATTAATGTTCAAATGAGAAGTTTCTGCTGAAGGCAAAGAAGATGGAAGAAAATGCCTTTTAATTGCTTTATTACCAATTTCCACAGCTACTTTTTTTAAAAAAATCGTTTAGTTAATACCTTTTAGAGTAAATCACAACTTTTTTAAGTTACTGCAGAAACAGAAAATTAATGCTACATCCAAACAGGGAAGTAGGAGACAGGAAGGGATAAAAGAAAACTATTTAATTACAAAAAGCCTTGTGAGGATTGGAGCTTACCAAAGACTGGAAAATTTATAAAATTGAAATGCAAAGAGAAAAAATAATGAGAATATCCAAGAACTGTAGGACATTAATAAAAAGTATCATGTACATGTAATTGAATAATAAGAAGAGAAGAAAAAATTAAAAAAAAAGAAGAAAGCCTTAAAATAACAATGGCCATGAACATTCCAAAATTGGCAGACACCAAACCAGGGAGCTCAGAGAACACCAACCTGGAAATGAATAGCCATAAATGCACAACTAGGCATATTTGCAACTGCAAAAACAAAACAAAACAGCTCAAAGACAAAGATCAAATCCTGAAAGGTGCCAAAGAAAAACCACACCTCCCTTCAAAATACTTGATCAGCATTCCTCAAAGTCAAGATCATTAAAAATAAAGAACGTCTGAGAAACTGCCACAGCCAAAAGGAGTCTAAAGACATGACAGATAAATGTGATAGAGTATCTTGGATGGGAACCTGAAGCAGAAAAGGGGTATTGTGTTAAAAACAGGGAAATCTGAATGCATTTAGTTAATAATTATGTGTAGTATTTTCATTAATTTTGAAAAAGCCACCATATTAATATAAAATGTTAGTAATATGGGAGACCAAGTATGGGTAATATGGAGAGATTCTATAGTGTCTCTGCAAATTTCTCTATCCATAGGAGGGTGTTTCCAAATGTTCATGGATAAAAATAGAATTAAAGATAAGTTTGTTCTGGTGTCGAAAATTTTTTAAATCTGTGCATTTCATAATATTCATAATGTGAACTTTTTGAGGATCTCTTACCTGCATGGATTTCATACATTTTTGCATTGAAATAAATTTATCATTTAATATCTTCCATGAACTTTTTTAAAATCTTAAATCTATTCTTAAATTAAAACTTTTATTGATAAAATGGCTGTTCAATGTACGAAATGATATATAATCTCATTCTTACCAAGTGGTATGCAACTGAAAGCTAAAACAGAAACTATCTTTACTCAGATGATTTGAAAATATTTCTTAAATGAGCTTTATAGATCAATTTTCTCTCCAGGGTATGGAGAAAAGGGTACTCTCAGGCATTGCTAATGCTGCTCATTGTTAGCTACGAAAACAGATAGTGTATAACAGTATGATTTCTGCTTTTGAAAATATATATCCTTTTAAGTGTATTTACATATGTGTAAGTGCTGAATATGAAGATACCTGTTGTAAAAGGTTGAAAATCTCCTGAATGTGCATAAGTAAGATGTTCAGATTGTGGACAGCTTAAATCAACTATCATGTGCTCATAGAATGGAATACCATGTGGTCGTGAAACAGAATGGAATAGCTTTCCGTGTGCTTAGTGAAAAGAGCAAGATGCAGAACAGTGTTACTTATCCATATATAACTATATCTGTATGTTACAGACAGACGTACCTACACATGTCTGAGCCAACTCTAAAGTAATTTGAGAGGAATGTATACATGCCTGCAAGTGAATGGAAAAATCTCTGGAAAGACATGCGAGAAACCATTAATGCCAGTAACCCTCAAAGAGAATTGGTGGATAGCTAGAGGCAGAGATAGAAAAGAAATGTAATTTTCACAATTGTTTGTGGATTTTAAGATGTTACTGTGTGTATTACCATCCAAACAACATTAATATTTTAAATTGTTATTGGTAAAAAGTGATAGCAATAAATTTCTGCAGTGTATACTTTTATTAGTATAGTCTGATAATTGGTATAGCCTGGTAATGTTTATCAAACAAAATGAATAATTTTTACAAGATTTATTTGTTTGAAAGGCAGAATGACACTGAGAGAAACAGGAAGAGAAAGAATTTTCACCTACTGGTTCACACTACAAATGGACATAACAGCCAGGGCTGGGTCAGACCAAAGGCAGGAGCCAGGAACTCCATCTGGGTTTCCCACATGAGTGGCAGGGACTCAAGAACTTGAACCATCATCTGCTGCTTCCCAGGCATCTTCGCAGGAAGCTGCATCAGAAGCAGAGCAGCCAGGATTTGACCTGTCTCTTGGATACAGGTTGTGGGCATCCCAAGTGGCAGGTTAACTCACTGTGATAAAACACCCATCCAGAAACAAGCAATTTTTGAGTAACTGGTGTACGATTTTTTTCATAGCTACTTTTATTTCAAATTTTGTTTTATTTTAGAGACTGAAAAATTGTTAGTGAGGTTGCCTATTTAACAATCATTTAATTATTTTTGAGGAGCTTAGGACTGCTATCCTAAAACACAAAACCTGTGCCTCTAGTCTAATACAATCAAGGTTCCTGAGGATAGAACTGAATGAAGATCACATTGCTGAATACAACAATAAGAGATGGGCAGGAAAAGAATTCTTAAATGCTGAGTCACATTGGGCATATTGGATATATCCATGTAGTTAATCAGCGATTTTATTAGCAGCTACTTAACACAAGAATCATTAGGAACTAAACACAAATTCCTGAGTCTTTTTCTAAGGAGAAAGAAGAAAATGTGAGTGATTTGTATGTATGTATTGTACGTCTGGCAATTCTGGCAGCAGGAAGTGCTGGGGCTCCAACAGTGGGCTGATGAGGAAGAGGACGTAAGCTGGAACCAGGGCAGGCCCAGACTTGGGGGGCTGTACTCACTGTGGTACTGGGCATGTTTAATGAGGATCTCTAAAGAGCTTAGTGGCTTTAGGCATTGAACTGGGTGTGAGTCCAGCTGAGGTGTTCTGGACCAAAGAGATCCTTACCACATGCATCTGGATGCTGGGCAACTTGTCTTGGAGCAATCTCTGAGGAGCAGAAGCCTGGTGGGGTTCGGGGCTGGTCTGTAGCCCAGGGCTGAGAGGAAGGGGCTCAGACATACCTCCCTGAAGCCTCAGTGGAGAGCCCCTCAGTAATGGAGACTGTGGAGGTGGGCAGATGGCCACTTCTCTGCAAAGGCCAAGGACCAGAGACAAGTCCAAGCCAAAAGGGGGGAATTCCAGACCTAGAGAGTCCTCAGAAAGGACAGCTCCGTAGCACAACAGTCAGCTGCTGGCCGCCCCCCATAGATGCAGTGTGGGACAGCAGGAAAGCCTGGCTCCATGGATGAGCTGCAGATGCCTCTTATGTTTGGTCAAGAAGAAGGACCATGGAGGATTTCAGGACCAGATAGCCATAGTGCTCAGGTAGGCAGTGGCAGAGGTAAGGAGTTAACGTTAGCTCTGGGTCCCTAAAAATATCTCCAGAGAGCAATCTGTACCCTTTGAATACTGCCCATGTGGCATTTTTACTGAAGTGTTTTCCTATGCAGCAAACATCTTGCCTTCTTTTGTGTGACTCAACTTTCAGGTCAAGGACAAAAGCATGGGTTTCTTTTATCCTCTTGAGGTGACGGGCTGTTCTGTAAGATGGCTGGTCCTACAGCGTTTCGCCAAGCAACTTGGCACCGTTCGTTCCAGGCTGTCATCTATTGATTACAAAAAAAAAAAAAAAAAAAAAAAAAAAGCTGCTATTCAATTCCGTTGTTAAAAAATCTTATTTTCCTAGACTCAACTGCAACTGTGTTTTGCAACACTTCATGCTTAGCAGGTGGCTGCCACAGAACTGATAAGATGTGAGAGTGAATAACTGACTGTGCCTCAGAATTGCCAGAGTGTAGCTGTAAAGCATGGCCATCAGGGCCCCGTTGCCTGCTCACTGTGGAGTGTCAGTGTAGAAGGCGCAGAGGGCCGGCGACCTGGCTTAGAAGGCGAGGGCAAGGAAGGGCCGAAGCCGATACATGGTGTTTAGCCCGAGTCTGGGTAGGGTGCTCTTTGCTGATACGCTGTTTGGTTTTCATAAATATGGCCATGTTTTTGCATCTTTCTGGTTTCAAGATGCATGTAAGATTTGCACTTGTATGAATTATTAGCATTCTTTTGGGAGACACGTGGAGAAACTGGGTTGGACCATGGGGAATAAGTTCCCCTCGAAGCTCTCCAGGCGCTTTGCACTGCTGCTTGGTGAACAGCTGGCTGCCAGACCTGGGAACCTGCTTGTTGACACCCCTCCCCCCCCCCACCCCCGAGGTGACCTGCATCTGTATGGGTCCCACCTAAGGGGACGATGCAGGCTGTAAGAGACAGGGTGTCTTTCTGTAACATCTGCTCAGTGAAGAGTCTGCAGTAAAAAGTCACTTACAAGAATGTTTCTCCTTATACCCCGGAGAAAGCAACTAGAGGTTTCCAGCGCAACTTCAACTACAGCTGCCGGTGAACCGTAAAAGAAAACTGAAGTCACTGCTCATCCCTTAATAGAGAATCTATCTAATCACTTTCTTGGAATCATTTGCTCGACAGGTCAGAATGGAGACTTTAGAGCCCAAGATTGTCCTTACAAGAACCGATGTCACCTCTGTTTTGTGTCCAGCTTCCGGAGTTTTCCACAGGGGCACGTACTTTCTGTTTTCACTTTCTTGTGGTCTGACAGTATCTATCCTAAAGAGAGCGAGTGCCTGTTGTCTTTCATTAACTTTGCTCAAATCAGTGCTCTAAGTGATTACATGCTTATCCACCCCGGTTCTTTTGTATGTCCTAGGAAATAAGGCCGTTCTGCATATTGCTTTTGACATTTCCAAAGCATGCTTTTGTTCACGGGCTCCTCTCAGCTCCGTGCAAATGCAGAATTTCAAACAAACTTCATGGTCCCGTGCTGTCTGGATAAGCTCCCAGCAAGGGGAGTGGAAGAGATTTTTTTCTGCCCTTGAAGAACAGGATTCAATAAGATTGTATCTGTCATAACCAATTCATTAAAATCACCCATTCTTTTGTGAACGTTTGTAGTGGCTCCTTGAAAATCTCTTCAGATAAATTATGTAAGCACCAGTCTGAATCGTTATTGTCTCTTTACATGGCCTCTAATAAAATCAGTGCCTTTTCTGAGATTAAGGTGTTCTCTATGGAGCCTGTGCATCATAGATATATGATATAGCAGAGATTTTGTAAAGAATAAGTTTAGATTTAGTAAGGAGTTCCCCAGGAGCCCCTAATTTTGGAAAGGAAAAAATGATAGAATCGGAGCTGTGCCTTACTGGGTAAAGCTCCTGCCTGTAGAGCCAGCATCTATATGGGCACCAGTTTGAGTCCCAGCTGCTCCACTTCCAATCCAGCTCCCTGCTAATGCTCCTGGAAAAGCAGTGAAAAATGGCCAAGTGCTTGGGCCCCTGTACCCATGTGGGAGACCTGGAAGAAGTTCCTGCTCCTGAATTTATCTTGCCATTGTGGCCATTTGGGGAGTGAATCAGCCAATGAAAGATCTCTCTGTCTCCCCTTTCTCTCTCTAACTCAGCCTTTCAAATAAAAATAAATAAATCTTCAAAAAAGAACAGAAATATGTCAAAATATCATTATGAAAGTCTTGATTTTATGATACCTGTATCTGTTTTAGGTCATTAGCTTAAGCGCACATGGCCCATCTTTCCTGTGGAAGCTGCACCTGTTTCCCTCTGTGGCAGGGCCAGGCAGATCCATACAAGCCAGCAGGGATCCCAGATTCTTGTCTGGAAACTTGGCAACATACTCGGTTTTCAGGTTCCATACCAACCACCATGCTGGGGCTGGAGAACAATGTCTTACTGTGAATTGTTCAGCTCAGAGATTTTGAGGATCTACCTGTAATTCAGAGAATATTTAAGATAATTTATTTGCACTAAAGCTTTTGTCTTTCTGAGTAATTTTTAAAAATTGCCAAGTTGTCCATTTCCATGTAGTAAAGTACAATCCATCTATTTCATTCCATTTGCCTTACACAGAGAAGAGCTTCAAGCCAATAAATATTGATGCTGTCCACTGAGAAACTTGTTGAACGTCAGATGTAAAGCCCTGAGTGACCAGAGGGCAACTAGGAGCTTCTAACCTGCAGTGATTTTTCTTCCTCTAGTAGATGCAGTTTAAGTCTTTAAGCCTTGGCTCTTTGGCAGATGGACGCACTGTCTCTGATGAAGAGCCACTTGCTAGCAATGAAAAAGTAATTTCTTAACCTAATGAAGTAGATAATTTAAAACCAGGGGCAATATATTTGCAGTTTGTTTTAAAGGCAAAGTAAGAAGGCTACATTTAGTAACAGCATTTCTGTGGTTGGATTGTAGTTGCCATGGAACATGTTTATTTCATTGGAATCTTTTTACTAATGATTTCCCTACTACCTCTAATGGATTCTTGAGCCTTCCCCGTGTTTTAATCCAGGACACGTTGGTAATGTCATTTGGGTACGCTAGTCTCCTATGCCTTAACCTGAATGATAATGAAGTGGATTTTATCCTGGATAGAAGGAAAAAAAAATGAAAGATATAAAATCATATACAACAGGCTCAGTAAATCATTCCTTTTTTAAAAAAATGTAAAATCAAATTTATCTAAACAGTCATGTGTCAAAGAGTGAAAATTCAAGCACTATCTAGCACGACGGACCTAAGTGGCCTGGAGGTGTTTCAAATCTCCTTTAACGCTGTTGCTGACAAGTGGTCCCTAATGTGCAGAGGCAGGCGATCTCCTAATGCTGCAATTTCTGTGCCAGTGCTCATTTTGCAGAGCCGCAGTGAAGGAGCTAAATGCTTCCAATGTGTATTAAATTATTTTTAGTGAGGATCCCCAAGGCAAATGAGAATTTGTAACCTAGCATTTAAGAAGAAAACAGAATCCTGAGTGAGAAGTTATGTTTCTGGGTTGAGAAGACTTTTCGAGGTTTAACATTTTAGTCAACAGCTGTTCCTCCAGGATTGTTTCCTGGGAGTTGTAAAGCCTATTGTTAGTACCAAAGTCTGCTGTTTACAAGGAGTGGTGCCAGGCATTACTGATGAGACAAACCAAAAGGTATCGCTCTGACCCCAGGAAAGGAAGAGATAGGGTGTAAAGACCCCTTGTAGCAAATGTTTGTGTTCACCACCTGGCAGGCATGGAGTCATGTTGGCTAACAGTACAAACTGTGGAGTAACATGGCCTTGGTTCAAATCCTGCATCTGCCTTCTGCCTTCTTTTCTTGTTTTCTTCTCTGTAAATTGGGTCTGTTCACAGTCCTTGCTTTAACTGTTGTATTAAATACTATAGAGCATAGAACAGTTCATAGAACAATCCTTGACAAGTGCTCAATATTTAATAAAAATTAATTTTTCTCCCTTATATGTGGGGGCTAAAATTTAAAAAAAAGAAAAAAAAGTAATGTCTGTGTGTATCAGTATTGCTGCAAATATAGTTTTGTAAAATTTTGTCCAATATCTTTATCAACCAGTGGTTAAAAATGTTATACTACTATGGTTTTAATGATCTGTGATTATTTTAAAATGTACTATATATGGATGAAATGGTCATTTTTCCATTCAATTATTGTTTATAGCCCTATTCTATATTCCCACTAAACTAGGGTATTTTTGCTTTTTACTTGTTAAGCTTTTTTTTGAGTGAAGTATTAAGCTTTTTTACTGTAATGTAAATTTAAAATATGTTACCTCAAAAACTAAGAAAAATAAATGGAGAATAAGGAAGTTGGAAGGGAAGAAAGAAGGGAATATCATTATGTTCTTAAATCATATCTTCAAAACACATTGAATCTGTTAAAAACCTAATTAAAAATTAAAATAATTTTTAAATTGATTTTTTTTATATTTGCCAAGGAATAAATCTACTTCACAATTTAGAAATAACATGGCAGCACGTAACTTTCCCCATTGTATTTGATCTCGTCCGGAGCACACGGCTTCTGAGATGCTGGGACTCGGGCCGGGTTGACACCTCATTGTGAAACCCATTTTAGCATGCTCTTCCCACAGTGGAGGTTCCAGTCTGTGCTTTGGCAAAACTATAAGTAATCCATGTCATGAACCTTCATAATCACTCACAGATTGTCAAAATAGACAACATTAAATTAGTAAAATTCAAAGGGCTGCTATTACATTTAATGAGTACATGCACACACACGCACACACACATATAGATCATACTTTATAGAGCTATTAGCAAAGACTTTGGAAGCACAGACAAAAGTCAGTTTTCACCATATGAGTCATGAATGGGTTTCTAGAGGAAGTAGCGTTGAAATGGAATGTCAAACAAAGAATAACATTTTGGTAGAGTGAAAAGCTGGAGAAGTAGACCGAGCAGACAGAAGTACAGGTAAACCGTTTATAACAATTGGGAGAGTGGTGACTTGTCCTTACGATTCATGGAGACATTTACTAAGGGAAAATGTCAGGAAAACAGGTTGGAAACATTGATTGTCCAGGCAGGAAAGGAACCTCAAGCCAGGAAGACAGATTTTAGGAACACTAAGTAAACGTCCTTTGGGGTAGGAGAAAGTTGAGCTTTATTTACTTAGCAGTGAGCTAGGTCATTGAAGGTTTTGTGGGCAATGACTGTGGCTGTTTCTTTCTTTATATTGTGCAAGATGGGTGGAAAGCAGGATTCTGTCACCATTTCCCTAGTCTGGTAAAAGACAATGAAGCCTAAAATTCTGCCCTGGTGAAAAACTAGAAAAGAGGACACCGAGAGAAGCAGTAGCTGCTTGACAGAAGTTTTGCTGTATGGTAGTTAATTAAGGGTAAAAGAGAGCCCAAGAGAGAACAATTAACTGATGTAAGAAACACAAGATTTAGTTTACACATTTAGTGAGAGTCTCACTTTCATTTTAACACAGGCTCTGTTATTGTGACGTGGTAAGGATACAAATAAACTTTGGGTTCTAAATCCTTTTTCCCTCCCATGATCTTTCTACAATTTGGGTCAATATGAAGGAAAGCCCATATAGTTGGTTTGACTTGGACATGCTGGTAAACCATGGGGCCTGTCTGGTGGTATTGCCAGGGGCACAGCTGGGTGTCAGGGAAGCTGGCTCACCACAAATGCAGCAGAACCTTCACCACGTGCTAACCCAGCCATCCTAAGTGCTGGGTGTACAGTGCCCACAGCTCTTCCTGGTGGTTCCGTGGTGGTTCCTAGCCCAAGCCTATGCCAGTCTGTGGAAAATGGCTGGGGAATTAGGTAGTTAACAGAAAAATGGATGCCTGTGTTATGGGATACCAGAGTATTTTTCAAAGTTCAAGCATAATCACCACAAAAGTCAAAAAGCAGCAATATTTAAACAACAAAAAAACCTGAAATTACTCTTAGATTCACTAGCAAATTTGATATGACAACAGAGGGGTTAGGGAGCCATAAAATCCAAGCAAGAAGTGACCCAGTGATGAGCACAAAGAATGAATTCAATGGAAGTGAAACTATGGAGAGAGATGAGACATTTCGTTCTTCTCTTTCCGTGCCCTGGAGATACAAGTGGCAGGCATTTAACCTCGCTTTGCTATCTATATACATTCCTCCCACTGGTTCACATTTCCTTATTTTGCGCCAAGTAATTGGAATACTTATGCTACAAGTAATGCCTTCAGAGTAACTAATTAGCAAAGCAGAAACAAAAGTTGAGAAAGGCTCAGAAAGCCTAAAGGTATAGTTTTTCTGGTTCATGATATACTCACTGTATATATGCATATGGAAAACTATGGCTTTGATGCAAATTTTCATGACTTAGCTATTTTATTGAAAGTCCCTAGAAATAATTTCCTTGCAAAGTATACTGTAAAAGGAAGATGTTCACTATATGTTAATATCAATTCTCAGTCTGTATTTAAACAATTTTAGTAGTATTATTACCATGATATTTTATTTTCACAATACTAAGATTTTCTTTAAAATATTCAATCAAATGTCTAATGAGTAAACCTTCACATACAGTATCTTGAGTGCACACAGGATAGCTGTGGCTTTGTATGCTTCCCCATAAATAAAAATATCAACATGTGACTATATGCAGCCTAAAATCCTCTGGAATTCAGAGATGTGTATTCAGCACTACTTTTGAGCCTTTACATCCAGGCCCGATAGGAACCTCGAATTCTGAATCTGACATCACCCTCACCACCAGTGATGGCCGCTGCCTATGTTCCCAGCAGCAGGGACCTGAGCTTCCACCTGCCTGTGCCCAACCCTGAAATCTTCTGTCTTTCCTGACACCTCTCCTCTTACCCACTCTCACCACATCTAAAGAGAGAGCCTCCGCAGATACACTGTTAGTCTAAAGTGTGCACTGTTCTGTGTACTCCGTCTTCACCCTCCCTTTCCTAATCTTGCCCCTCCAAATGTTTCTCCATGTGACAGAATAACGATCTTTTTACGATGGGTCATGTGCTTTCTGCTTCAGCAGGAACATCGTGAAACAGAGGCTGTTCATTTCTCCACCTTTGTCTCTTCCATGGACGGCCCTGCTTTGTGGAATCTCAGCCATTCTTAAATACTCCCAGGTTCCAGGAATGTCCTCCCCTTAGCGCGGGCCTTCTGGAATGCTGGGGGTCTTTAAGTCTCAAATCTTTGCTGGAGGTGCTCTTCCTTCTTGGATTCCTCACCTGGCTGATGGCTTCTGGTCTGGAAAGTCCCAATTTGCTGCACTTCTTCACTGAAGCCTCAGGTCCCCAAGACTGAGTGGAGTGGCCCCCACTATGCCCTCTGGCCCCTGCTCCTCAGCTTGATTGTTAGAGTGTCTCTTCCTCTGTTCCCTGCCTTCACCTCCAAGCCTCTCGAGGGCATATTTGTCAGCCTAGCACCTATACCAGCGCCTGACAGGGTCAAGCCAGGTAGTAAGCATTTGTTGAATAAATACATGAATGCATATTATTGCTTCAACCACAGTCTTAGATAAATATTGACTACGTGAAACTTCCTTTTAACATCTTGTAATGTCCTAGGCAGTTGGACATACGGAAGTTCAACAAATGCTTTTCTATGGGCGTGTGTCTTTTAGGTTGTAGTTCTGTAACACATCTATGGAATGTAATTGAAGGGCAAGGCTTTGAGGCTTAAATTTAAGGCTTAACTAATTATATATGATAAAAAATTAAACCATATTTATTTAAGCTCCTTTAAAAAGTCCCTTTTTCATAGTCTGTGATGCTGTTGGGTAATGATAGGAACTCTATGCTACTGGCTTCTGAAACTAAGATTCCAGTTTACTTGAACACGTAGTTTATGAGTTCTGTAGTATTAGCAGTACTTCTGTTATACTGGACCAGCCAGGGGGTCCCAGTTTCCCTTAATACTTGGTAACAATTTCAACCTCAAGGATTATAATTTCTCTAAAGGCACAGGTCATTTATCCTTCAATCAAAGGTAAAGGTACATTATCCTTCAATCAAATGATAAGCCAAGTGAAGCAAAAGTAGTTCCTGAATTAATCCCTTTATTGCAATGCACACAAAGGCAGAAGCAGCAAAAGGAACAAATAAGAAGACAAGAAGAATAGGCAAAAGAAAATCACTTAAGCACAGAGTACTAGTGATGAACCGAACACTGTGTGTCATTGCAGTGAATTTTGCAGATGACCTGGGGAAAACACGCCCCTTCAAGGTGATACTGGTTCTGGATGCTGTGAAGCCACCAGCAGTGCAGGAAGTTGCCTCTCACTCCAGCCAGAACCTCCAATGGCCAGTGCCTTTTCAGAGTATATTTTTGCAAGGAATGGAGTCACTGCCAGTCATGTCTCAAATGGCCATTCGAAGCCACTAGTATTTATGCCCCAGAAGGTACATTATCTTAGCTTTCAGAAGTCAACCTTGGGAGGGAATGTTCTAGACCCAAAATATCTCATTTGCATAAAGGATGCACAGTTGTCAGTGTGACTTTCAGCCAGAGTGAAGTAATGGGCTTCCTTCCTGTCAGTCACCACTTGGCCCACTTACAACTCTTGTATGACAAGAAAAGACTCAAAATAGAGTTAGTGCTGTCAAAGCATAGTCATATTAATCCTAATTAAAATACTGATTTACTTACATCCATAAGAAGCATAACATGTATCTCAACAATTTGACACATTAGTAGTTACTCAGTAAACACTAGTAGGATGGCCATGACTAGAAAAGCATTAGAAATTTTAAAAGATGTTAAAAGTGCTTAAAAGATCTTCAAATACTGGAAATCAGTTTTGGATGAAAATCTCACAGCTGATTGTTGGCAAGGAACTTAGGAAGTAAATGTCCCAGATTTTTAAAGAAAAGCATTTAATGTCTATAGCAGGCTGAATGATAGCCACTTAAATATATCAGGTCCTGAGTCCTTAGAATCTGCAAATGTTACCTTATAAGGAAAAAGGGTCATTGTTGATGTCATTGAATTAAGGATCCTGATGGGGTGATTATACTGAATTATCAGAGCCCATGTGTCTTATAAGAGGAAGGGAAGCTTCATAGAAGAGAAGGAAGTGGTGTGACCGCCGAGGCAAGGATTGCAGTGCTGTGGCCCCAAGTCAAGCAAGGCTGGCAGCCAACAGAAGCTGTAGAGGGAAAACACAGGATCTCCCCTAGGACATCCAGAGAGAGCACAGCCTTGCTGACCCCTTGACTCTAACTCAGTAATGTGGGTTTCAAATCAGTGTCTACAACTGCAAGGAGATTATTTTAAGTCACCAAGTTTGTGGAAATGTATTAAAGCAGCCATAGTATACTCATACAATATCCATATTTCTTATATACCTATTATATATAACCTTGACATTGTACCTACACTATTGAAACACATGTAGGGACAGACAAATAATTCATTGCATTCCAGATGTCCTTTATAGAACTACTTTGCTTATAATAAAGGAAATGGCCATAATATTCTGTTTTCTCCTTCCCTCTATGTTCTTTATATTAGACTATATTGTAGAAGAGTATCAGGAGAATAGCAAACCTAATGGAGGATGCTAGTCTCTGTTGGGTTTTTGAGTATGTATCGCTTTTCTAAAGGACCAGCTCTAATAGAGGATAAAAAAAAAAATCAAGGTTTTTTTTTTTTTTTTTGGTCATTCAACAGTCAACACAGAAGACTTGGGTCTGTGTCACCTCTGGCCACCAAGGAGTGTGTGGGGATTTCTCCTCACCAACAACCAACCAATCACTTCTGCAGTGGACCCCAGCCAGATGTCCCCTAATTCAGTTCTAACACTACCTGCCTAGAGATGGAGTCAGAACCCACAGGTTGGGGCTCAGCCCTCCCACAAGACTGACCCCGCACTGCAGATGCCAGGCATAAGCCCCAGGTTGTTCTACCTGTGCTTCTGGCTGAGAGCTATAAATCTGGGTTTCAATAGTTCCCTCCTTGGGTTTGAGTCATTTGCAAGAGTGGCCCACTGCACACATGGAAACACTTTTCTTACGTTTACTAGTTTATTATAAAGCACACAGATGAAGGAGAAAGGGGCACAGAGCTTGCATGTTCTCTGAACCCTGTCCTTTTGGTGTTTATATGGAAGTTTCATTACTTTGGTGGATTAATTAAATCAAATAAAGATCGGTTGTTGGGGTTGATTAAATCTTCGGCCCCTGCCAAGTCCCCTGTCCCGAGATTGGAAGGATGAGAATCCAAGTCCTAACCTGACCCTTTGTTGGTTGTCCCAGAGACCAACCCAGATCCTGAGGCTACTTGGGGGCTGCCAGCCACAGATCAGCTTATTATAATACAAAAGGCTGATAGCCCTTTGGAAATTCCTAGCATTTTAGAAGCTGTATGCAAGAAAGTGAATGAAGACCAAATATATGTTTCATAGTATCACTCCAGCCATTGGTAAACTTAATTTTTATTGTGGATTCCTCACTTGCTACACTTAAGAGATTTGTTTCCCTCAGCCATGAGGCTTAGAGTCATGATGGAAAGAAGCTTTGGCTAGTCACATATGATCTTCTGAGTTTGTTGAAGTTTATGGCTCAGTTATGGAAATAAATCTGTATTTTTTTTAAATGATCTCATAAGTTAGCACAAAACAAAGTCTCTAAGATGCAAAGGGGAAAATAGCTAAGAAAACAGTAATTTCACTTTTATATTCAGTTACAATGACTTGGTAACTAGTGGCTTATGCTGGTAGCATCCCACATTAGTGGAAATGGTATACATGGCTCTAACAGAAATTGCATTTAACAGAAAATACATGGAGAAAACCTAGGAACAGAGTGAGTATTATATGAAATATTTTGTGATCTATGAAATGTTCTATAGATGAAATCTTCCTCTGAAGGTGAGGTAAGCATTTGATTTTTAGCTGAAGGAAAGGAATACTGTATCCTGTTCACTGATGAAAATAGTTTTAGTATGTGATGGAACAAAGACATAAGCCTCAGCCATTCTCACTCATTGCCCAAAAGATAGATAAACATTAGAATGTATTCCTTGCCCTTGAATCTCAACTGGGTCTCACACCCTATTGCCTTCATACCCCACCTGCCATGGCCACCTGGAAGACAAGTTCCAAGAATGCCCCTCCACCTGCTGCCCCCTACCCTACCCGCATCCCTAGCCCTCCTGGCCCCTGGGGGTCTGGGCCTCTGCCACATGTTCCATCAATGCACACGTGGGCAGTTGGTCACCTACCTCTACAAATTTATTTTCTCTAAATAAATTCGGTCTGGCTGTAAATTCGTACACTGCCTCCTCTACGGTGCCCCATGTGAGGAGGCACCAATCTGCAACTCTTTTCCTAGCAGTATGGTTTAAAATCTCAGAGAGCAGCAGCATTAAAGTGTCCCAATTACTATATAAAGTTTTCAGAATTATTTCTTCCATTTTATTAAGATTTATTTATTTGAAAGGTAGAACAAAGAGAGAGAGGATAGAGAGAGATAGTCAGAGAGATCTTCCATCCACTAGTTCACTCCCCAAATGGCAGCAACAGCAAGGCCTGAACCAGGCTAACGCCAGGATCTCAGAACTCCATCCAAGTCTCCCACGTGTATAGCAGGATCCAGGCATTTGGGCCATCTTTCATTGCCTTCCAAGGCACATTAGCTGGGGACTAGATCAGCAACAGAGCAGCTGGGACACATACTTGCGCTTTGATCTAGAATGCCTGTGTTGCAAGTGATGGCTTAAGCCACTGTACCTCAATGCCAGCCCCCAGAATTATTTCTTTAACCTTGTTATATCCAAAGACAAAAACAGTCAGCCACTCATCTAAGATCAGCATAGAGGGTTTCCGGCATGGCAAAAACTCATGTGGGCATCGTCCTCTGTCCACTTGAGGCCAAAGTCTCTACAGCATTTCTGTTAAGGATTCAAAGTGATTTATGGAAGAAATTCTGTGGCTGAGGTGAGTGAGTGAGTGGGCAGCCGTACAACTGAGATCTTTTTCTACCCTCATCAAAGCCAAGGAGCGCTTTTGGAGTTCTGGAGGTGGGACTGTGGTTTTAGGTGTATCCTAACAGATTAGTTCATGGCACAGGGTTTATTTATAAAGGTCACTTTCCTTTCCTTAGTTGTCACTATTGTTGATGGGACTTGGAGCTACCAAACACTGAGAATATTAATCTGGGAAATTTCTTTCCTCCAAGTCTCATGCCATACGAATGGATTGCAAGAGTTTTATTTTATAGGACCATGTAAAAACAGTGCTGCTGTTGCATTTTTCCAAGAAACATTTACTGAGTGCTGATTACAAGTGACAGCTTGATGCTGTGATTTTAAGAAAGAGTGCCAGACTTCCAGAACCATGCTGTCCAACAGAAACATAATGTGGTCCACAAGTGGGAGCACATATGTAATTTAGAATTTCCTAGTAGTTCCATAAAAAAGTAAAAAGAAGTACATGGAATTATCTTGAGAATATATTTTATTTAGGAATGTTTCTTTTTTTTTCTCTCAGTCTTTGAAACCAGTGTCTATTTTGTATTTTAATCATATCTCAATTCCAACTAGCCCTATTTCATATGCACCAAGGTCACCCCAGAGCTGACCTTGCAAGAGGACACCAAAAAACCCAAGAGATTCCCAACTGATCAGTGTCAGGTCCTACAAAATGATACGGAAACACAGGGTCAAGAACAACAAACCCAATTGGATAAAAGGGAAAGTGATGGAGAAAGTCTTATAATTGGAGCATGTAGGTGAGCTTAAAAAAATGAGCAGGGCCAGCTCTGTGGCTTAGTAAGCTAAGCCTATCCCTGCAGCGCCTGCATCCCATATGAGTGCCGGTTCCTGTCCTAGCTGCTCCAATTCCAATCCAGCTCTCTGCTATGGCCTGGGAAAGCAGTAGAAGATGGCACAAGTGCTAGGTACCTTGCATCCACGTGGGAGACCCAGAAGAAGCTCCCAGCTCCTGGCTCTCTGCTTCTGCCTGGACCAGCTCTTGCAGTTGCAGCCATATGGGGAGTGAACCAGCAGATGGAAGATCTTTCTCTCTGTTTCTCCCCTTCTTTGTCTGTAACTCTGCTTCTCAAATTAAAGAAAAAGTCTTTTTAAAAAATTAAGGCATACTCAAACAGAGGAAGCTTTTTTTTTTTTTTTAAGATTCTAAGTAATATGGTGATACTAGAGTATTAGGCACAGTGGGTTAGGGTAGGGTGGAGAGGAACCGGTGACAAACATGAGGTACAAGCTGAAGACTGTTACTAAAATCCTTTATGTTTGGCTGAGGAGTGGCAGCATTACTGTCTGATACATGATCTTGTGCCACTGGATTAGTTTAGGCAGTGGAGATAGGAGTTGTATAGAATCTTTTAGATGGCTGCTTCTGGTGGTGGCTTAGAGTGGACTGGAGCAGGATGATGCTTAGAGCAGAGAATAGCACAGAGGCTAATACAGTGACCAAAAGAATGTTCATGATCAGACAGCTTATTCAAAAAAGGTTACGTGGTCAAGGAAGTCTGTATGATGTTGAGTTTAATGTTTAATGCAAATTATCTCCTCTAAGATTTTTCATTTTTCACAGTGCTGATGTCCATTTCAATTCATGAGAGAAACATGGTATTTAGTTTTTCTCAATTTGGCCATGGAATTCTTTCTCCTTGCACAACCAGTGCTCGTTGGAATGGGCTCAGGAATGCTGATTGAAGGGAAGTCTTACCTAGACTACAAGAAGGATACTGGGTAACCTTTCAAAGGCTTTCCATTCTCTTCTTGTCCTAACTGGGTTTCATCGGTGAGCAACAAATCCCTTCATGCATGTTTTAGTTTTGATGACTTGAGTTTGATGGATCTCCTTTAAAAGATATTTGCTCAGGACTAGAGAGACCAAGTGTGGAATATCCACCATATAACCACCTACCCACAGAAGGAAATATTTGGGACAACAAAATTGGGACAAAGAAGAAACCCCCAGGAGGGGAAGGGAAGGTGAGGACTGGAGAGGAGTGAGGAGAAAATGGAGAAGGGGAAGGGAGCAGAGTGGTGGAGATGATGAGAACGGAAAGCGAAGAGGGTCTTGAGTTCAGCAGTTCCTCCCTTATCTGTGGTTTCACTTTCCATGATTTCGATTACCTGTTCTCAATCACTGTCCAGAAGGATTGAGTGGAAATTCCAAAAGCAAACAGTTCACAAGTTTTAAGTTGCACCCTGTCTTGAGTAGCGTACTGGAATCTCATGTTGTCCCATGTGAGCTATCACTTTGTCCAGGATATACACCTCCCATGTCCCTGATCAGATCAGATCCACTGAGATTGCAGTACCACAGTGCTTGTGCTCCAGTCACCCTGATTGTACTTACTAATGGACCCAGTGTGCAAGGGTAATGATGCTGGCACTTTTACTGCAGTATATTAGTATATTTTATTATTAGCTGCTGTTACATGCTTACTGCACATAATTTCTATGTTAAATTTGATGATAGACATGGATGTATAGGGAAAAATATAGTAAATATTCCAGTAGGGTTTGCTACTGCCCATGGTTTCAGGTATTTGCTAGAGGTCTTAGAATGTATTACCTGCAGTTAACAGGGGACCACTTAATTAAAATAGATGACAGAAAAAGAGCAAATGAAGAAAACAAAAAGGGAAAGGTGAAGAAAGAGGAGCAGTGCCCACATTTTAAGGGAAGGGATAGAAGGGATAGTTTCAAGACAGAAGAAGTGGCCAGTAGTGCCAGATACAGGGAGAATCAAGTAGGAGAAACCTTCAAGCCGTGAGGACACCAAGCTTACAGTCTATGAGAATTACTAGTCTGTAGGCTGGCGCTGCGGCTCACTAGGCTAATCCTCCACCTGCGGCACCGGCACCCCGGGTTCTAGTCCCAGTTGGGGCGCCGGATTCTGTCCTGGTTGCTCCTCTTCCAGTGCAGCTCTCTGCTGTGGCCCGGGAGTGCAGTGGAGGATGGCCTGAGTGCTTGGGCCCTGTACCCACATGGGAGACCAGGAGAAAGCACCTGGTTCCTGGCTTCGGACCCAATAGAAAAAGGAAGACCTTTCTCTCTGTCTCTCTCTCTCTCTCACTGTCCACTCTGCCTGTCAAAAAAAAAAAAAAAAAAAAATAGAATTACTAGTCTGTAAAGCCAGGTACTTGTTTTGTATGTTTGATTACTAGGTACTTCTTTAAAAGTCTTGAAACTTGAAAGCGTAGTCAAATTTATAGGTGCACATGTTGGGAAAGGGTGTCAGGAAATAAAAGTGTTAATTGATGAATGTGGAATCATTACCAGCATTGGACAAACCACATGTTCTTATAAAGGAAGGGGGGAGGAATATTTGTTTCATACATGAATAAAGCAAAATGAATTTCTTTCTTAGGTTTATCCAAATGGGAATTTCAGAAGAGCAATTTTGCAGTCTTTCCTTTGGCTGGTTTTCAGATCTCTAGTCATTTCTGCCTGGTAATCTGCAGATTGTTTTTCGGTTGTGCCTTGGGAATAGAATTCTGATGGGCCCACTGAGAGAGATCAGTGCTTTGAATTGATCCAGGAGCAGTTGTCTCTTGTGAATAAGTAATTTAGAGTTGAGAGCATATTTCGCACAGCCAAAGTTAAAAGATGTCTTATTTCACCGAGAAATAGGTCATTTGAATCAGGAGACACTGAGCCTGTGCGTGAGGTAATTGTGTGGAGCAGGTGGTCTTCTCAGCTAGGGCTGACTTTGATGAAAGAGAGATCACACTCGGAAAACAGCCTGTGTCATGTAGAGTTCTGAAGGGGAAAAAAGGAAAAATTTAATCACCGACTTTGAAGTGAAAACCAATATTCGGTCACCCCTCATTTATTTTCCATGGCAGATTAGAGGTACTATTACTGTTTTAAGCACATTTCTGTAGGAAAATTGGGAGCTGAGTACTTTTCTCATTTACTTAATTTATTCCTTATAAATTTGCCCCAATTGCACCTTTTGGACTTAGCATGAACCTAGTTGTTTTTACATATAAATTTCATTTGCCAATTTTCAGGTTATAATTGAAAGAAAAGTGCTGAATCAAGAGCCAGCAGAGTATCAGCAATGTTTCCTGTCTAAACCAAATCTCAGGCAACTTCTACACAAATCAATGGAAACTGGCTACAGTTGCCTGTGGATTATAGAAAATGTTCAAATTTGTGGCAGCATCTTGTTGAAAATATATTACTCTTGAAATAGAATGGGAAGATTTATTTCTTTGTTTTACAAATTACATAATTTAAAAAATAATGACTGTGGGGTAGACATCAGTAGGAGTTTCCCATCAGTATTAATTTCCTTAGGCTGCTGTAACAAATCACCACAAGCTGGGTGCCTTAAAACAACAGAGAGTTATCCTATCCTAGCGCTAGAAGCCAGAGAGGTCCAAATTATTATCACTTGGCCAAAATCAGTGTTGGCAGGGCCTTGCTTCCTGGGTAAGCCGCTAAGGGGAGTGTGTTCCTTGCCTCTTCCATCTGGAATACCTCGCCTTGTGACCGTATCACTCCAATAAGGGCTGGGACTGAACTGTCTGCCCTGTTTGCATATCAGTGTGTGTGTGTACATGTGTGTGTACGTGTGTGTGTGTACACATGTGTGAGCAATCTCCCAGTGCCTTCCTCTTCTCAGGATACCTGTAATGGCATTCAGGGCTCCCCTAGATGATCCAGTCATTTCCTCACCTCAGAATCCAAAATACGGTCACACCCTCAAAGACCCTTTTTTATTTCCCTGTATAAAGTAGCCTTCACAGGTTCCAGGTCAGTGCAGGGATATCATGACGCAAAAGGCAGTTTTCAGCATACCATTTTGTTCCCTGTTCAGAGAATCCTGGTTTTGTCTAAATAGCAAGGGTCCCCTAACACGTAGACAGTAGCTTATGTTGAGTGTGAGGCAGTATGGCAGTCTGTCTCTACATCCTATGTAGCTGTGGATGGTCCTGCAATCCAGTTCTGGCAAAGGAGACAGTTTAAGAGAAAATCACTCTGGAAGTTGGTTGTCAGAAAGAGGCTTTGATAAAGACACTGAAGGGAGTGGATGTGATCTCCTTTTCCGCCTTGAAGTTGGACAGGATCCTTGATACTGAAGCAAGGCTTTTGTGGTTGTAAGGCAAAAAGCCTATAAAGGAAAAAAAGAGGCAAAGCTAAGAATGTGAAAATTGAATGTAGGAAATCATTATTAAACAGCTAAACAATACCAGCAACCATTCATTTCAGATATCATGGTAGGTAAAAATATTAGCAATGAACTTCCAAAATAAGTCCTTATTGGATTAAGCTACTCTTAGTCAGTTTTCTGTTACTGTAACCAAAAGCATTCCTAATACATTCCTAATACAAGAGAATTCCAAATACATTCTGAGGTATTTGGAAAATATTGAGGAACATGAAGAAGAAAATAATAATAATAATCATATAATTATAATTATTATTAATGCTAACACCCCAAAATTACCATTATTAGCATTTGGTAATAAAAGCTTCCAGCCACAGAAAGATCATTTTATAATCAATATTTTAGAAATTTGTCTTTTTGATCTAATTATGTTATGACTACTTTCTTGAGTTGTTAAATATTAATAGGCAAAAGTAAAATCTGCATAGTAGTCCATCATTTTGATAAGTAATGGTTACATTCCACTGAATATTTACTTAAAAATTGAATATTTAATGTACTTGCATTTCCCATATACCTTGAAAAGAGTGTGTTTGGCTGCAATGACCAGTACTGAGCCAGGCCGAAGTCAAGAGCCAGGAGGTTTATCCAGGTATCCCGCATAGGTTGTAGGGTCCCAGGCACTTAGGTCATCTTCCACTGCTTTTCCCAGGCCTTTGGCAAGGAGCTGGATTGGAAGCAGAGCAGCTGGGACACGAATCAATATCCGTAAGGGATGCTGATGTGGCAGTCAGAGGCCTTGCTAGTTATACCACAATGCCTGCCCCAGTGGAATGGTGTTTTGTTTGTTTGTTTGTTTAGAAAGCAAACATAAAATAAAGGTCCATGAACAGGAAAACAAGAAGAAAAACTGCTAAGTTGTCTGAGTGAGGCCCTGTGCAATGTAAGAAAATTCTGTTGTTCTCACTGTTCTCTCTCACCTGAAGATCTGATTGGAAGGGTCTGGGAGGATGCAACCTAGCTCAGATTGGCTGAGGCAATACGTAGCTGATAGGAAGTCTCTTAATTGGTTTGATTGGCTATCTCATCATTTGTTTTGCTGTTTTCTTTTAGTAAGTCATACTAAAATAGAGTGTTTCATCAAAATAATATTTATGGAAGAGGTAATGGCATAGTTGTGATATAGTGAGCCTGAAAACAGAACCCAATAGATAGTATTCATGCAAAAAATTTAAAAATAAACGGTCTCACATATCACCTATTCAGAAAATTAATTTAGACAAAACATGAGTCTAACAAATCCTGTGTTTATAATTGGTAGGTCCTGTGCAGTAGCTTCAAAAACACAAACAAAAAGTGTCTCTTTGTTCTCACTGGACATCAGCACATAATCAGGACAGAACAGCTTTCAAGGAGAGCTGACTGTTCATGGAAATACTGGAATCTGTGGAAAACCATAAGCAGCAGTGGGGGAAGCACTGAATAGTTAGTTGGTGATGGAACTTACCATTCACTTGGAGAGAATCTAATGCTCTCTTTTCTTCCCAGATCAAGTTGCCAAATGCTTGCTCTGCCTGACAGAATTTGTAATGAAATGTTTGTAAATGTATAATTCCATTTTTGTTGATAACGTGTGTGTGTGTGTGTATGTGTGTGTGTGAGAGAGAGAGAGAGAGTGTGAAAGGAAATGGTGAGTTTCCATAGCAACATAACAATGTCCATAACACAGAAGTGATGTGATAAATAAGTTTTTTTCTCCAAGGTAAAGGTCAGGAATACAGTAAACATTGTAATTATCAACCAAGTGCAGGCATTCTGTGTAATTCAAAAGACACTTAATCCAACTCAGAGTTGATTGTAACTTGGCTGCTCAAGACCTGTCATTCCTGTTACTCTTCTCCTTTAAGGCATGTGACCATGGCCTGCAGAGTAATTGATAACAGCTTAGCAACACAGATGATAGAAGGGAAAGGCTGGAGAGTCATTTGATTGGTTAAATAATGTACCAATAATGTGCATTTTACATTTTAATTCTCTGTTCAATCTGGTAAGCTCAAAAATGTCCATCACCACTTGTTGGCCACAAATATAAATGGTGATAAAATGGTATCTGCTATATCGTCTCCATTCAAGCTAAAAGAAAAAAAAAACTGGAAACACCAACAACAAAGCAAAAACAAAACCGAGTAACAAATTGTAAATTTTGTTGGCAGTTAAATGACCATCTCCATGTTGTCTCACATACTGTCCTACCCTGCTGGTTTAATAATTCAATTTAAACCGTTTTCATTCAGGTTTTGAGTCAGTTGTTGGGTGATAGTTATGATTTGTCTTTTAGTTTTAATTCTTTCTGCAGAGTGGTGAAAATAAATCACAAGGAAAAACTATGACATAGATGAAGTGTTGAGAGCATGTGGTTTAGCAGCACAGTGACTTTAAATGGCACATGGGGTAATAGAACAAATGTGCAGGTTAGAGAGGATGGGGTAATGTTGACCTACTCATCCACACCCTTCCAGAGCCTCTGTATTGCCCTCCATTCAGCAAAGTCAGTATTGTAAACTTGTGTTAAATCTGAGTCAAGAAAGGAAAGTTTGAGGTCTATGACCAAATAAAGCAAACCCCTGCCTGCCAGCCATCCTCAGTCATGCTGTCCTTAGCCTGAGACTCAGGAGGAAGGGACTCGGGGTGTCAGTCCTTGCTGTCTGCCTCTTGATGTCTCTCGCTTCCTTCTCTTCAGCTTCATAGACTTCATGTCTTACAGATCTTGAAAACTTGTATGATGACTGTTGACCAAGGGTCGTTCTCCCTGAGCTCCTGGACATTGGGTTCCGATGATCATCTGCTCATTAAACATTCCCTTCCCTTGGAGTCTATTAGACAATAGTGTCTTCATTCTCCCTCTCCCATCCCTCCAGTGTTTCTAAGAGATCCTTATCTCTCTCAACACAGTGACTACTCAGTCTACCATTCTCTGCACATAAGCGTGTTGCAAGACTCGGGTCTTCTGGTCCTTCATTTTTATGTTTTGGAAATTGTCTACCATACTCCCAAATCTTCCATCTACATTGCATTTTTATTCTACATAAACATTGTATCTATTTATTAAATTATTTTGATTTAGATTTCTCAGTGTTTCTTGAAATCTGATAGTTGAATAAGCATCATCATCTCTCTTCCCCATTTTCCTATTTCTCTTTGTAGCACAGCTTCTTTCCAAAGATATAGTCATGTTTTATTCATACTATCATCTAGCCCTTTAATCATTCTTTTATTTTTATTAAATCAACTATATATCTGTGCTGTTCACTCACCATCAGTGAAAGGATTCTGGATATATTTTGAAGGGGAAACCTTTGCTGTGAATTAGGTAATGGATATGAGAAAAAGAGAAAAGTCAAGAGTGAGTGAATGGTAGAACTGTTTCGGTGGTGCAGAACACTGGTGAAAATTAAGGCGCAGGGGTTCTGTTGTAGGTGTAAGTGTGAGATTTCTATAAAATATTCAAGTGGGAATGTCAGTCTGATAGATTCTAAAGTTTAGAGGAAAGATAGGGGTTGGAGGTATAAATTTGGGAGTTAATCAGCTTTTAAAGCCATAGATAGGGCAAAAACCCTTAATAATTAGACGTTGGTAGCTTATAGAAGGAATCCAAGACACAGGCCTGGAGCACACCGGTATTTACAGAGCAGGAGCAAGAGCCAAGTGCTTCCAAAGAGAGTGACGACCAGCAACCAGGGAGCTAGGAAGTAAACTGAGAGTATGGTGTCCTTGAAAGCATTTGGTAACAGGTTCCAAAAGATGGGGGACTCTAAGGAATGTGAAGACAGAAAATTCATCATCAGGACCAACTCATCCATTAGGTACAGGAGCTCCAGAGCTTCAGATACGTGATACTTCTAGGGACCCATAAAATCCTTTACTTTCACTTGGTGTAAAATCCACAGAAAGCAACAAATATGATAACAATGAATATATAACAATGATTCCATCCTGGATTATATTTGTCATTATATAACAGTACAGTCATAGAAACTGATTTTTCATATTGTTTTATGGGAGAAAGATCCAAGAAGGTCTTAGTGTGAGCCTGGTTAGCCTTCGATGGGCTGTGTGGGCAGCACTGTTACAAAGACAGCTTTGAAGGAGTTCTGGACACAAGCACTTGAGAAGTGTGCACTTGGGACACATTTGGAAACAAAGGGAGATGTGGAGGCACAAGGTCACATTTTTAACAGACCTTTAAAAGTTTTTGTGAAGGAGTATAGAGGAACAGAATCATAGCTGGAGGAGGTAGGAGGCCTAAGGAAGTTTTGTGTGACGTGGAGCCACAAGATGAGAGAGAGAGAAAGAGAGAGAGAACATGAGGAAGACACACCTTTTAGAAGGTATACTTAGAGTCTCGGAGCAGAGGGCCATGGGATCTAGTATGCAGGTGGAGCAGCTGGCTGTAGATAAGAGCTAGTGATTATTTTTGTTTTTACAGTGATATTAAAAAGTAAATTCCTCAGCTGAGAAGGAGGAGGCTGCACGTAGGCAGGAGATTTGAGGAAAGAAGACAAGATATTACAGAATCACTTTTATGAAGAATATGGTTTTAACTTTTGTTTCAAAGTTTTTACATTGAAGTACTTTTTCACTTCAAAAAGCTATGAAAATTAAAAAAAAAAAAAACCAGCTTTCCTATCCTTAATGTCTTATAGTTCTTATTTTCTGTCAGAATTTTTCCTGGACCCACTCCAGCTGTTTATAAAGAAAAATCCTCCTAAAATTTAATCTCCAATGTATGGTAATATTGTGTAATATATATTTTATAGGCTTTTTTTCACTGCTTTCAGAATGAAAATGCTGTGTTTTTCTAATGAGATTAGTATGTCTTTTCTAACAGTAGCCAAGTCCCATATAGGTATTTCTTGGTTTTAATGTACCCGTTTTTACAGGTGTCTTATACATGAATTTTTGTTGTTAAGTAGGATTTTTTTCCTCACCTTCTCTTTTGCTATGGCAAAGCCTGCTCTCACTTTAAAGGCCACATGTCCCCACCTCTCCATTGTTAGATATATCCCCTCATTCCCTTCTCCCCCAGGCATCTCCCTTTTGCTGAGAGCATCAGCTCCACTCTTGTAGAACAGAGCCCAGGAGGCAGAAGGAGCAGTAGAGACAGCGTCATCCACCACTCTCATGTTCTTTTCACCTTCATTCCCCTCCTCCCTCTCCTGTAGCACAGGACAGAGTGGACAGTGAGAGAGAGAGACAGAGAAAGGTCTTCCTTTGCTGTTGGTTCACCCTCCAATGGCCGCCACGGCCAGCGCTCTGCAGCTGGTGCATCGCGCTGATCCGAAGGCAGGAGCCAGGTGCTTATCCTAGTCTCCCATGGGGTGCAGGACCCAAGCACTTGGACCATCCTCCACTGCACTCCTGGGCCACAGCAGAGAGCTGGCCTGGAAGAGGGGCAACCGGGACAGAATTCGGCGCCCCGACCGGGACTAGAACCCAGTGTGCTGGTGCCGCAGACGGAGGATTAGCATATTGAGCCACAGCGCCGACTCCTGTAGCACTTTTCAATGTGTTCTAGGAAGACACAAATAATAGGAAAGGAAAGATCTTACTTTTGTGTCAAGAGAAAGGAGTAGGAATGAAAGAAGAGGTCATGACCACTGTAGGCCCATCGTCCCAGGTGCAATCTAAACCTAGAGGAATGGAGATTAAGCTCTGAAGTAAGAATGCTTGTTTCTTTTTTTAATATTGATTTATTTTTATTTGAAAGGCAGAGTTACAGAGAGGCAGAAGCAGAGAGAGAGAGGGAGAGGGAAAGAGAGAGAGAGGTCTTTATCAGCTGGTTCACTCCCCAGGTGGCTGCAGAGCCAGAGCTGCACTGATCTGAAGCCAGGAGCCAGGAGCTTCTTCTGGGTCTCCCACATGGGTGCAGGGGCCCAAGGACTTGAGCCGTCTTCTACTGCTTTCCCAGGCCATAGCAGAGAGCTGGATTGGAATTGGAGCAGCTAGGACCTGAAGCGGCGCCCCTTTGGGATGCTGGCACTGCAGATGGCAGCTTTACCCACTATGCCATAGCACCATCCCCTAGAATGTTCATTTCTTAAATCTGCTCTCTAATACCTGAAAATCGATGGTGCCCATTGATTCCTGAAATAAACTAGAATGTTCCTGAGATGTAGTCAGGGACAAGGGAGGAAAGACCACCAGAGTGATTGAATTCCATGTTAGGGGGGGAAAAATGTGTCCGCTGGGGCCAGGCTCATTTATTGAATTAGATGATAGTGAAATCAATGGTAATGGTGAGAGTGACAGTAGCTATAATATCTAGCCTTGAGGTATTAATGCCAATGGTATCCATGGTGATATTCAGCATCACACAATGCATACTGGATGGGAGTCGCTGCATTTGGACCTTGAGTTATGTGATCACTAATACTACTGAAAACCAATAATGTAGCTGTTCCATCTCCAGCAAGCATAGGAGGAAATGGAGACTCATCGAGGTAAATAAATACAGCCGCAAGGGTAGCTGTGAATACTGGAGACAGGAAGCAATTCAATAGGAAGGAGAAAAACATTTGCAGCAGCCATCTCCCTGACATTCTGCAACCTTACCAACTTTCTTCCTATCCGGAGACCTCTGAGACCCTCCTGATTCTGGGCTCCGGCTGGCAGCACAAACTCTAGTTGTTGACCTTCTGGAAGGAGGTGACCCTCGTGTTTCACTGAGGCTGTCTGCCAATCTTTTCTTGTTTTATAGTGAAGCAATACTCATTTCTGTACTGCTGCTACTTCTGTCTGCTCCAGAAGTGTTACATGTGCAATAGTTAATTGAGCCATATAAATCAATATCCTATTTTTGGACTGGTCTTCAGGCATAGCAGCAATGTATAATGTCACTTTCATAAGAAAATATAGTGTGAGTCTCAGGTAAAATGATTTGCAAGTAGTCTTTACACTGTCACACTCCAGGGACTATGTTGTTAAACATGATTATCCACATATTAATGACAGGATGAAATGAAATATGTCTTAACATCAAATATTTGTTCTTACGTGGCTTCCAAATGCATTGTGCAGATCAGTTCATGCATTCTCCAAGCACCTGGTGGCGAGGGTAAGTGATAGGTGGAAGTCAGTCTGCTCATAATTCACAAAGTAGATGGTCAAGAATGGAGACATAACTGCAGTCTCCTCAAACCTCTCCCCACTTTTTGTCTTTCTGGTCACCCTGAGCAAGTCAGACAAATGAATGTCCACAGGTCAAGTTGAACAGCCAGGTCTCCTGACAGCCTAGCCTTTGTCTGCCCTGTTGGCTCAGCTGCCACTATGGTTGGATCTCATTGTCTTCATTAAGAACATTCTGACGGAGGGGGTCTGGTGCACAGTGAGATCACCACATGGATCAGTTTTGAGGCAGATCCCTTACCTGCTGTTTGCCAGTGTGGACTGGGACATCATTAAATCTTCACTGATCAATGTGTTCATTTCCAAATTAGGGCATTAAATTACACAATCGACAAAGTAAAGCCTTGAAAATGGTATTTAAAATAGAGTTAATTTTGATTAGTTTAAAATATTTAGTTATTCCACTGGCATTTATCAAGTGCTTATTTTGTATCAGACACTATACTAATCATCAAGGATAGAGAGATTAGATTAATAAAGCAAAATTAGTACCATTAAGGAGTCATGAAACTGTGTTAAGAAGTTGGACTACCAATGACCTTGTGGATCAAATTTACTTTTGTGGTAACCAGAACTTCCTTCAGTTTTATTTTTCCGCAAACTTAACTTGTCAGTTGAAGATTCCACTTCCACACTAGCTTGAAATCTAGCCACAAAGATCATAAGACTCAGAGGTTAAATTAGAGGAGAGTACAAGGTTTCTGAGTGTGCAGTGTCATGGCTGCCAGGAAAACTGTTGGTCTCCATCCATGGCAGAGGAAGAAGTTATCCGTTGCATTCATTGTGTTAGTAGTCTCTTACTAGAGGACAGTGTGGCAGATCTGTGCCAGTCTTCAGACCACGCAGGTTAGCTCACATTGTGATGCACTTTTGGTCTCTATCCTAAGTCCCCAGGGGGCTTTGACAGGCCCTGGAGAGCAGAGTCCTACAGTACTGAATTGACCATTGAAAGACATCTGTGGCTGACACATCAGCATCACAAGGGCCACCCTGCCTGTGGCCATGGTGCTAGAATCTGTGATGTCCCTCAAGATGACAAATTGTTCCTCTCTGCCCCTCACTGGCCCAGCGGCGATTGGAGTATACCTGTGATAGGATGGATGTGCAGAGACAAGTTGGGAACCTTATTCAGAGTTACTTCCTTTTGTATTTCTTCATGCTCCAGCCGTATTGATCTTTCTGTTTAAAGGAACCATTTCCTATTATCATCTCAGAGTGCTTCTTAATTCATTTCCTCAATTTGAACACTCCCCTTGTCTTTCCATCTTTTCCCTATTAACTTCCAAGCACCCTTCTACTTTCAGCCCTTTCACAATGCTCATATAGCTGCCCTACACTTTACCCTGTATGCTATGTACTACCCACATTATTAAACTTCTAACCATATACTATAATAGACTGTATGTTGTATCCTACATGCGATACACTATACTATACACTATATACCGTATGTATACAATTTGCTATTTAATATATGCTACCTAGCCATATACTCTATGCTGCATACTGTGTCTTTTTTTCATTGCATAACATTTATCACTATTTCTTAAACATGTCCGTTTTCTTGGGTATTTGCTTAAATGTTTTTGTTCCTTGATTTAAAAAGGAAGTATTATCTCATTATATACATAGTACCTCCACACAGATTTCTCAGAGGATAAATAAAGAATAATGATCTCCTGGAAGAGATTAAGTTTGAGATTTCTGGAGGGAAGGTAAATGAATTGATAAGAAAACTGAGGGTTGAAATATTTTGGGTAAAAATATAAAGGCAGAAACAAGTACTTATGAGGTGACATCTAAACTTCGGTTTTGTTTTTAATTGTAATCAATTATTAGATTCAATCTACCATCACAAGACATTGTCCTGAGAACAGTGATTTTCAGAGACCTTCCTTCAACGTCAGAGCCACGGTCCTGAAGTTGCCCTAGGAGAGTCATTATGTAGAAGTGACGTTCAGAAGTCTTCCTGATGAACCAAGTGCCAAGGCAGGGAAGAGTCTATTCAGTTCAGGATGTTTGGGGTATTGCAGTCTATTCAGCTTAGAATTTTAGTTTTTGCTATTTGAGTGTGTATCCTCAGAGTGACAATTATTTCAAGGTGTGTACCTCTTAGGAATAAGTGTATGTATTTATCTGAAGTAAATTTCATAAGGGAACAGGAACAAAAGAAGGTCTACTCAGCCAATTAATCTAGAAGAGTATACTTAAGGAAGTTATCTTTAATAATTCTGTAAACTTGCACTAGGTTTCATTAAATGGTTCCAGACAGAAATTACATAATCGTACTTTGCAGTTCTCCCTATCAGATGTCTTGGATTCTTACTCTCTGCATATCTGTCATCCTCTGATTTTGAAATAATGTATTTGAAATAAATCTTCACTGTATCCTTCGAAATCCACTGGAGAAAAATTCCATCTTCCATTTGCTTCATTTATTTGCTCAAAGAATTTAATTCAGAGTCTTGTATCATAATCAAGGGAAGGACATAATTCAGGGACTAGAGACACATAGTCCCTTTTTTATTACACAGGATATTTGGTCGATCTTCCTGGAAGTAGACAAATTGCATCTTGTTACCAATACCTGTTGAATGAAAAATCAGTACAGCAGGCCAGTATTAGCAGGGACTGTCCCGGGTCCTTCTGCCTTGCCCTTTTCATTCTAATGTGGTGCTTCTCAAATTGTGCTCTGAAGGGCTGAGAGAATCAGCACTTATAGAACATACTGGATCCTTGCTCCAACAAGCTTCAGGATTATTACATAACAAACTTTCCTCGTGGAAGTTTATGTTAAAATGAAACCTCTAAGGACTTCCTTACTTAGGTGAACTAATAAAACTTTTTGGGGATGAGATCATCATAGTCAGTTCACATTAAGTGAGGGAGAGGAGAAAGATGATGGTGGCAATTAAGAAGGCCTGTGCCTGGTAGATCAGGTAAAATCACATAAAGGTAGAAAAGGATTCATAGCAGTTCTGCAGTATTTGAAATGCAATGAGTATAGGCCATTGTCAATAGTAAATGTGGGGGCCTGGCACTGTGGCGCAGCAGGTTAAAGCTCTGGCCTGAAGCGCCGGCATCCCATATGGGCACTGGTTCCAGTCCCAGCTGCTCCACTTCTGATCCAGCTCTCTGCTATGGCCTGGGAAAGCAGTGGAAGATGGCCCAAGTCGTTGGGCCCCTACACCCACATGGGAGACTTGGAGGAAGCTCCTGGCTCCTGGCTTTGGATCGGCACAGCTCCGGCTGTTGCGGCCATCTGGGGAGTGAACCAGCAGATGGAAGACACTCTCTCTCTCTCTCTCTCCCTCTCTCTCTCTCTTTCTGCCTCTCCTCCTCTCTGTGTAGCGCTGCCTTTCAAATAAATAAATAAATCTTAAAAAAAAATAGTAAATGTGAGAGAAAGCTCACCTTTTTTAAAAAAATAGATACGTTTGAAACGTTTCAGAATTACTGTTTATCCCCTGTCTTTCAAGTATATGCCTTATTCTAATTTTTTAAAGAGATAATCAATGGATATCATTTTTGTGATAGATACAAAAATTCAGATGATAGATAAATTAAAAGATAAGGTTTTGCTAAGAGTTTTGAAGTATTTTGTTATTCAACCAAAGGAAAGTTACATTGATGAAGGTTTTTTGTGTTTCTTTATGTCTAAAATGAAGGCTAAAAAATCAGATCAAAAGTGAGATCAACAAATGCCTTATTTACTTCTCCTAGAAGAAAAAGAAAACTGTTAAGTCTTGCATAATGCTGTGACAATAAACTGCCTAGTTAAAAAAAAATCCCATCATTGTTACCATAGCTCAGGGTGGTTACAGTATTTATATTTCTTTGTCCTTGTGAAATAGAATATCACTTTTCCCTAAATTCCTGCCTACACCAATTAATCTTGAGCGGGCTGGGCATTATCTCAGTGACATAATGTATCATCATTTTTTATAATGCAATGTTTTCATAAGAGATCTTACTGCTGCCTCCGACAGAGTTTACTGTAGGTTTACTGTTGTGTAGTGGTTTTAAGTGTTTCCATCTGATTGTTGAGTATGTTATTATTGTTGCTTGAATGAAACCACAGCTTCTCACTTAGGGTGATATATTAAATTATATTTCTGGCAATACATGGAAAACATTAAAAGCTCATTATATCAGAGTCTTTGTTCTAGGACATTCTGCCCTAGTGTTTGTAAACTCAGCTCCAAAGGATTAGATCAATTTGGTTATCTTTCTGAGAAAATATCTTCTTGTCTATAGTTTCTTCTTTTTAGTGATAATTGTAATTTACAGTTTTCTATTTGAAAGTTGTCTTTCTGATATCTTCTTGTACACAGAAAATAATCATAAGACTGTCTCAATGGAGAATATTTAATGTAGTTTTAAATTACTAGAATTAGAGAATAATGCCTCTAGTAGTAAATCTTTGAAATTAGAAAAACTCTTAGCTAGTCAGTGCAACTGCATGCATGGAGAATAATCCTGCAGACGACAGGGCTGTCTCTGCCATTTCATTGCCAGATCCAGCCTCTAAGGCAACATAGAATCAGCCCACAAATTGCTAAGTGGAGGAATCAATGAAATGTGTATTTCCAGGTATTCATGGAGATATAATAGAACCTAAGTCTGATCCCTTTTTCTCGTGGAAGGAATATGTTTAGCAAAAGAAACAAGAAAACACATATGATACACACACGTGATACACATACAAATAATATGTACCAGAAATGCTGTGAGTGCCAGAAGAAAGTTGAAAACTAACACAGAAATTCAAAGGAATGCAAGACATGTGCCCGGCAGGGATGGGAACTGCCCAGGAAGAAGGCAAGGCTAGAGAGAAGCTGGGATTTCTGACAGGTGCAGGGATGCAGGGGTAGGGAATGCTTCAGAAAGGGGAGCAGTGATGAGAGCATACAGAAAGGAAGTGGAAAAGAAGGAAGGGTAGAAGACCTCCCACCCCAGGGAGAAGACAGGATAGACCACTTAGTGCTGGTCCAGGAGGGCAGTGACTGACAGGCGGGGCCACTTAGTGCCTTTCAGCACCCGTTAGCTCTCCCCTCTGTGATCTGCGCAAGCGCTGACAGAGAACAGCCTCACCAGAACTGTTCTCATTCATTGGGTTCCAGCAACACCTGCTTTCCTGGCTTATCCCCACATGTTCTGGCTTCCCCTGCCTCCTTGCCACTCACTCTCTTCCAGCATCAAGGCTCAGCACCCCTGTACCTGGCCCCGCCCTGCACACTGACTAGTGTGCTCACCGCCTTGTGCCTTCTTCCTTCTCCTCCAGGCTGCTGGGCCCGGGAGAATTTTGGTGTTGGGAATCACCAAATCACCATCTCCTCTCCTAACCCTTGTTCTCTCTTTCATCAGGCTTTCCATTTCTCTCCCAATTGTGCAGGATCCACATTTTAAAATGATCTTTTTGTACCCTGATTTTTTGGTTGGCTTTGCACCCCTTTTTTTCTTTCTCTGAAAATTGTTTGACCTATCCTTCCTTTCTGTTCTCTCTGCCCACCTCACACCTGGATGATTCCAATCACTGCTGACTCCTTGCTAGGCCCTTTTGTCTGGGTCAGTCCCCCTCCAAGGCACCCTTCTGATTCTACCCACTGAAATGAAGTAGTGCCATTCCTCTCTCCCCTGCATGGTTACAGAAATCCACAAGCATTGGTGAGAACTGCATGCTGCATGCTGCATGGAACAGGAGGCAGACGGGTTAGCTGTGACCAGGGCACCCCCTGCTCGGGAGGAGCGCTCAGCTGAATATGAGTGACAGACTTGGAAGCTAAGTGAGTCACGGTGGAGCAAGCTCAGCAGGGCCTTGTAGTCTCGGCATGGTTTTCTAGCATATTCACATAAGCTTACCTATTTTAATATTGCTGATACATTCTTCGTGCCATTTTAAATAATTGTATCACTTTTTTTTTTTTTTGCTTAAAGAACTGAATTATTTATATGGCCCAATACCAGCAAATGTTATAATACTTTGTAATTTGAAAAATTCATATACTTTTTTTTTCTGTTGTGGATTTCTGAAAACAATTGTCTTTGGATCCAGAGAAAATGTAACTCCTTTGGAGCGTAGGTGTTTCCTCAGTGAAATATAGACATGTATAAACTAGCATTTGGTTTAGTTTGGTTCAAAACTAAAACACAAATGTGAAAATGAAATGTTTGTTTTGCTAATAAACATTATAAAAAGAATCATACTGTAATCAGTGTAGGAAAGGCATGTTTACTTCATTTTGAAACCAATTAGGAATGACCAAATATTTGTTGTAAATTTTGTGTAACATTCCAGGATGCCAATCTCATGGTTACTCTTTCTCAAAAGAAAGTTAACTTTTTTAGGGGACAAATATTCTCAGAAGCATTTGCGATGCAGAAGGTTCACAGATCCCAACACATACCTCCAAATATTTTTAAACAGTTATTTGCACCACTTTGATTAATGCCCTTTTTTTTTTAACTTTTATTTAATGAATATAAATTTCCAAAGTACAGCTTATGGATTACAATGGCTTCCCCCCCATAACTTCCTTCCCACCCGCAACCCTCCCCTTTCCCACTCCCTCTCCCCTTCCATTCACATTAAGATTCATTTTCAATTCTCTTTATATACAGAAGATCAGTTTAGCATATATTAAGTAAAGATTTCAACAGTTTGCTCCCACACAGAAACACAAAGTGAAAAATACTGTTTGAGTACTAGTTATAGCATTAAATCTCAATGTACAGCACACTAAGGACAGAGATCCTACATGAGGAGTAAGTGCACAGTGACTCCTGTTGTTGACTTAACAAATTGACACTCTTGTTTATGGCATCAGTAATCACCCTATGCTCTTGTCATGAGTTGCCAAGGCTATGGAAGCCTTTTGAGTTCACCAACTCTGATCATATTTAGACAAGGTCATAGTCAAAGTGGAAGTTCTCTCCTCCCTTCAGAGAAAGGTACCTCCTCCTTCTTTGATGACCTGTTCTTTCCACTGGGATCTCACTCACAGAGATCTTTCATTTAGGTTTGGTGGTGGTTGTTGTCGTTGTTGTTGTTTGCCAGTGTCTTGGCTTTCCATGCCTGAAATACTCTCATGGGCTTTTCAGCCGGATCCGCATGCCTTAAGGGCTGATTCTGAGGCCAGAGTGCTGTTTAGGACATCTGCCATTCTATGGGTCTGCTGTGTATCTCGCTTCCCATGTTGGATCGTTCTCTCCCTTTTTGATTCTATCAGTTAGTATTTGCAGACACTAGTCTTGTTTATGTGATCCCTTTGGCTCTTAGTCCTATCATTATGATCAATTGTGAACAGAAATTGATCACTGGGACTAGTGAGATGGCATTGGTACATGTCACCTCAATGAGATTGAATTGAAATCCCCTGGTATGTTTCTAACTCTACCGTTTGAGGCAAGCCAGCTTGAGCATGTCCCAAATTGTACATCTCCTCCCTCTCTTATTCCCACTCTTATATTTAAGAGCAATCACTTTTCAGTTAAGTTTCAGCACTTAAGAAGATTTGTGTATTGATTACAGTATTCAACCAAAAGTATTAAGTAGAACAAACAAAAAAAATACTAATAGGGATAACATATTAAGTTGTTCATCAACAGTCAGGGCAAGGGCTGATCAAGTCACCATTTCTCATAGTGTTCATTTCACTTTAACAGGTTTCCTTTTTGGTGCTCGGTTAGTTGTCACCGATCAGGGAGAACATACGATATTTGGCCCTTTGGGACTGGCTTATTTCACTCAGCATAATGTTTTCCAGATTCCTAACAGGGATCACTTTTCAGTTAAAATTTAAACACCTAAGAATAATTGTATGTTAATTACAGAGTTCAACCAATAGTACTAGAACAAAAAAAATACTAAAATGGTTAAAGTATCACACTGTACATCAACAGTCAGGACAAGAGCTGATCAAGTCACTGTTTCTCATAGTGTCCATTTCACTTCAACAAGTTTCCCCTTTGGTGCTCAGTTAGTTATCACCGATCAGGGAGAACATATGGTATTTGTCCCTTTGGGACAGGCTTAATTCACTCAGCATGATGTTTTCCAAATTCCTCCATCTTGTTGCAAATGACCGGGTTTCATTGTTTTTGACTGCTGTATAGTATTCTATAGAGCACATGTCCCATAATTTCTTTATCCAGTCTACTGTTGATGGGCATTTGGGTTGGTTCCAGGTCTTAGCTATTGTGAATTGAGCTGCAATAAACATTAAGGTGCAGACACCTTTTTTGTTTACCAATTTCATTTCATTTGGGTAAATTCCAAGGAGTGGTAAGGCTGGGTTGTGTGGCAGGGTTATATTCAGGTTTCTGAGGAATCTCCAGACTGACTTCTATAGTGGCTTAACCAGTTTGCATTCCCACCAACTGTGGGTTAGTGTCCCTTTTTCCCCACATCCTCTCCAGCATCTATTGTTGGTAGATTTCTGAATGTGAGCCATTCTAACTGGGGTGCGGTGAAACCTCATTGTGGTTTTGATTTGCATTTCCCTGATTGCTAGTGATCTTGAACATTTTTTCATGTGTCTGTTGGCCATTTGGATTTCCTCTTTTGAAAAATGTCTATTGAGGTCCTTGGCCCATCTCTTAAGTGGATTATTTGTTTTGATGTTGTGGAGTTTCTTGATTTCTTTGTAGATTCTGGTTATCAACCCTTTATCTGTTGCGTAGTTTACAAATATTTTTTCCCATTCTGTCGGTTGCCTCTTCACTTTCCTGACTGTTTCTTTTGAAGTACAGAAACTTCTCAATTTGATGCAATCCTAAATGTTAATTTTGGCTTTGACTGCCTGTGCTTCTGGGGTATTTTCCAAGAAGTCTTTGCCAGTACCTATATCACTTTGATTAATGCCCATTTTGAACGTTTGGGCCCTCCCTCAAAAAGTTGTATGTCAAAGTCCTAAATCCCCATGAGACAGAGTTTGGAAGTGGGATTATGGGGAGGTAAAGGGTTAGATGAGGTTATGAAGGAGGCCCTTTGTGGTGGATTAGTGCCCTTCAAACAGGAGACCCCAGAGAGTTTATATCTTCATGTGTACAAACATGATGATGATGATGCCGCCACCGCCGCCGCCGCCGCCTCCACCACCACATGAGCACATCTGCACGCCAAGAATAGATCTCACCAGAACTCAGCCTTGCTGGTGCCCTGTGCTCAGACATCAGCTTCCAGAACAGCGGGAAAATCAGATTCTGTTGTTGAAGCCCCCTAAGCGAGCTAAGACAACCCTGGAGTTGGATCTGACAGTCTCTCAAAGCCCTTCAGGTGCTGAGCAGAAACCCCGCGCCTGAGGGGCTTCAAGAAGTTCATGTGTGATGCAGACACTGTGCGTGGGTTCCAAAATTTTTTGCACCAAAGTTAACTTATCTTTTACTACTATTTTTCGTGAACTTCTGGACGTATCCTTGTATGAAAATATAAACTTGAAGTTTTAGAACATTAAGTATAAAATTTAAATCACATTAAGTGTTTCTTTTCACTTATGAAAATAAAAATATCCTAACGCCCTCTTAGGAGTCATTCTGCCCCAGCCTCACTTTGGATCTCAAATGTCCCCTTCCCCTTACTGTTGTCCTGAAGCACTCTGCTGAGCTCTCACTGTGCTCTGCACACCAGCACACCCTGCCTCCCGGGGAGCCATACCCAGTAAGGATCTCTAGTGACCATTTTCCACATCAGACTCTCTCATCTGTACATCTGTGTTACATGCAGAACAAGGCACCTGTCAGTACATTCATAACATTTTACAGTCCTGCTTTATAGATTAGTAATTAACAGTAATTGTATGGCTTTCTATTCATTTCACGTTCTATAAATACTTATGCTACCTGAGTTTATTCCAAAGAGAGAGCTATATAAAAGTTGAAACAGAAACCTTAACCATATGATAGTTTGCTACACTCGACATCTCTCTACCTAGTATTTGTCAGGCACTAATATAGCAAACAATGACATTGTCTGCGGGAAGATGAATACATTTGTCAGTTCTACCAGGTTCTTTGCTTGAAGTTTTCTTTAGATCATAGAAAAAAGGTCCAAATGGAATAAGTGACCCTTGAGGTGACTTTTGTAGTTCCCTGTCATTTACCAGTGTGTGGTCATGCATCTTCACCTCATCCATGCAGAGATGCAAATCCAGTTTCATGGTTACTGTAGCAGCAGGTAACCCCTCACATCTGTAGGACCTGAAAGGTCAGAGAAATCTGGTGATGCCACATCCCTAGGGTTCTCTCTCTGGCATGCAGGCAATGCAAAGGGAACGGACTCAGCAGGGACACTTCCCAAGATGGAAATCCACCTTCTTGTCCTTTTTGTTCTGCTCGGTCAGGGTGCGTACAAATCACAGAAGCCACACCAGCTAGCTTGCGGACTTTCACTCTGTCACCTGCCCACAAGCACTCTTAGTTTAAGCCCATTCCAGTTTTCCATGCGTTGCTGAGATAGAAAGTGAACTGTTCTTCTGGTTTCAACTATGGTTTCTCCTGACTCTGCCTGAAGGAACTTCTCTGTTTATTTTTTTAATTTTGAACTATTTCAGCTGCATCAATAATATAGAAAACACTTGTGTGCGCATCACACAGCATGAAAGGGAAAAAAAAATCCATGGATACAGTGGAAGTTTGCTACATGTCCTTGTCAGTTTGTTCTGTACTTGGGAGTAAATACTCCGTTGACTGTGGTATTTTAAAAATGTGCTTCCAGTAGAGAAAATCTGGGGAAGAGTGTTTGATATAGTAAGACCTTCCTTTAAAAACAAGAAAAGAAAATTTTGGCATGTTCCATCTCTGGTTTAACCACGCTTCAGTTTTTCCTATTGCTTTTAGAAAATGCCCAGATCTTCTTTGCCATAACTGGCATTGCCTCCCACCTCTGTCCCCTGACTTGCTGTGTGGCCTCGCACACACCATTCTGTGCAAAGTCCAGAAAAATCTCCCTCCCCACTCTGACCCTAAGGCCCAACATCATACCCCAAACATAAGCAGTCAATGGTTTGTCAGCTGAACGTGTGCAGACACTACACTGAGACACACACCTGAAAACCCTCAATCCCCATGCATTCTGGCATTCTCTAGGGTTTGTAAGAGATGATGAGAGAGAAGAAAATGCCAGGTCACAATGCAAATGAGCAGTCAGACCTGAGGTGAAAATGTGTGTAACCCTCAGTGTGAGCACCGGTGGGCAGCAAAGGGTGCAGTCAGATCTCCTGGTCACAAAGGGGGTCAAAAAAGCCTACACAGAAGAGGAAACGTTTAAATTGGAGCTTGAATAGGATTTTTGGGGACTCAGAAGCAGGACAGCAGAGCGACCAGCGAAAATGCGTAAAACCCATGGCACCCAGAGAGAACTGGGAGGAGCTGGAGCCTGGGGCTCGTGTGGACGGAAGGCTGAGGTCCAGTTGGGAGGCCAGGCGGTGCCCAGACCAGGCAGGGTTTTCAAGCTGCCACATCTGGAGATTCAGCCCATCTCATTCTCGAAGCCCACTCTATTATTTATATAGCAGGTGCTGTACCAAACAGAGTAGCAAATACGATGATGACAAGGTTGGTCTACCTGTCCTTATAAACTGGCTCTCTCCAGCGAGGAGATGGAGCAAATCCACAATGCAGTTACTTTGTTTCCCACCTTCTCCTCTAGCATGGCTAGAATCTAATGAGATCAAGGTTGTGTAGTTTTTATGAGTCGCTAAGCAGGAATCACATTGCCCTAAGCCAGACAGCCCAGCATGTCACTCCAGCCCCTGCATTCGCATCATGACTGTGTTCCTGTTCAGTCTTGAGAACGCTCCAGGATTGCAAAGCCTACAAAGGATGGTGGCAGTCACCTGAGAGCCCCAAGGGACCTTTGCTCCATGGCATCGTCCTCTGCCTTTACCAGATGGCATGGCTTTGGTGGGGGACTCAGCCTGACCCTTTTTCAAGGTTAATGCTGAGTAACCCCTCACTGGAGTGATGTTAGCCCCTTGTGGGCTAACAAGAGAAGTGTGTCTTTAGCTTAAGGGGTCATCTTCCTTAATCACAGGTAAACACTGTTGAGAAGGGGTGACCTGTAAATATCATACACACTCGCACCAGATTTTCCAAGCGGAAGTTGAAATAGGGAAGAGAGAGCTAATAGTCTCTGTGGCCAGGTTGGGTTTCAACAGTGGAGGTACAAGAAGATAGAAATCTGAAGCACGATGAACTCTAATACCTTTTCTTTTTCTTTTTTTTTTTTTTTTTTTTTTTGACAGGCAGAGTGGACAGTGAGAGAGAGAGACAGAGAGAAAGGTCTTCCTTTTGCCGTTGGTTCACCCTCCAATGGCCGCTGCAGCCAGCGCGCTGCGGCCGGCGCACCACGCTGATCCGATGGCAGGAGCCAGGAGCCAGGTGCTTTTCCTGGTCTCCCATGGGGTGCAGGGCCCAAGCACCTGGGCCATCCTCCACTGCACTCCTTGGCCACAGCAGAGAACTGGCCTGGAAGAGGGGCAACCGGGACAGAATCCGGCACCCCAACCGGGACTAGAACCCGGTGTGCCGGCGCCGCTAGGCGGAGGATTAGCCTAGTGAGCCGCGGCGCCGGCTTAATACCTTTTCTATGTATCGCCCTTCCCTTCCCCAAAATTCTGAAAAGGTTAAAATATGAGTTCATTTTATATAAAAAAATTAAAGGAGGTATTTTTTTTTAAGATTTATTTATTTACTTGAAAGAGTTATTCACAGAGAGAGAAGGAGATGCAGAGAGAGAGACAGAGAGAGAGAGAGAGACAGAGAGGTCTTCCATCCTCTGGTTCACTCCCCAGTTGGCTGTAACGGCTGGAGCTGTGCTGATCCGAAGCCAGGAGCCAGGAGCTTCTTCCGGGTCTCCCATGTGGGTGCAGGGGCTCAAGGACTTGGGCCATCTGCTTTTCCACACCATAGCAGAGAGCTGGATAGGAAGAAGAGCAGCTGGAACTCAAACCAGCACCCATATTGGGATGCTAGCTCTGCAGGCGGCAGCTTTACCCACTATACCACATTGCCAGCCCCAAAGGGAGTATTATTTTAACACTAGCATCTTATTTAATATGAACTTGCCTTGGTCTCATTCAGCTTTGGGCACACGTGCAAGGTGCATCATCATGGCTGGGTTAGGTCATTCCAGCCAGATCCCACCTGCAGCCACTCAGTGGCAACTACGGATGAATGTTCACGGCAAGAAATCCTCCAAGTCTGCTAACCCTTTTAGTTCTCTTCTTTAACAGAGAGAAGGTAGAACAATAAAAATTAACAAACCTCTTAGTTCTGATTAGCCTGAAATGCTTATACAGAAGTGGTTTTGAGATGCGGGCTCGTGCTGCTCATCCACAGAGGCTCCATCTTGGGAAACCAGGTTATCGGGTACAAAAGGAGCTTCGCAGCCTTCTCCCAGTCCCTTGGGGAACTGTCCCTTGGCGACCTACAAAGATGATGGCTTCCTCCCTGAACCTTTTTGGTAGATGTCAATGTAAATGTGTTGAAAAAAAGAATCTAAGAACTTGTTCCATTTTTCCCTGCAAGGCACTAAAATGTTGTAGTTGGCCTTTGGAAATTCTTTTCAAATGGCTCTACTATTTTACCCAAGAGGGGTGTCACCCTGTTCTCCTTGACTCCCTCGGGTGGTTCGAGAGCTGGGGTTCTACTGCCTGCCTTTATTTTCTACATACCCATTTCTGTCCTTGGTAAGGGTTGTTCTGATCAAAGGCACGGCACAATGAAATAAAAATGAGCTATTTTTCTGAGGAGTATTTCCATCTGTTTTACTTTGTTTCTATGATAAACTTTAATTAAAATAAAATGTTGAAAAAGAAATGGAAAAATAACATCTCCAATGAAGTAGCAAGAGAAGAATGGTGTTTGGATACCTACAGATTGGTGACTCAAAAAATTTACCTGTTTCATTCTAGTATATATACAAATTCATAAGAAGAAAGCAAACATAGACAGCAGAAATAATCACCATTATTCATAAGCAACCATATTTCTTCTGAATATTTTATAAAATATTTTATTTGTTCTTACAAAATTATTTGAAATAATTGTTTCAGTTAAACCTCTAACTTTGACTTTCCTCAATGTTCTAAAATTTTTAATTTATCATGTAGTTATCTATTTTTTAAAAAAACTATTTATTTGAAAAGCAAAGCAATAGAGAGAGGAGGAGAAACAGACAGGAGGGAGGGGAGAGAGAGGATATCTTCCATCTGCTGATTCACTCCCCAGATGGTCACAGTGGCTGGTGGGTAGCAGAGACTCAAGCACCTAGACCATCATTTGCTGCCACCTCAGGTGCATTAGCAGGAAGCCTGATGGGAAGCAGAGCCAGGAGTCGTGCTGGAGCTCCAATACCGGACACCAGCCAGCGTCAGCCTGCTGAACCTACTGAACCACAATGCTGCCTGCTAGATATCTGTTTTTAAAGGCAATTATATTGTTTCTGTATTAAAATAATGTAAAACCAGTGAAAAGGAAATAAACAACGTGAAGCTTAGAAGGAAAAAATTATTTTTCAGATGATATAATTGTCATTTCATTGAAGTCCCTAAAAATGGGCAGATTTTTAGAATTAGTCCTGCAGTTGAGCAAGACTGTGAAATAGAAAGATCAATATAAAAAGTCAATGCCGCCACAAATGATTAGAAAATATAATTGAGCAAAATTTTCTATAACAGGAGCTTCAAAGAGAACTAAATAAAAGTAAATCTAAGAATGATGTGATGGGCATTTTTGGGAAAATTCGTTGAAGATGATTGAAAGATTTCTAAGAATACCTAAATCAAGATAAATTCTATATTCATGGGTCAGAAGATTCAAAATCAAATGGAATGAGTTCCTCCCACACTGACTTAGAATTTTAGTATTTTGTGTATGTCTGTATGCATTTTGAAAACCTAACTCTACAGTTTCTGTGGAAGGACAAAGAACCAGTGATCATCACACATTGTTAAAGAGACAGATAAATGTTAGACTCTTGAGTTACCAGTTTTGAAGCCATCCATAGAGGGATAGATAAACTGAGCAGTGAACAGAATTGAGACTCCTAAAAGGAGGCCATGTGGTTATTAATATCAGACTTACATTTTGCCAGTCAGTAGGAGTAGAATCAGATTTCTAAAAAATGAGTCTGTTAGTTAGCAATCGCTATAGAAAAAGTGTCGAATTGATCCATATTAATTGTTACTGACCCCAGGTTCTTTGACTCATTTACCAGTAGAAATTGACAACACACAACCCAGACAAGGTTTCTTGGGGGCTTTTACTCCAACACAAGGGGGACAGCATGGTCTGAAGACCTTCCCCCGATGGACTTGCCAACAGGAGCTGAATAGATGCTTTTATGGGGTTGAGGAGGCATGGTGGTTCCCCTTTGCACATGGTGTGAAGTTCTGACGCCCCCCTCAGCACATGCCACTTGGTTTGCACCCAGCTCAGTGTTCTGCACACGTGCTGTTGTTTTTCTTTTGGATTTTGGATTTTGTTATTTGATTTTTTTCTTCTGTTTGCAGATAATACATTCAAAATTGTGGTGTTGCTCACTACCCACTACCACCCCAGGAAGGTCATGTTCCAGCCGTATTAGACTATGCTGGCTGTGGGCTCAGGGTGCGAAGTCCCTCACAGGGCAGTAGGGGGCGTAATGCAGTTAGAGTCTGGACGTTCCTTGCCCTTGACTGGTTTGGATCTGAGGATGTCTACATAGTCAGGTCCCGAGATGGGTGCCTGTCCGGTTGGGAGGGACTTGATTTAGCGATTCCTGTTTCTACCTTGTCTCAGTGACCTACAAAATAATTTTAGATAGGAGAAAAAACTTAAATACAGCTGGTAAACTTGTAAATCTCTTAGAGAACAATGTGTAAAAATGTATTTATCACATCAGAGTGGGAAAATATCTTTTTAAAATTAGTTCATTTGTAATATTTATTAAGAGAGTGAGTGAGCGCACCAGTTCCCCTCTGCTGATTCCTCAGATGCGTAACAACAGATCGAATTGGGCTGAAGCCAAAGGCAGGTCTCTCACATGGGTAGCAGGGACCCAATGGCTCAAGCTGTACCACTGCCTCCCAGATCCCACAACAGCAGGAAACTGGAGCCAGGAGCAGGAGGCAGGCATCAAACCCAAGCACTCTGACATGGGGACGTAGGCATCCCAACTGGGGTCCTAACCACTGGGCTACTTGCCCACCCTGGAAAAATAGCTATCCATATTCAGAGCAGAAAAGCATACAACAGCATGACTGAAACATCTTGCGAGACCTGAGCCAGAACCTTATAGCTAAGCTACCCAACAGATCCCTGAACTTCAGAAACTGGATGGTTTATTGTTTCATGGTGCCAAGTATTAGAGTAATTTGGCATGCAGATAGATCTAACTAACATTCTGGACACAAGACCCTCTTTATATGAGTTTGTAAAAATTTTCCTACTCGGTGGCTTGTCTTCGTTCCCTTAATGATACTTTTTGAAAACCAAAAGTTATAATTTTGATGAAGTCAAATTTGTCAATTTTTAACTTTGTGTGTCAGGATTTTGGGGAGAATTAGGTCTGAGAAATCGTTGCCTAAGGCACAAATACATTGTTGTTTTCTTCTAGAATTTGTTTAGTTTTAATTTAAACATGTTATTTTAAAATCCATGTTCATTTAGTTATTGTGTGTGGTATGAGGTAGCATCTAAGTTTTCTTTTTTCATATAGCTATCTACTTGTTCCAACATCATCTGTGTTAGATTATTCTTTCCCCATGGGATGTCATAGACACTTTCATCAAAAATCAGTTCATCATAAATGAGTGGGTTTATTTCCAGACTCATCCATTCTTTTGGATATATCTATTCTTACATTGATGCCATTGCTTCTTTGATTTCTGTAACTTTACATTAAAATTTGAAATCACTGAAGTTCTTCACCTTAATGCTTCTTTTTCAAAGGGTTACCCAAAATCATCACAATTTATAAATAACAAACTACTCTCTAATCATGTCATTATGGCATAACGGAAAGCCACAGCCTGTGATGCTGGCATTCCATATGGGCGCCAGTTTGTGTCTCAGCTGCTCCATTTCTGATCCAGCTCTTTGCTAATGTGCCGGGGGAAAGCAGCAGAAGATGGCACACATACTTGGGCCTCTGCCACCCACATGGGAGACCTGGATGAAGCTCCTGTCTCCTGGCTTTGGCCTGACTCAGTCCTGGCCATTGAGACCACGTAGGGAGTGAACTAGCAGATGGAAGATCTCTGTCTCTCCCTTTCTGTAATTCTGCTTTCAAATGAATAAGTAAATCTTTAAAAATTTTTTTCTTGTTACCCAATCTTAGGTATGTGTAAGTAATGCTTCAGAAGATACGATTTTGCAGCTCTCAAATGGGCCAAAATCAAATTTCTGACAATTTTCGTGGGGATGTGTTGCAATAAGAGTATCTGCTTAATGATGGTGGAGTGTAAATTAGTATCAGTGTTTAGGAAAACAATTCTGCATTATCTGGAGTAGTTGTACATTTACATGCCCAATGATCTAAACATCCAACTGGTAGGTTTATGCTTCAGAATATATTCTTATATACAGGTGTACTGAGCATGTGCAAAAAAAAGTTGTTATGGTAACAGCATTTATAATATCAAAAAATAAATAAAAAGCCTCAGAAAATACAAATGTCATAAAAAATCTAAGGGATAAATTAGTTGTGCATATTTGTTTAAAGTAATATGATAGACCAGTGGAAAGTGAAGCAAACACAGAACAATGGGAAGGATTCTCTCAGGAATGTAGAGTTGAACAACACTTAAAACCTGCAGAGGGATGCGTATGTTATAATTCAGTTGTTTTTTTTTTTTTTTTTTTTTTTTTTTTATTTTTTTATTTTTTATTTTTTATTTTTTTTAAACTTTTATTTAATGAATATAAATTTCCAAAGTACAGCTTATGGATTACAATGTCTTGCCCCCCATAATGTCCCTCCCACCCGCAACCCTCCCCTTTCCCACTCCCTTTCCCCTTCCATTCACATCAAGATTCATTTTCGATTCTCTTTATATACAGAAGATCAGTTTAGCATACATTAAGTAAAGATTTCAACAGTTTGCTCCCACACAGAAACATAAAGTGAAAAATACTGTTTGAGTACTAGTTATAGCATTAAATCTCAATGTACAGCCCACTAAGGACAAAGATCCTACATGAGGAGTAAGTACACAGTGACTCCTGTTGTTGACTTAACAAATTGACACTCTTGTTTATGGCATCAGTAATCACCCTAGGCTCTTGTCATGAGTTTCCAAGGCTATGGAAGCCCCCTGAGTTCACTGACTCTGATAATATTTAGACAAGGCCATGGTCAAAGTGGAAGTTCTCTCCTCCCTTCAGAGAAAGGTACCTCCTTCTTTGATGACCCGTTCTTTCCACTGGGATCTCACTCGTGGAGATCTTTCATTTTTTTTTTCCCCAGAGTGTCTTGGCTTTCCATGCCTGAAATACTCTCATGGGCTTTTCAGCTGGATCCGCATGCCTTAAGGGCTGATTCTGAGGCCAGAGTGCTGTTTAGGACATCTGCCATTCTATGGGTCTGCTGTGTATCTCACTTCCCATGTTGGATCATTCTCTCCCTTTTTGATTCTATCAGCTAGTATTTGCAGACACTATTCTTGTTTCTGTGATCCCTTTGGTTCTTAGTCCTATCATTATGATCAATTGTGCACAGAAATTGATCACTGGGACTAGTGAGATGGCATTGGTACATGCCACCTTGATGGGATTGAATTGGAATCCCCTGGTATGTTTCTAACTCTACCGTTTGAGGTAAGTCAGCTTGAGCATGTCCCGAATTGCACATCTCTTCTAATGAAGAACTGGATTAAGGATTCCTCTGGGTTGCCTTTAGAAATCTCTCTTTTTTTTAAATAATAGGTAAAATCCAACAATTTTATGTAGTACAAGCAAGTGGTATTTATCCCACGTAAGCAAGGCTGTCAGCATTTTAAAAAATCAATAAATTGGACATACTACACAAACTGCAAAAATGTTAAATGGTTACATCAACTTTTGTAAAAGATATTTGGCATAAAAAAACTGAGCAAACAAGAAACAGAAGAGAAATTCCTCATCTAGATAAAGAATATCTACCAAAACCAACTTTAATAGTGAAATTGGACAGTTTTCCCTTAAGTTGGGGAAAGGGGGAAGTGTCTTTTTCTCACCACTACTTTTCAATATTATGGTGGAATTACTAGACAGTGCAGTAACACAAAGAAAGGATACAAAATGCATACATATTGGGAAGGAAGACATAAAACTGCTAGCAAATGTCATTGCATGTATAGAAAATTCAAAAGTACATCATAAGTACCCCTGGAACAATGTTAGTGTAGCAAAGTGGTGAATTACATGTACAATTTAATTGTTGTTCCATGTATGGGTAAGAGCTAGGATTTGAAATTTAAAAACAAAATTAAGCATCATTTAAAATTGCATCAGGTTAAAAAGCAAATCCCAATCGGTGTCTTTTAACTGGACAGTTCAGGCCATTAACGTTCAATGTGACTAATGAAAAGTGGTAACTTTGCCCTGCCATTTGCCAAAGATAAGTTCTAATATATGCTTTGAATTCCCTGTGATCTTTTGCTGTGAGGTTTCCTTCCTTTATCTTCTTTCATACTGATGACCGTGTTTCTGTGTTTCTGTGTGTAACACATCTTTAAGCATCTGTTGCAGGGCTGGACGAGTGGCGACAAATTCTTTCAATTTCTGTTTGTTATGAAACGTCTTTATTTCACCTTCATTCACAAATGATAGCTTTGCAGGATATAATATTCTGGGCTGGCAGTTTTTCTCTCTTAGTACCTGGGCTATATCTCGCCATTCCCTTCTAGCTTGTAGAGTTTCTGATGAGAAGTCAGCAGTGAGTCTGATTGGCGATCCTCTGAAAGTAATCTGACGTTTCTCTCTTGCACATTTTAGGATCTTTTCTTTATGTTTCACTGTGGAGAGTTTAATTACAACGTGTCGTGGTGAGGATCTCTTTTGGTCGTGTTTATTAGGGGTTCTGTGAGCTTCCTGTACTAGGATTTCTCTGTCCTTCTCCAAACCTGGGAAATTTTCTGCTAATATCTCACTAAAAAGGCCTTCTAATCCTTTCTCCCTCTCCATGCCTTCAGGAACTCCTAGAACCCGAATGTTGGTTTTTTTAATAGTATCCTGAAGATTCCTGACAATATGTTTTAGATTTCTAATTTCCTCTTCTTTTCTTTGATCTGACTGTATCCTTTCCTGTTCTCTCTCTTCTAAGTCCGATATTCTCTCTTCTGCTTCACCCATTCTGTTTGTAAGGCTCTCTATTGTGTTTTTCATTTGATCTATTGAATTCTTCACTTCAGTCACTATCACAGTTTCCTGTTGTACTAATTGTTTCGTTTCATTTTGATTCCTCCTTAATATTTCATTTTCACGAGAGAGATTTTCTATCTTGTCCATTAAGGCTTTATGTAGTTCAAGAATTTGTTTTTGAGAACTTCTTAATGTTCTTATCAATTTTTTGAGATCTGCTTCTTGCATTTCTTCTATGTCATCATCTTCATAATCTTGAATTGGGGTGTCTTTTTCATTTGAGGGCGTCATGGTGACTTCCTTGTTTTTATTACCTCGGTTTTTGCATTTGTTATTTGGCATATTGGAGATATTTGGTTTCTTCACTGTGGTGCTTTTTCTTGTTATACTATGACTCTAGATTAAGTGGACTATCTGTTTTTGATGGAGCCTTAGGGCTTGAGATGGGTGTGGCCTGAGAGCTCTGTTTGGTGTCCCAAAGGTGACACTCCCAGGTTAGGAGTGGTAAATCTCTCTTTCTCTCTCTTTCTTTTTTTGATTCAAAAGGGAAGTAATTCCGCACAGCTGAACGAAGTTGGAGGTAGTTAGCAGGCAAATGATATACCCACAGGAGCCAGAGATCGGAAGCTCTTTCCCAAGGACCACACAGGGAATCTGTTTGGCCCTCAGAGTGGGTTCAAATTCTCCTTCAGTCTCCCACTGGGTTGCCAAAGTTACGGAATTGTAGCGTCTCTGGAGAGTACTCAGGTGAATTCCGTGAGTTCTCTCCCCCACCGTCTCTTTTTTCACAGTCTCAGTTCAGTAGCACCACAAATTTACTAGGTCCTAATCTCCTGTTAATTCGCCCCGCCCAGAGTCAGGGTTTTCTGCTAGGCTCAGGGCCGGTGCAGACCTGAGGTCGCTCTGCTTATGACGTATGTCCAAGATGGCGCCTGCTCTTTGTCTTGCTCGCCCTTGAGAGGTGAGCAGAGAGAGAGAAACCCGTGTCCGTACCAGTCACCTTTTTTTTTTCTCTCTCTCTCTCTCTTCCAGTTAGCCTGGTGAACTTTTCCCCCCCGGGGGTCGTTCCCTCTAGTCTCCTCTCTCTGCTTGCCTGCCGGTGTCTCGGGCTATTGAGGTTCGGCTCACCTTGTGTTCCAGCGCTGGTGTGTTGAGTCTGCCGCTGGTGTCCCGAACTGTGGGCTCCCACGCTCTCCACACAGGTCCGCTATGAATCACGCGTTCTGGAAGAGTTTCTTCTGCTGTTTCCTCCCCTACTCTTCCTTGAACCTGCAGTATCTCCACTTTTATTAAACTATCTCTCCCCGGACTATCAGTGTGCTCCCTTCCTATTCCGCCATCTTGCCTCTCCCAGTATCAATTCAGTTGTTTTGAAGTCTAAGAGCAGGCAAAACTCATCCTCTAGGGATGCAGGCTTATACTGTTAAGTGGTAAAGGAAAGAAACAGAAACAAAAGTTCATGACCATGGGGAGCTGTCAGTTGGAGAGGAGAGTGTGCGTTAAGGGTCATGTTGTGCTTTTCTGTGTGTGTCTGTTAGTCCAGATGGCAGAGGGACATTCATGGGGGCTCACTGCCTACTTAGTCATCCATGCATAAGCACAAATCCTGGATATATAGTGTGACTTTCATCTTCTTCAAAATATTTTAATTCCTGAAAAAATCATATTGAGCAAATAGAAATTGGTTGAACATCAAAAAATATTTTGGAGTGTATGATGATGTATTTAAGAATTTTGGACTCGAAGTAATCCTTGCAACAACTCCAAAGGTCAAGAGAAAATGCTCTAGCAGCATTTTAATCAAAATAAATACATTCAGCTATTCGTTGCTCTAGAGTTATAGGCAGAAGAGTCTCTAACAAAAAAAATAGGACCTAGTCAAATTCTACCTCTGTGGGTTTATTTGATTTTTTTTAATCTACTCCAAATGAATCCAAGTAATCCTGTCCAATTATCGTGCTGGAGGAATGCATACTCTAATATACTTTCCCTTGAGTCCTCTCTAGGAAGGCATGCCTCTGCAAGGGCTTCTTCCACTCTGTCACCCCCTCAGTGTTCCCTAAAGTAGAGCTGACTAATTTTTATGAGGAATATGCCATACTCTGGGAAAAAATGCATTCTTCAAAAGCTTAGTCTAGGTGGTATTAACCAAGATATTGACGATATGTGTGTCTGGGTCAGTGAAATGAGTAAAACCATGGCTGAAATGCTTTTAGAGGAAGGAGGCTGCCAGGATTTTATTGTGCTTCAATTTTTAAGAAACTTAGTATGTGTTTTGTGTTGATTTATAAAACCTAAGTATTTTAAGATGCTCACTCTCTACTCTCTGTCTCGCTGCCTTTTTATCTGTCTGTATGCATTTCTGTGTATTTATAATAGATGTTTACATGTATTTATATTTACACGTTTTTGTACACACACACACACACACACACACACACCAGTATAAAAGCAAAGCCAACTGCAATACAGATTCCTTTCTTTTATCAAGTAAAATGAGTTTTTCTTTCAGCGTCTAGTGTTTTATGTCCAATAATAAGGCACAGTAAAGTGCAAACAGCAAACTTTAAAAGAATATACAGTCAAGTGTTATGGTTATTTTGTCCCTCTCACTGACCACTGCATTTCAAGTCAGTGCCAAGGCTGGGGAGAGCAGATTAGGAACTAGTGAAGTGCCCAAAGTTATCATCTCCAGAAGCAGACCTAATTGTTCATAACGCTCTGGCCGGACCATTAGGACTGCAGGTGTTAACTATAGCTGGAGTGTATGTCCAGCCCGAGGAAACTCTACAGTTATTGGATCATAGTCAGCTTATCTTTAGAATGTTGAGTAGCCCTGACAAAATTACAGAAAATTTAGATTGGAGAAGAAGACAAAAGGGAATATTTGTTGAGAAGTGATCATATTTTAGGGCTGGAACTCTTCTGGGTTTCTTGCATTATTTATCTCCTATAATCCTCACAGCATTCTTGTCAAGAGGCTATTACAGTTCCACTTTGAAGCCAGGAAAAAAAAATGCATCAAAGCATTTAAATAATTTATTCTTGACAATGCAGTTATTTAATGGTGGGGCCAGAATTTACATCCACATCTTTGGTTTTATTCCAAAAAGCATATTCCTCCCCTATGTAACTTTTCCAGTGGATACTCTCTGGTAATTAAATATTGCCTGGAGATAAATTAGTCTCCTGGGAGAGTTGATTTAGGAATGTGTGTCAATAAATATAAACTCGCACAAAAACCATGAACCTGAGAATAGAAGCATGCAGAGGAGAATCTGGGGACAGAGAAGAAATCAATCCAATCCTGTTTGTGGCAGAGACACTGCAGTGAGCTGAAGGTAAGGGGTAACACGTTCCTGATACAGTATTGCGGTTTGGTTAAGAGAAGGTGGTATCAAGGCAGGGCCCCACTGAAATGGACAACAGCGTCTAGTTTCTCAGCTGTTGGTAGCTATGGCAATTGGCATTTGGATAGGACAATTTCTTGTGTTCACAGCTGCCTCCCCTAACTGGATCCCAGTAGCACCCCCAGACATTGCAACAATAAACTCCCCCACTATGCCTACACATATTTCCTAATATCCACTGGCAGAGGGGGAGAAGGGTGTTGGAGGAGTGATACTACAATATTCCGGTGGGAATCTTGGAGATCTTGATTTAACTTTCTAATAATCTCATCTTGCGAATGTCAAAGGAAGCAATTAGGGAAGATTGAAACTAATCCTTTGAACCTCCTCCTAGCCAAGCAAACACAGCTGGCTGATGATTTATGCAAGACAGAAGTCTTGAGAATAAGAAAACCCATTAGAAGTCTTGGATAAAAGGCTGAGTAGCCACATTATATACCATCACCTTGGGGGACCAGACTACAACAACATCTGAGAAAGCGTAGTCACCATCGCAACTCTGAGATTCTAAAGGGCACGTGTCACGAGAAGGCTGGAAATATCACAGAGGTTTCAGCCTGCCAACAGGACTGTGAAGAGCAAGAGCAGACAAAGATAGGAATCAATGAAGCTGTGGAGAGAGCCTCAATGGAGCCCTGCTCTCAGAAGGATGTCAGAGAACTGTGCAGGTGCTCCGGAGATTCATTTTAGATGCCTGGCTTGCAGCTGCATCCATACAGCCACTTTATTTTATTTTTTTCACTGATTCATACATACAGTACTGTTGTTTGAAAGGGGTTAATGTTAGCCTGATTTATGGAAGGAGTTGCAACTCAGTGTGATGACAAGAGGTCATATGATTTGCCAGACACAAAAGAACCCAAATCGGGGCTTTTCCACTATACTTAGCCTCTTTATAGAAGGAAATAAATATATTGGCCTATAGCACATTCATCCATGCAGTACAAAATGTAATTCCAGTCAATGATATGCTGAATATACAATGATGCTCCCATAAGACTACATTGCCTAGTGACATCACGGTTTCTGTACATACACTCGATCATGTTCGCACAGTGACAGAATGTTTACTGAAGCATTTCCCAGAGTGCAGCCTCATTGTGAAGGCATCTATGATGGTACAGAGAGACTTCAAAAAGTTCATGTAAAATGAGACTAAAAGATACATTTTGATGGAAAAATTTTTTAAAATCCATGTATAAATTTTTCATCATATTCATTCTCCATGAACTTTTTTCCTTGTACCTTTTTTTTTTTTTTGACAGGCAGAGTGGACGTGAGAGAGAGAGACAGAGAGAAAGGTCTTCCTTTTGCCGTTGGTTCACCCTCCAATGGCCGCCGCGGCCAGCGCGCTGCGGCAGGCGCACCGCACTGATCCGATAGCAGTAGCCAGGTGCTTATCCTGGTCTCCCATGGGGTGCAGGGCCCAAGCACTTGGGCCATCCTCCACTGTACTCCCGGGCCACAGCAGAGAGCTGGCCTGGAAGAGGGGCAACTGGGACAGAATCCGTTCAAATTTATTTATTTGCAAGAGAAGGAGAGAAAACTTCTTTCATCTGATTCACTCCCCCAAATGCCCACAATGGCCAGGGAGCAAAAGCCAGAAGCCAGAAATCCAATCCAGGTCTAACACATGGATGGCAGGAATCCAATCACTCAAGTCATTATTGCTGCCTCCCAAGGTATACATTCACAGGAATCTAGATGCAGGAGTGGAGCTGAACACGGAACCCAGGCACACAGGACTTCTAACTGGTTTTTTTTTTTTTTTTTTTTTTTTTTTTTTTTTTTTTTTGACAGGCAGAGTGGACAGTGAGAGAGAGAGACAGAGAGAGAAAGGTCTTCCTTTGCCGTTGGATCACCCTCCAATGGCCGCCGCTGCAGCCGGCGCACCGCGCTGATCCGATGGCAGGAACCAGGATCCAGGTGCTTTTCCTGGTCTCCCATGGGGTGCAGGGCCCAAGCACCTGGGCCATCCTCCACTGCACTCCCTGGCCATAGCAGAGAGCTGGCCTGGAAGAGGGGCAACCGGGACAGAATCCGGCACCCCAACCGGGACTAGAACCCTGTGTGCCGGCGCCGCAAGGTGGAGGATTAGCCTATTGAGCCACGGCGCCGGCTCCCTAACTGGTTTTCTAACCATAGGACAAAAGCCCACCCCTCTGTGTATCCATTAATTCCATTTTCTGTAGCTGTTTTGAAGTACCTCATATATGCACTGTGCATTTATATTTTGTATTTTATATGTGCACTATGCATATGTATGACATATATTCATATACACATATATAGTTGTACACATTTATATGTAACATAGGCTTGATCTGTAAATGCTAGGGCAATTGAAGCCTAAAATAGCTGGGTAAACACTGGAATACTCAAGTTATTTTGAGAGGAGACAAAGGAAGGAACAGACCCTTGTTTTGGGACTGGGATAATGCCGGTGGCTGTTTTTGAGAGAGCAACACTCTTCTTTCTCCCTGTAGCATCTTTCCTGTCTGGCTGAATGGTCTTCCTTTGGCACTGAAAAGGGAAGGACAATGAAGAGATTGTCAGTACATTCAGGACACCTTGGTTGGCCTTGGATCGGTTCTCATGAAATTGAGCTTTTATTGGATTGATTCTCAAGAAATTTAGCAAATAGATCTCTCTCTCTGTCTCTCCTAGGAATATCTAAACAGTCATGGAAAACAAAAACATTTTTGAAAGAACTGAGTTGGGAAAATGTAGCAAGCATTTCAAAAATATAGAATAAAATTGTTTTGCAGCTAGAATCAGGATAGCCTGCAATTCTCTGCAAGAATACAAAAGGGCTAATCTGCTTTGTTTTTTAAATTTACCAAATTTTTTCTTTAATCTTACCCAGTTTTAGAAACCTTAAGGGGGGGGGGGGCAGCACCATGACATAGCAGGTAAAGCTGCCGCCTGCAGTGCCAGCATTCCATGTGGGCACCAGTTGGAGTCCTGGCTGCTCCACTTCCTATCTAGCTCTCTGCTATGGTCTGGGAAAGCAGTGGAATATGGCCCAAGTACTTGAGCCCCTGCACCCACGTGGGTTGGAGACCCAGAAGAAGCTCCTGGCTCTTGGCTTTAGATCGGCCCAGCTCTGGCTGTTGCAACCATTTGGGGATTGAACCAGCAGATGAAAGACACCTCTCTCTCTCTCTCTCTCTCTCTCTCTCTCTGTGCTTCTGCCTCTCATATCTCTGCCTTTCAAATAATAAATAAATAAATCTTTCAAAAAATTAGGCAGGTAGTACTATAGAATATTAAGTACCATAGGGTTTGATGATGTTGCAAAAATGGCCCCTGCCTGAAGACAGCCACTCCTTACAGTGGGCCTCTTTCCTTCCACACCTGTTCTGGACTTTTATTTTTTTAATATTTATTTATTTGAAAGAGTTAAAGAGAGACAGAGAGATCTTCCATCCATTGGTTTACCTCCCTAAATGGTTGCAACAGCCAGGGCTGGGCCATCCTGAAGCCAGGAGCCAGGAGCTTCTTCCAGGTCTCCCATGTGGGTGCAGAGGTCCAAGGACTTCGGCCATCTTTCCTCTGCTTTCCCAGGCACATTAGCAGGGAGCTGGGTCGGAAGTGGGGCAGCAGGGACTTGAACCGGTGCCCACGTGGGATACTGGCACTGCAGACAGCAGCATAATCCACTGAGCCACAGTGCGGGCCCTTTTTGGACATTTTAAAAATGAGTTTCAAATGACAGTTAAGTCCCTTGGAAAGGAAGAGACTTATTTTTCTTCATTGTGGCAAGTGAGGAGTGCTGGGCCGATGATGTGAGAGGCAGAATAATGCATGAGTTCTCTCTCAAAAGCAAGTCAGAGCCTGGGTAGAGGTGCCGCTGTTAGCAGGGCGCTCTCCTAAGCAGTAGCCAGGTATGGAGTCCTTGTCCTTGCAGCCAGAGATTCCAGGGGGAGCTGATAGACAGTTCCAGAAGCCAAGGAGTTTCCTTCCAAAAAAACTTTTTTAGTTTTATTGAGGTTTAATTAACAAGTAGAAATCCTATATATCTAAGATGTGTAATGCAGTGTTTTGATATAGTTAGGCCTTGTGAAATGATTACCAATGTCAGCCTAATTAATATATCCATCACTTTACCTAGTTACCTTTGTTTATTTTGTGAAAACGTTTAAGGTCTGTTCTCTGAGCAAACTTCAAGTACACAGCACAGTATTATTAATGATCATCCTCTTGCGACCCATTAGATCTCCAGACTTGTTTATCCTGTGTAATGGGAACATAGCCTCCACCCCTCAGCCCCTGGCGACCACCGGTCTGCTCTCTGCTTCTGTGAGGTTTTGAGGTCTTAGTTCTATTATCTTCTCTTCTCTTTTTTATGTATCTGTTCTGACCTTTATTCTTTCCTTTTGTTAACTTTGGGCTCAGTTTGTTCTTTTTCTTGTTCTTGTAGGTGTAATGCTGGATTGTTTTTGGAGATTTTTGTTTTTCCCTCGTGTAGTCTTTTGTTACTGTAAACTTCCCTCTGAGAACTGCCTTTGCTGCATCTCCTAAGTTTTGTAATACAGTGTCTCTTCTTCCCCCAGACTGGGGAGAAGCACTTTATACCGCCAACATACATTTTTATATTGGTGATTTCATGAGTGTAATATTTATCCAATAGCCAACTTGTCACGTATTCCTTTTAATCCCCGCCCCTCCCAGGGGATGGCATTATTGTGTTTGTAATCGCCAATGGTGCCTTAAGCCATTTGAATGAAGGAGTCTATGTTATTTGATATAGTTTAGTGTATTGTTAATTTAAAATACAAAATATATGTTGATATGTTAGCTTGATGATTGGAAATATAAAGAGAAAATATTTAGAGATTGACAATGTCAATTTCTTTCTAGGAAGCAATTGATATATTTTAATACGTTTAATATCCTTGATATATTTTAACTTGATACCTGGTTGGGATTGTAAAGAGAATATTTGATGATTGACAATATTATAGGTTTCTTCCCAGGAATCAGTGGTTACTAAGCTCATGGGAATTTGAGAAATATTTGTTAACTACAGAGGTTATATATAAACTGAGCAGTCTTCTGGGAACACTTTGTTCAGAGAACTGTCACATTGTTCATGTTCATGTTCATGTCATATAAACCTGTCAGTGTACAGTTGTAGCTGGCAGTTACATTACCGGGAAACTGAACACAACTTTGAATTCTCAGGTTAACAATTGCTACCACATATGTTTTACTTAAGAAGACTTACTGAATTATGAGTATATGTCTTAAAGGGTGTGGTGTATAGCACTTAAAGATATATTGTGGGGGCCAGCGCTGTGGTGTAGCAGGTAACATCACTGCCTGAAGTGCTGGCATCCCATTTGGGCTCCAGTTCAAGTCTCATCTGCTCCACTTCCAATCCAGCTCTCTGCTAGGGCCTGGGAAAGCAGTAGAAGATGGCCCAAGTCATTGGGTCCCTGCACCCATGTGGGAGACCCCAGAAGAAGCTCCTGGCTCCTGGCTCCTGGCTTCAGATCAGCACAGCTTTAGCCATTACAGTCAATTGGGGAGTGAACCAGCGGATGGAAGACCTTTTTCTCTCTCTGCCTCTCCTTCTCTCTCTGTGTAACTCTGCCTTTCAAATAAGTAAATAAATCTTTAAAAAATGTATTGTGACTTATAAAATGAAATTTGTGCAAAATGTAAATTGAATTATGTTCAGACTTTTTTTTTTTTTTAAGATTTATTTCTTTGTAAGGCAGGCCATTAGAGAGAGCACAAGAAACAGGAAGAGACACATCGTCTGTCCACTGGTTCACTGCCCAGATGGCTGCAATAGCTAGGACTGGGTCGGTTCCAGGAGCCTGGAACTCCATCCTGTCTCTCATACTGTGGCAGGAGCCAAGTGTGTGGGCCATCATCAGGCACATGAGCAGGAAGCTGTACCTCTGATATGGGATACAGGCGTCACAAAAGCAGCAGCTTAACTTGTTATGCCACCACTCCAGCTCCACAGACTTTGATTGTTTCAAACACGTTGTCCACCACCTTATAGGACAGTTGACTAAGCAATAACCACAAACTAACACCCAGATAAAGTACTCAATTCTTCATGAACCGAAGTAGAACATACCATATATGAAATTAATGAGAAGCATGAGGAATCTGTTCTCCAAATCCTGTTGGATGAAAGGCCATAAATTTCAGATGTATTTGATGAATGTATAGAGATCACAGTACACAGATGCTTGCAAAGGTGACCTCTGCCATGATCGTTTGTACTCTAAATGCAACATTTAACTACAAGTGTTCAGTGCCCTACAGTCATGCCCGTCAGCTTCAGCCTTTCCTCTAGGATCAAAAATACCAACCTCTGATAGATGATGAAGGGGAATATTTTATGTAACCCCTTACACATTAAAATTTTACAGAATATTTCACAGGCAATTATAGCTTTTTCATGCTTTCTTTATTGCCATGACACTTCTAATTAAATGGAACAACCATTTGCAACCAGTAGGTGGTTAATATTTTTACAAGGTGGTTATTCCATCAGAATTCAGGGAAAGCTATTTCAAACTAAGGACTCTAGGAATTAAGCATTTTTAGAAAAAATTATCGGCCAGCACCAGGGCTCAATAGGCTAATCCTCCGCCTGCGGCACCGGCACACCAGGTTCTAGTCCTGGTTGGGGTGCCGGTTCTGTCCCGGTTGCCCCTCTTCCAGGCCAGCTCTCTGCTATGGCCCAGGAAGGCAGTGGAGGATGGCCCAAGTGCTTGGGTCCTGCACCCGCATGGGAGACCAGGAGAAGCACCTGGCTCCTGGCTTCGGATCAGCACGGTGTGCTGGCCGTGGCACGCCGGCCATGGCGGCCATTGGAGGGTGAACCAACGGCAAAAGGAAGACCTTTCTCTCTGTCTCTCTCTCTCACTGTCCACTCTGCCTGTCAAAAAAAAAAAAAAAATATATATATATATCCATATCCATTGCCTTGTAATTAGCTTCAGTGATGTTGCACCTTAACCCAAACAGGAATAATGCAGACAAACACATATCATACATTTAGGTCTAAAGCACAGTTTTCAGAAAACCTTATTTTTTAAAGATAGTTTTGTTTATTTATTTATGCTTATTTTATTTGAAAGGCAGACAGAGACAGATAGAGAGCTTTTCTCTGCCGCCTTACTTTCCACATGCTTACAACTGCCAGAGGTGGACCAGGCCAATCCAGGACCCTAGAACTCAGTCCAGCACTCCCATGTGGGTTAGAGGGACCCTGCTACTGGAACCATCACCTGCTGCCACTCAGAGTGCACATTAGCAGGAAGCCGGAATTGGAAGCATCACCGGGACTCAAACTCAGCCACTCCTGGGGGAATGCAGGCACCCCAGGCAGCTTCTTTTCTTTTTTTTTTTTTTTTTTTTTTAATTTTTTGACAGGCAGAGTGGACAGTGAGAGAGAGAGATAGAGAGAAAGGTCTTCCATTTGCCATTGGTTCACCCTCCAATGGCCGCCGCGGTCGGTGTGCTGCGGCCGGTGCACCGCGCTGATCTGAAGCCAGGAGCCAGGTGCTTCTCCTGGTCTCCCATGGGGTGCAGGGCCCAAGTACTTGGGCCATCCTCCACTGCACTCCCGGGCCACAGCAGAGAGCTGGCCTGGAAGAGGGGCAACCGGGACAGAATCCGGCACCCCGACCGGGACTAGAACCCCGTGTGCCGGCGCCACAAGGCAAAGGATTAGCCTAGTGAGCTGCGGCGCCGGCCCCAGGCAGCTTCTTAACCACCGCACCACACGCAAGCCTCTAAAGTACAACTTTTAAATCATAAAACTAGTATAAATTTGTGATCAGCTAGTATATGTTAGACAGAAAGCGCTCAAAGCACAAAAGCTAGAGGAAATTTACATGATTGGTTCATTTTTTTCAAGTTCTTCAACAGGGTTTTTCCTGTATCAGTTCTTTCAGTCATTACAGTGACCCAGAGATACAGATTAAGCAACTGAGGCACAGGAGGTTAGGTAATTTAGGCACACCACTAGCAAATAATTTGATTCCATCATGAAATAAAGTCCTTCACTGTGTGGCATTCCCCTACCAATTTGTCTAGTTTTGTGGATTGCAGTAGAGGAATCTAATTTAAACCTTTCAAAAATATCTTCCAGTTGAAAATGCGGAGGCTCCTGCAATGCAATAGAAGTAGGAAGATTTGTGGTGACCAGCAGTCTGCTGTAGGATGCAGATGCTAGGACTTTTACACAGGAGGACACCCTTCTCTACTTCCAAGTCCTTTAAGGTGTAAGATCCAGGGAGAGAAGAGAGCACGTGGTCTGGGAACTCCCTCGTGCTGGCATTTTTAATTTGTTTGCGGGGACTGTCACCACCCCTGCACACCGCGAGAGAAGGAAAATAGATTGGCACCTAACTTTCTGTCTTCTGCACCACCTGTAATAGGCGGGACACACGATGAATTCTGAAATACCCTGCGAAAGGACCTGTAAAAATTGGAATCCCAAGACGTGTTCTCCCTGGGTGGCCTTAGGCAAATTACCCAGCCTGCTCAATACTCCATGTAATCAGTGGAAGAGATAATAACACCATTGTTCTTTGCAAAGTCATTGTATGGAAACAATGAAAGGAGTACACAAAAATAATGTAATTGCTGGAGTCCTATTTAGGTACAGGTTAATTTCAGTTATTCTAGTGATATTCTTAGTTACTAAATATGTGACTGTGGTTAATAAATATAAGTGTAGTTAATAAGTATATGACTGAGCAGGATTTATTCATGACACGACCTGTGGAGATAGAATTCCTAAATGCATTGATGAGGTTTATAGATTTAAAAGTAGGTTATTCAAGTGACAAGAGACCACCTGCAGCGACCATCCCCTGGAGATCCTTCAAGGGGTGAGAGCAAAGCTGTTGACTGCATCTGAGCTCAGAACCTGACTCAAGGCTCCCTGGGACAGTAATTACAGCAAAGGGAAAGGCTAGGTGTTAGCTATTATTATGTCAGATTCAAAGAACAAACATGCCTGCTTCTCTTCATTCTTTTAAATAAAGCTATCCCTCCGAGTCCTGAATTATCTGGATAATAACCACTTTTCTGCAAATCTTATGACTAGAGAGATGACTGCTGTATATATTAGAAGCGCATCTGAACTGGGAAGAAATTTTATAATTTAATTTTATGATTAGCTGTTCAGATGACTACAAAGAAGTTGCAGAAAATAATTAATGTAGGTTTCTTAAATTATCCAACAATGTAAAGCACAAGAAAACTGGAATTTTTTTGTTTTGCATAGTGAGGCATGCCCAGGACAGCCAAAGAAGTAAATGAGCAGATGGGACATTGGTGGCTAAGAGTGCCTTTACAGTTTTAGAAAGCTTGTGTCAGGGCCGGCACTGTGACATAATGGGTAAAGCCACTGCCTGCAGTGCTGGCATCCCATATGGGCACCGATTCAAGTCCTGGCTGCTCTACTTCTTATCCAGCTCTCTGCTATGGCCTGGAAAAGCAGTAGAAGATGGCCCAAGTCCTTGGGCCCCTGCACCCATGTGGGAGACCTGGAAGAAGCTCCTGGCTCCTGGCTTCAGATCAGCGCAGCTCCAGCCTTTGCAACCAACTGGGGAGTGAACCAGTGGATGGAAGACCTCTCTACCTCTCCTCTCTTTGTAACCCTGATTTTCATATAAATAAATCTTAAAAAAAAAAACAGTTGGCCAGCGCCGCGGCTCACTAGGCTAATCCTCCGCCTGTGGCGCCGGCACACGGGGTTCTAGTCCCGGTCGGGGCACCGGATTCTGTCCCGGTTGCTCCTCTTACAGGCCAGCTCTCTGCTATGGCCCGGGAGTGCAGTGGAGGATGGCCCAAGTGCTTGGGCCCTGCACCCCATGGGAGACCAGGAGAAGCACCTGGCTCCCGGCTTCGGATCAGCGTGATGCGCCGGCCGTAGCGAGCCGGCCGCGGCAGCCATTGGAGGGTGAACCAACGGCAAAGGAAGACCTTTCTCTCTGTCTCTCTCTCTCACTGTCCACTCTGCCTGTCAAAAAAATAAATAAATAAATAAAAATGAAAAAAGAAAAAAAAAACATTGCTATTAAAAAAAGTTTGTCTCATTAATTTGTGTAGCATTTATTTATTTATGTGTTTATGTATTTATTTAATACTTAATTATATTTCCCTGCTTTCAGTAAGCTTTTAAGGTTTCTATCCTCTCAGTCATCAATCATTGCTAAAACAATATTTTTAAAATTTAGAAACATAAGAAGAAAGGCTTAGAGTCCATTGCTATAGTCAAGAATTTTATTTCTTTGTCATTAAAAATAACCTGTAATGTCAATTGGAATAGTTTTTATCATGGCCAAGAAAAGCAAGTATTTCCTGAATTTGCAAAATTCAACTCATTTTGCAGAGTAACACAGTTTAGTTTTCCTTGGGTTGTGTTTCACATTGATCTGTGGTGGCTTGGTACTAACATTGGCAATAGTAACCTTTGTAGCAGACGCAGTACTGATTGCTAGCTAGCATTGTTTTGTTCATTGTGGTTGCAGCAACTGCAGTAGTCCCAGTAATCATAATTTATTTTAATGTTATAATAATGGAAGACTCAAGAAGTATACAGAGCACTCTTAGTTCCATTCCTGGTTCTATCTTCTGATTTTAGGTTCCTGCTAATGCAGACTCTGGGAGGCAGCAGGGCTGGCTCCAGTAGTTGAGTTCCTGCTGCCTCTTTGGGAGGATGGAGTCCCTGGCTCCTGGCTTCATCCTGACCCAGCCCTAGCCATTGCAAGTGTTTGGGGAGTGAACCAACAAGTGAGATCTCTGTCTCTCTGTCTCTCTATGTCTCTGTTCCTATCACTGTTTCTCTGTCAAATAAATAAATAAAAATTTTAAAAGTACAACTGTGGCTATAGCTTTTGCCTAATAGCAAATTCTTCTGTATTTTTACATCATTATTTGTGAGCAGTTTGAAATTTCACCTTTGAAACTTGGGAAAGCCAGCACCACGGCTCAATAGGCTAATCCTCCACCTTGTGGTTCTAGTCCCGGTCAGGGCGCTGGATTCTGTCCCGGTTGCCCCTCTTCCAGGCCAGCTTTCTGCTGTGGCCAGGGAGTGCAGTGGAGGATGGCCCAAGTACTTGGGCCCTGCACCCCATGGGAGACCAGGAGAAGCACCTGGCTCCTGGCTTCGGATCAGCGTGGTGCGCCGGCCGCGGTGGCCATTGGAGGGTGAACCAACGGCAAAAGGAAGACCTTTCTCTCTGTCTCTCTCTCTCACTGTCCACTCTGCCTGTCAAAAAAAGAAACTTGGGAAATGGTAGGTCTGGAAAATATTTTTTGATTAATGAATTCAGTAGATAATGGTTCCTGTAGCCTGAAAACTGAGTTTTTGCTTCCTTTTGTTTTGCCAAATCAATGTAAGGAACACTGAGGGACAAGTATATGTAGTAATCATTAAGTACTAACAGTAAGAATTAAGTGTCTGAAATCGTTGAGTCGATGTTCATGTATTTTTCAACTCTGTATTTCTAGGAATTGCTGCTGCTTTTGTTACAAAATTGTTTTGGAGAATGAATTTTGCATTGGTTTAAAATTTTCTTTAGGCCTTAAATTATTGCTCTCTGAACTCTATGCATTTTCTTCTGTTAGTATATGGAGAACTGTTAGTGAGAGAACTGCCTGGAGCTACTGACTTTGTCTGAAAAAACACTTTCAGAGCATAAATCATTTCCTTAAAAGAGCTGAAGGATAGAACTTCTGTATCTACTTTACTGATGAAATTATAAATTCATGCTGGTGGAGATAAGAGAAAAAATGCATGATAGATCCTGAAAAACAGTTACTCTGCATGTTTATCATTTTAAGGTTATGGTATTGGACGTTGAGCTTTAACAGTGTGATTCTGAAGCTTAGAGAGAAATATAATCAATTATCATATTACCTTAATGGCTTTCAGTTTCTGTTTCAGTGTGTAGCTTTTAAAAAGATTTTTTTTAATCTTGCATATTTTATTTTATTCTCGTGAAAACAGAAAAAAATCTATTGTACCCTCAGTTTGAATTTCATTTTGTAATATTGTATGTGTATGTGGATTTGGGGTATTTATCCTTCTTTTTTAAAGGTTTATTTTTATTTATTTGAAAGACAGAGTTATAGAGAGAGGTAGAGACAGAGCGAGAGTCTTCCATCCGCTGGTTCACTCCCCAGTTGGCCACAATGGCAGGAGCTGTGCCAATCCAAAGCCAGGATCCAGGAGCTTCTTCCCGGTCTCCTATACTGGTGCAGGGTCCCAAGGACTTGGGCCATCTTATACTGCTATCCCAGGCCATAGCAGAGAGCTGGATAAGAAGTGGAGCAGCCGGGTCTTGAACTGGCATCCATATGGGATGCGGGCACTTCAGGCCAGGGCCTTAACCCGCTGTGCCACAGCGCCAGCCCCTGGGTATTTATTCTTAATGATGCATTACTTAGATTGGTATTAAAATCAGTTAGTATTCTCTGAGCTGACTTTCCTTTCAGGCAGCTAGAGACTTTGCAGGCAAGAAGCCAGCATAGGATTAACAATTCATGATGGGTAATCTACAGAGTAAATAAACCTGGTGTGAATAATTGAGAGTGGGTTAAAGTTGCAACATAGGAGCTATTGAAAGTTAATTCAGAGCCACTGGACATCTTCCATAGTAAATTCTCTGTCATCATCCAACTGCTAGAACAGACTGGCAGAGGTAACTTCCTACACAGAGGCATGTGTGCGTTGCTAATGTGCTTTACCACCTCACCAGCAACCATAGAGACTGTCTGTCTAGTAGGGTGCTAGTACATAAAAGCTTCAGCAAACTGAGAAATGTGAAAGCTTTGCCAGAAATGTCTACTCCTCATTCAGGGTCCAAGAAAGAAAGGATCCAGACATTTTCTGCTCCTTAGCATGTGCAGTTTCTCAGGTATCCTTTGCTGAGATTGCCCTTTAAGAAAAGCCAAATAAACAGGATGAAAATGAAGTCACGTGTAACCAGGATTTGCGTGTTAGGTGGCGTTACAATAATAATGAATCATTAATAACAAGTTCAATATTTGGATTACTTGTAATACTATATGAGCATTATTTTCAACCCAGTACTCTCTTCCAGATGATAGCTTCTCCAAACTGTACTTATTAGATACGGGTTTACCAGTCTTCAGTACACTGCCTGATCATGTGAGGATCTGTTGCTTGACCTAGACCCAGTGTTGTTAATCAGATTTTCAGACGTGTTTCTTTTTTATAGCTACTATATCTTATTTTCAAAATATAACTGCAGTTGAGTTAGAAATATTTTAATTATAATTTTAACTATTTTTTCTTATATATTTCTATTTGTCTAACTACAGGTTTCATATACACTGGAGAAGTTGTACATCGAATGCTAACAGCCACACAGTATATAGCACCTTTAATGGCAAATTTCGATCCCAGTGTGTCCAGAAATTCAACAGTCAGGTATTTTGATAATGGTAGGTATTGATTGGTTGTATTTTGCTGAATGTATACTTTTAAGCATCAGGTTCACCTTATGTCTTGTAAATGTGTGTGGTTTTTGTAAGCAACTGCTTGATGGCAAATGCTCTGAGGTGACCAATGATGTGCAGTCAGTTACCTTAGGACATGGAGTAAGGGAGAGTTCAAATGTCAGTCACTTATTCATGCATTGTTTTCACTCAGCAAGTGTTTATTAATACCTCTTATTATATACTATAATAATAAATAATGTACAAATACATCAAACAAAGCAAATATATTTATCGGATGATTTTTACAAAAGTCTTTTCCATATTGAAGATCCAAATAAGAATAATTTTGCCAATTCTGATCTTTAAGTAGAGGCAAGTGACATAATATATTGATATTATACTTTCAAAACATGAACTCTGTGCATCCATAAGATGACGCATCCTTTCTTAAAAATACATTTGGGGCATAGGGCAGACATTGTGGCACAGCAGGTTAAACCAGCACTTGGGAAACATTCATCCCATTTCAGAATGCCTGGTTCGAGTCCTAACTACTTTGGATCTGCTTTGGATCTGGATTCCTACTAATACATTTGGGAGGCAGTAGATGATGGCCCAAGTACTTGAGTTTCTGCCTCCCATGTGGGAGACCCCGATCCAATTCTTGGCTCTTGACTTCAGGTTGGCGTAGCCTGAAATGTTGTAGATTTTCCAATGGATGGAAAAATCTGTTCCCCACTCTCTGTCACTGTAACTTTCAAATAAATAAATGTCATGTATATGTATGTGTGTGTGTGTATTAATGTATGTCATATGTAATACATAGTGGGTAATTAAAGTACACATGAGAAAATTAAATTTCCTAGATTTTAAAATATGAAATAGAGATTGTTAAGCTTTATCAAATATACTGACAGTAATGTATCCTTCCTATTTCTTTTGAGTACATATAAAATAGAGAAAACCTAGAATGTATCATTTAGTACTATTAAACTCTAAAGAAGAAATTCAGAGTCTTAAATAAATTTCATCTCTGTGTCTTATTTAAAGCTGTAACGGGTACAGAAAAGAAATTATGAAGAAGAGTTTGCTTTGGAAAAATTAATTCAAGATAATTTTCTCTTTTTACTACAAAAATAGTGTTTATTTGCTCAAATGACAATTTGGTCTCTGAAAATAATGGAAATATTTGAGGTGAACAAAGTTATTTCTACTCTTTTGTTATTTCTGATGATCATGGAAGAAATTTACTAATGGGTGGTATAAATGTGATCGTGGCAGGTGCCTTAGGGAAATACAGTTATTTTGCTAAAAGCAACCTTCCAACAAGTGTGAGGAAGATGCTTCAGAGATCAAAAAAGCCAGGAAGAAGAAAACTCAAGACTGTTAGACATACACCTCGGGAAACATACCTCAGACTACTTCAGTAACACCGAAGTGTTGTCCAATGTGAACTAATGCATTGTTAGATTTCTATTATTTTTAAAATGATATTTTTATCCTCACATTATTTTAACTTAGGAGATGCTAACACCCAAGGAGGTACAAATAGGTTGTAATTATACTGTAGTCAGAACCATATCCAGCTTACCCAAAGTCTATTGTGTGAACTCCATGTACAATTATTCTAGTTATCTACTGCAAGTAATGAAAAAATGATTTGAATGAAAATTGATTACTTTTCAAACTCTGTCACCTACTAGGTGCTGTCAAGGATGTCCACTCATGAGCAAAGTATTCCAGTGACCATGTTTTATATTATTAGCATCAAAATCATTAAGCGTATGAAATAATTCCCTCCCCTCATATACCCTCTCATGTGCTTTGCTCCTAGATAGCTCTAAATTTTGAATCTGAATTTTACTTTTATTTGAATGATTATTACAGATGACGACTCTAACTGGACTCTAAATTGTTCAAGGACCATGACTATTTCTTAGAAATCATTTTATCTCCAGTGTCTGGCATAGGTACTTAAGCAGTAGATCCTCAATAAATATTCACTGAATGAGTAAGTGAAAAAATTGAATAGGTAAGCTAAGTTTTTACCTCTGAGAATTATAAAAATATTAATACTAAAGAATTAATTTTTTAGCTTGTTGAGTTATCTTCTATGTAATGGCCAGTGGGAATATTGAGTTCCATCAATATGATAATGAAAGTTGAGTTACTGTATTTTATTAAATGAATGAATTGATTGTAAACATTATAAAGTCTCACAGAAATTTATTTTATATCGGAGAAACTTGCTGATATATTTTCAACATTGTTTGCTTAGGAATATTGACAGAATGCTGTAAGGATAGAAACTCAGCATTTTAGGAAAGTAAAACTTCTTCAGAGGAGACAGAAACAAGTTAGAAAATTATTTGTAAGAAAATATTTCTATAAGAATGAACATTCCAGGAGCCAGCATGTGGCACAGCAGGTTAAACTTCTGCTTGCCATGCCGGATTCCATATTGGAGCACCAGTTTGAGTCCTGGATACTCAGCCTCCAATCCAGCTCCCTGCTATTGTAGCTGGAGAAATAGTGAATGAAGACTCAAGTGCTTGGGCCCCTCCCACCCATGTGGGAGACCAGGAAGGAGTTCCTGGTTCTTGGCTTTAGCCTGGCCCATACCAGGCCATTTGGGGAATAAACCAGCAGAAGGAAGATCTTTTTCTCTTTGTCTCTTCCCCTCTCTTCCTTTCTCTCTGTAATTCTGCCTTTCAAATAAATAAAAAAATAAATAAATCTTTTTAAAATAAAATTAAAAAATAAATTAAGTCACACCTGATTTAAAAAAATTTTTTTGACAGGCAGAGTTAGACAGAGACAGAGAGAAAGGTCTTCCTTCCATTGGTTCACCCCCCAAATGGCCACTACGGCTGGCACACAGCGCCTATCCAAAGCCAGGAGCCTGGCGATTCCTCTTGGTCTCTGATGCGGGTGCAGGGCCCAAAGACTTGGGCCATCCTCCACCGTCTTCCCGGGCCACAGCAGAGAGCTGGATTGGAAGAGGAGCAACAGGGACAGAATCCGGCGCCCCAACCGGAACTAGAACCCGGGGTGCTGGCACTGCAGGCGGAGGATTAGCCTAGTGAACCGTGGCACTGACCCTGATTTTAAAAATTATATGATGCTTCAAAATGTTACAGCTAGCCTGGGTGATTGCTTCCATCTAAGTCAGTCATAGAACACTAATGCACAAAATATGGAAAAGTTGTGAAAGTACAAGTTTACTAGGAAAATGATTTGCTCATGGAGAGCGAATAATACTGTATAATTCTTAGGAATAATCAATAAGCTAATCAATCATACAATCAGAAATTATGGCATTGTAGTGACCTTAGCTCTAGTTCATGCTGTTTGTGTTCTTATTCTGGAGATGTAAAAATTGGTATCCATGGTCTTCTCTTCACTGTATGTTTTCCTACATCACACTCGTCCAAGGAAAATGCCTTCCTGGTTATATAACTGAATTATTCTTCGTGCTAGATACTACCTAGAGAGCAATATCTATTTCTTTTTTATTTTATTTGAGAAGCAGAGAAACAGAGAGAGGCAAACAGACAGAAATCTTCCATCCACTGGTTCACTCCCCAAATATTCACAACAGCCAGGGCTGGGCCAGGGTTAAAAGAATGTGTTCAGTGTGAAAAAACTCTGAGTGTTAAGTATAGAAAAGACATTTTCTTGGTCTTTTAAAAATCTTTCTTTCTCTCCCAGCATTTGTCAAAAGTATTTGAAGTTCATTCAGTCCACTCGGGCTACATTTTGAAACCAGTTCATGGAAATTTGAGCAGACAGTATCATTAACATTAGTGCAATTCCTTAGGCAAAATTCCCCCACACTGGGTTGGCTCAGTGTTAACCCTCAGTAAGAGATTAGATTTTTACCAGATATTTAGATGATACTCAATCCTTTTATTAACAAAGAAATCCTAAGTGCTCTTTCAGTCACAGAATTCCATTTAGCCACAGAAAGCAGAAAAGAACAACTGCTGGATTTGAAGGCCAGATCCATGTTTTTGTGAATGCTCTCCCCCGCAATGACTCATGTATTTTCTGCTTTTTTCAATGGTCTTTTAGGCACAGCACTTGTTGTCCAGTGGGACCATGTACATCTCCAGGATAATTACAACCTGGGAAGCTTCACGTTCCAGGCAACCCTTCTCATGGACGGACGCATCATCTTTGGATACAAAGAAGTAGGTGGTGTGTTAGTGATCATTTCCCTCCACCTTGACCCTGACCGCTGCCCTTTTATTCAAGTGTCAAGAATGAGATAATTTAGTTGTGAACCTCTAATTATTTTCTCATCTCTTGGTTTCTTTTGCTTAATAATAAAAAAAAAGTTTCCTTTTTAATCTTCTGGATAACACTGATTAGTAATTCTTTGAGTTTGCTTTTGGTTTTATATTTTGCTATTATTGGCATAACCTATGAATTCCTTGAAATTATTGAATGATTGTTTTTTGGTGGTGTTAACAGTGTTTTTTCTAAGAAAAAAAGTGTTTGACCTGGAGGGATTTTTCTTCATTTACATTTAAACATCTATATTTGTATTTCTTTGGTTTGTTTGCTTTTTGCCTTGTTGATTTCTTGACTTTTTTTGGTTATAATTCCAGAAGCAGTAGTGAACATGAAAGCTGTTGTAGTTCAGTGACCAGTACCAAAAGAGTTGTAGGACAGCTGAGCCCATAACCCCTTTGCCTGATGCTTCCTGAAACCTGGGAGGAAAGAGTAATTAGAGACCTAAGTGAGAAAAAGAACAAGGACATTTAAACTTAAGGTTGTTGCATTTTAACAAATAGACCAAAAAATGAATATTTACTAAATGGTAGCCTCAAATTTACAGACCATTTAGAGTAGGATAATAGCATGGTTGATTTCAAATTCTTCCAACAATGTAATTAAGATCTATTAGGCCGGCGCCGCGGCTCACTAGGCTAATCCTCCGCCTTGCGGCGCCGGCACACCAGGTTCTAGTCCCGGTCGGGGCGCCGGATTCTGTCCCGGTTGCCCCTCTTCCAGGCCAGCTCTCTGATGTGGCCAGGTAGTACAGTGAAGGATGGCCCAAGTGGTTGTGCCCTGCACCCCATGGGAGACCAGGGGAAGTACCTGGCTCCTGCCATCGGATCAGCGCGGTGCGCCGGCTGCAGTGCACTGGCCGCGGCGGCCATTTGAGGGTGAACCAACGGAAAAAGGAAGACCTTTCTCTCTGTCTCTCTCTCTCACTGTCCACTCTGCCTGTCAAAAAAAAAAAAAATCTATTAGACAGTGAATAAGGAAATAAAATTCCAAGAACCACAGATGTAATATTTTAGGGCAGTCACAAGCAATGTAAATTAATAACTGGCATTATTAACTTGTGAATTAATGGGTGTTTTGAATAATACAGACTTCATATTTTCCCAATTGAGGGATTACTTTTCCCTTAGGAAATGAATCCCCAATTATATAAAAGGATGTCTATAATAAAGAAAGGGTTCACTTTGGTCAAATCTTCTGAAATCTATCCCCACAGGATAAAGAATAGCTACATTTCATTAAGCTTTTAAAAAACCCCATAACCATGTCAGATGCTTGTACTTCTTGAAGGAGATTTTCCACGTGGAATATGTTGTTTCCTTGGGGAATAATGCAAACAGAATATGGGATGTGTCTCGTCCTGTGTTTCTTTACTCAAAGCTGTGTTTTGCAGTCTTGGCCCACAATGTTCTGTCACACTCCCTGGATGTTAAAAGAACATTTCTCAAAACGACTCATTCATTTCTAGTTGTCACTGTAGTCTCGTGTGTTGCTGGCCCTGCACAGTACCGCCTTTGGAATGTTAGCTTATAACGGTTTCAACCAACAGTGGTAAAGTGTCTGGAAAGATCAAGCTCAGGAAGTTTAAAGTCTCAGATCTCACTAACTGTAGGCTTTGTCAAAACAGATGTTTGTGTTCTTGTGGTCTTTTTCCCTAGTCTTTATTATCAAAATCGCTGTCTTCATTTCTACGGTTCTCAAGGGATGTCTCACATTGCAGAGAAACAATTGTTCCTGTTTTCCCTGAGTCTTTGGTTGGTACTTTTTAATATTTTTGTTTTTCTTAATTCTATAAAAATTTTCTATTATGATTTTCCTCTTTTATTAAGGGAAATATTAAGTTGACAGGCAATTTTAATGCTGCCTGAATATTCTTAGACTAATGTTGAACATCTTCTCTCTGTCCTCAAAAAGGTCATTCTTTATTCCTTGCCTCCTCTCCTTTCTGTCTTTTAAAAAAATTTATTTTATTATTTTCGTGTCTACTTGAAAGGCACAGCAACAGAAAGACAGAGAGATCTTCCATCTGCTGGTTCACTCCCCAAACGCCCACAACAGCTAGGGCTGAAATCAGGACAAGGAACTCCATGCTGGTCTTCTACACGGGCAGCAGGGACCCAAGATATTGAGCCCATCATCCCCTGCCTCAAGGCTGCATGAGCAAGCAGTGAAAGGGCCAGGACTCAAACCTGCATTCTCACATGGGATCTAGGTGTCCAAAGCATTGGCGTAACTAGCTACATCCCAATGCCCACTCATCTTGTTCTGTTTGGAAAGTGATCTCCTCTTTCCTTTTCTACCTTTTTTCCCTTGATAATGATTATACATGTTATTTTGCTGATACAAATTTCTGTTTGTGAAAATGTCCTAAGTAAGAGTTCCTTTGCTTTGAGACTGAGAACTAAATATTCCTGGCACCTCGAGAAACATATTTATAACTGCCTGGTAGCATAAAGCAGTAGTCTGCATAATACATTATCCTTCACAAAGTACTTTTGCATATATTAGTGGTGTTTAAATCTTCAACAGTCTTCCGCATTGGCAATATTCTTAGCAGTTCACAAAAGCATGAGTACACTGAAGATTTTCAATAAATGTTTGTGGTGGCTTAATTATAGAATTAGATCATACATGATGATCCCTATTTCATAGCTCAGCAGGCTGAGTCAGAGAGATTAAATGGCATGCTTGGGGGTATAGAGCTAGTCAAGCACAAATTTTGGACTAAGAACCTTCATTTGGTGATCCCAAAGCATTTCACACTTTTTTTTTTCTTTCCCAACCAAGTTATAGATAACAATTCACTGATCTGTTTCATTTTTTTTTTCAGCAAATCCTTGTGAATATTTACTGTTTAATGACCTCTTTTAGCTTCATCAAATTAATTACACAAATGCAGGTGTAGTCAGGAAAATATTCATAGTTAACATCATAAGCAAAGTATAAGAATTTAATGCAAGAAGTGAAACTTTACGTTCCTATCCAGACGAAACAGAACTAAGTTGTTACTAGAACATTAAGTGTGGCTCCTTCCTGAGTTCTTCTATAACGGTAGCGCCAGCTTGTTTGATGTGAATAAAAAAAAAAAAAAAAAAAACTCTTACCCCAAACCCACCAACATGGGAAATAATTAAATTATAGATTAAACTTAGCAATGCATTGAATCCGTTGGCACAGATTTCATTTTCATTGCCCTCATCTGATTTATTAGCATATTTTATTGCTTTTCTCTTAGTAACTCTTGCTGTGCCAATTGCCCCCTGCTAACTACTCGAAGGGCCTCGAGTCCTGTTACACTCTGTATATGGTCTTTTCTCCAATAATGTAATTTTTCATAGTACAAACTAGATCAAGAAAAATCAGTACATTAGAAGAAAGCCCTTTGCACTTCTCAAGCAGTCCTTCTTGTGATGGGATTGAGGTGGGGAAGTTCTCCAGCTGCTTAAGCCAAGAATGGATTCACATGTGTTGCAGCAGCGATATTTTTCAGCAGGATCCAGCAGTTCTCATAAGGCTGAGAGCAACGGTGGAGGCTTAAATTTCCTTAAAGAATTAAGTTATATTTCCTGAGGTTATACCTCTGTATAATTCTACTAGATATTTGAAATTCTTTTTTAAGTTATAGGCCCTTTTTATTACAGCTATTTATTTGTTAGGATTGAAAATATAGTTTACTTAGGATGAAATAAAGGTAGAGAAAGAAAAAAATGTTTTTTAATTTTCTCTTAATTTTCCAACTGTTCACTTTAATGGATTTTTAAATTTTAGTGTAGCCATTTGTTTCTTTTATTAATTAAGTTATGGATTTAATTGCCTGATGAAATTAGCCAATTTTTTTTCATTTACTTGCTTGACCATACTAATAACAGCTTTTTAAAAAGCTGTTGGCTAGAAACTCTAATTTCTAGAATTTCCTGTGAGTCTGTTCCATTTTCTTTTTTAAAGTTTATTTTGTGTATTTCAAAGGCAAAGTTGCAGAGAGCGAGGGAGAGACAGAGATAAAGAGATCTTCCATCGGCTGGTTCACTCCCCAGATGGCTGCAACTGGGCTGGGCCAGGCCAAAGCCAGGAGCCTGGGACTCCATCCGGGTCTCTCATGTGGGTAGCAGGGTCCCAACTACTTGGGCCATCTTTTACTGCTTTCCCAGGTTCATTAGCAAGGAGCTGGATTGGAAGCAAAACAACCAGGACCCAATCAGCACTCTGATATGGGCTTCCACCATTGCAGACAGCAACTTAACCCTCTGTGTCACCACACCGGCCCCCTGTGAGTCTATTTCTATTATCTAGTTTTTGTTTTTGTTTTTGTTTTTCTTCTCTAGGTTTTCATTCATTGGTCATCTCTTCTTACATGCTAGGTAATTTTGATCAAATGCTTGACATTGTTTACAAGTTACTAGAGAAATCCTCTGAGGTTGTAGATATGTTTTCTTCCTCTGAAGAGAGCTTACTTTCTTGGTTTAGCATCTGGGATGGAACATACAACTTTAATACTGTGTGGGGCTAAGCTCAGAGTTCCACATCAGTCCTTGTCAAGACTGATAAATTTCTGATTAGCCCCAGCTCTTGCAGGGTGAGCTTTCAGGGATCTCCACTGAAGACCTGGGTACTTCCATGGACCCTCAGCCTTCATATCTCTGAATGCCTATATTTTTCTTCAGCTGGGTGAGACAGCCCCAAGTTCTAGTCACCTTCTCTGTCTCTAACCCTCATTTATGCATTGGCAGGTGCCTCAGTGGTTTCATGTCCGTGATCCCCTTCCTCTGGGATCTTTGCTTTTTTGAGTTCTTGCTGTTTGATAACCACCTAATACCTTCAATGGGTGCTTTTCAGATTTGATCCAGCTTTCTTGCTTGATTTTATGTCTTTGAAAGGCAGAGCAAGACACAGACAGACAGACACATACAGACAGTGATCTTCCTCCACTGTTTGACCTCCCAAATGCTTGCAACAGCCAGAGCTGAGCCAGGCCAGAATCAGAAGTGCAGAACTCCATCTGAATCTCCCACATGGGCTGCAGGGACCCAAACACTTGTGACATCACCCCAGGGTGTACAGTAGCAAGAACCTGAATTGGAAGCAGAGGCAGGACAGGAACTCATGCACTCTGACAAGGCATGCAAAAAGTGCCAAGCAGTAGCTTTACTGTTGTGTTACAAGGCCCACCCCAACACCCCCCAGTTCACTTTAAATAACAGCTTCCATGTGTGATACAGCAGTGCCATTTATTAAGCTCTGCGTGTACACCAAGTTTCTCTCATAATACTCACAAAAACCAATAGGTAGCTACTTGTCATTTACAGAGAAAGAACCTGAAACACTCAGAGAGGTTAAGTAATTTTCTCACAATTGTGGAATAAACAATCAGCCCAGGGAATACGACTCGGCAGCCCACAGGCCTGAGCCCTGCCAGCTTGTGTCCCGCCCTCTTCCTTTGCAGCCTGGCTGAGCTGATCCGTGCTCCTTCCATGGCCTCCAGGGCCTTCTCTGATGACTCACTCTCTGAGAAGGTGGTTTGCCTTTCCCCAGCATTTATCTGATTAATTCATTATGTTTTATGAAAACAAGAACTTGGGAAAATCGAAATGCCCTTTCCTATATTGTTAATAAGTAGCGCTGACCCTAGAACCTGTATTCTTCATTTTATGCTGCTATTGAGTGGTCATGATTCTTTGCTGGATTACAATACAGAGGGACCTGAAATTTCTATTGCTACTCTAAAATGGAAAGTACCTGTTGTCAAAAAATATTTCTTCCCCAAAATATTAGAGTTCTGATATTATATATCCTCATCCCTCCTAGCATACCATCAGTTTTAGAGTCTGAATTACCTCTCTCTTCTTTCAACTCTTTTCCAATATAATTTGAACTTTTTGTTGCTCTAGATATGAATTTGGAAAAGATGGGTTTATTTTGCACCTATTGCAAACCTGATAATTTTTCTTTCACCAGCTGTTGTGAGGGACAAGAATAGTTACTGGATTAGGACAACCTAAAAAAAAATTAATAAAGTCAGGTTACCCTACCAGATGGCGATAGGACAGAAATCATAGAAAATGCATGCCAGGCCTGGAAGTATGCCTATTTTATCCATTTTCTTGGTTGAATAACTTACTGTCTCCTTCAGCAGCAAATTTTAGGGAGGTCAGTATAGAAGAACTTCACTGTTTATTAAGTAAAATCACTTTTTAATCTATCTGCCATTTCAGTATTTAAACTTAATGTTCCTTAGTGTAACATTTACTGCTCCTGTGGAAGAGTGTAGAGTTAATAAACTGCCATTACCAATTAGTTGTAGGTTTCAGTGGGGCCTTGCTGCATTTTTTGAATTTCTTTAATGACCATCTCTCTTATTTAAACTGTAATGACCCTTCATTCATGCTTATCAGCCTGAATGTGTTAAAAGATAAACAGTTGCTGAACTTGTATAATTTATTGGGGGAAAAATTCAAGAAAGAGAAGGCCAAAAAGAAGGCATAGTTGAGTACCACCATTTAGGGATAGAATAACTGACCTTTATTTTTTTAAGATTTATTTATTTGAAAGGCAGAGTTACAGAGAGAGAGGGAGAGGGAGAGGAAGAGAGGGAGAGAGAGAGAGAGAGAGATCTTCCATTTGCTGGTTCACTACCCAAATGGCCACAATAACCAGAGCTGGCCCGATCCAAAGCCAGGAGCTTCTTCCAGGTCTCTTACATGGGTGCCGGGGCCCAGAGACTTGGGCCATCTTCTGCTGCTTTCCCAGGTGCATTAGCAGAGAGCTGAATTGGAAGTAGAGCAGCCTGGACTCGAACTGGTGCCCATCCATGGGATACCGGTGCCACAGACTGTGGCTTTACCCATACGGCCCCGGTAACTTGCCTTTTTGTGGTTACTGCTGTCTACTGAGTAAGAATGTATGACATGTGACTGTAATATATATAACCAAGAAACTTTATAAATGTATGAGTAATAAATTATATGTGTGATATAATGATATATGTTTTAATATAATACATGATAATATAATGATATACAAAGGTGCTTCAAAAGGTTCATGGAATAATATAATTAATATAAAAGTTTATTTCAAGGATCCTTCAGAGGAGTTCAGAAAATTATGGAATGAAGAGATAAATTGGTACAAAAAAATTTAAAATCTCTGCCTAATTTTTTGTACACATATTCCAGGGGCTTTTTGAAGATGCCTTGGCTATAAGGCTGAGCAAACCCAGGTGCATTAAAATACACTTTAGAACTCTTAGAGGTTCAGCACAGTAATTAAGATGTCCCTCGGGATGCCTGCATCTCATATGGGAGTCTTCAAGTTGGAGTCCCAGCTCTTCTTCCAACTCAGCTTTCTACTAATGCAACCCTGGAGGTAGCAAGTGATGATCCCTGAGTCCCTGCCACCCATGTGGGAGATCTGGATGGAGTTCTTAGCACCTGGTTTTGGCCTGGCTTCGCCCAGGGTGTTGCAGATATTTGGGGAGTGAACCAGTATATGCTCGTTTTCTCTCTCTTTCTCTCTCTCAGTGTGCACACAGAGGATTTTATCATAATATAGGAAGTATTAAAATTTTATCTATTTTTAGGATTTGTGAATGGAATTTACTTTTTTGTTTACCTTATGTATAAAAACTCCCAATGTTGCAATTTTTCACTTGCTTTCCATGGTGTAAAAAAAAAAAATCACATATTGAATGGTGTTCCCTTAATACTGCAATAACAAATAAGGTGAGTCAAGATAAGTAAGTTATAGCGTAGAATAATCAGTACCTTGAGGAAACAATTTAGAAGCAGGAAATTCTAAAATGACTTTCCCAGTGTTGGCCCCAATACTTGCTGGCTGCAGTCCTTGGGCAGTTGTGACCTCGCTGGCTGCCTTTGTATCTCATTTTCTTTGCAGATGTCACCTTTATCTCAAATGTGACATTGAGAGGTTTATCTCGAAGGTTGAGTTCTCTTGCCCATATCAGGCCATACCCCTGCCCTGATGTTCCATCGCCCAAGAATGCCTTTGTCTGTCCAGTTAAGGGCCTGATACATTCCATGTGTCTCCCCAAAACCCAGGGTGTTGCGTTCCCTTAATCTCCTTTCTTTCCCCAAGGCCCCCTTTCTAGCTGTTGCCCCAGATAAAATCCTCAGGGCAGTCTTGGCAGTCTCCACTCTGGAGCCGAGTTGCACAGCTGCTTCAGGTGGGCCCCTGCTTCACTGCCTGCTTCTGTGTGAAGCTCAAACTCTAGCTTGTCAGTTCACTAGTGAGCAATCTTTAAACCAGACAGCACATGGATTATGCACATGTCTGTGGTGTGTGTGTACGCGCTCATGATTGTAAAATGGATATGTTGGCAACATTTTAATGTTAGAGGATTTCAAATAAAAACATAAATTTGCATTTTTTTTCTAAAGAAATCAGAAGCTTTAGAAGCATTTGGCTTGAATTTCCACATGGCAAAAATTGGCTGGAAGGTTTCTCCAAATATCCTTACTCCAGTTTCTCACCCACCAATTTCTTTTTCTTACCCCAGGCCTACATTAGCTTGTGCAGAGGTGAAGTTTTGAAGCCCCCCGTGAACAGGGGCTGACGTTCTTTATCATCTTCATGCTGTGCTACTGATCTCCTTCCAGATTTTCTGCAGGGTGTGATTGTGGACATGTGGGAAGGAGAACTGTTAGTAATTTATCTTTAGATTATAGCTCAATTATTTATTTGCTTACTTATTCGAAGGGGGTGGGGGGAGTGGAGAGAGCATGAGCCCATCCACTGGTTCAGTCCCCAAATGCCTGCAATGGCTGGACCTGGGCAAGGCCAAAGCTGAAAACTAGGAATTCAATCCATGTTTCCCATGTGGGTGGTAGGAACCTAATCACCTGTTGCCTCCCAGGGTCTGCATTAGCAGAAAGTTGGAATTAGAAACTGGAGCTTAGAATCAAATCCAGGCGCTCTGATGTGAAACACAGGCTTCCTAACCACTAGGCTAACTAACTGCCCCTGTGGCTTAATTTTTGTTTCACACCATCAACTGTACAGTAGCACATGTAAGAGTTCACTAACTATAAGCAATGAGCATATTGAAATTATTGCGCAACTCATTAGCATTATCCAGGAAAGCAAATGGATTTTTATATTATCAAGATTAACTGAAAGCTTTTATTCAAATGTTGTTTGCAGACAACTCTGGATTAATTAATATGTCAAACTGTATGTTATTTTGATAATTATAAAAGAATATAATTTTTTTATTTTGAAAGATTTTATTTATTTGATAAGTAGAGTTACAGAGAGAGGGAGATTCTCCATCCACTGGTTCACTCCCTGGATGGCTGTAATGGCCGTAGCTGTGCCGATCTGAAGCCAGGAGCCAGGAGCTTCCTCTGGGCCTCCCATGTGGGTGCAGGGCCCAAGCACTGAGGCCATCTTCTACGACTACTTTCCTGGGCCATAGCAGAGAGCTGGATTGGAAGGGTAGCAGCCAGGACATGAACCAGCGCCCATGTGGGAAGCTGGTTCCGCAGGTAGAGGCTTAGCCCTCTACACCACAGCACCAGCCCAAGAGCATGGCTTTTAAAACTTAGAATCATGGCTGAGTAACGCAGAAGCCATGTCAGACATTCAAGGAAGATGAAGTGGGAAGTTAAGGACCAAAAGCAGATAAAAGTGGATAGAATAGAAAGCTTTAGGTCTGATGTAGTTTTGTTGTTGTTACATTAAGCTACTAGACACCATATTGCAGATTAGCAAGTGAACAAAAATGAGTTTCGAGTAATTTCCAGTTAAATTCTGATAGGCTTATGATTCACATATTGGAACACACACTATGCAATCAAGCTCTTGCTGAGATCCTGGGCTGCCTATTAGATAGATAGCCGGGTCCATAATGGAAACAAATGAATGTTTTGGCGAAGTTTGCAGGGCTGAACAGAGAGGAGAAGAAAATAAAATTCCATTATCTCTGACTCAAGCATCCTGCTATTAGTTATCTCCCTGTGTTGGAGACAAATGAAAGCTCATGTCCCATGGAATTTTTGTGGGGCCCAGGGTCTGGGAGAAAGATAGCCCAGGGTGGACAAGAGGACAGCTTTTGTCTTCGAATCCTCACCCAAAGGCCAAGCTGCTCTGCCTACTGCCCCCACCACTGCACTGTGCTTACTGCGGATATCATTTCTTGCCTTCATTTTGTGTGTGTACTGCTCCTTCTTTCTGCTTTCATGTTTAATTTACTTCAGTATATCATTTATAGAAACATTTATACCAAGTAATAAGCACATCTGTATCTTATAAAGTGGAACAAAACCTAAAATATCTTTAAAAAAAAGAATGTGTGAAAGCGTCTGGAAGCCCAAGTCGAAGAATATTTCAAGTGGTGTTAATGCTTCTTTTCTACCGATCCTGCAGAATGGATGTAATTGTAAAAACAATTCTCAGAAAGTTATGATTCGATACAAATCACTTAGAAGCCCAGTTCAAATTCAGCTTTGCTGTAATCATAAAAAGGCAACTCTTAACACTTAAAAATAAGTAAGCTACATTTCTTTGAAAAGAAAAACACACAACCTCTACAGTTCAGAATCTTTATTCCTTTAGATTGACTTCCTAATGTTTGCAGATTGGCTGACTGAAGGGACATTTTAAGACTGAATATAAATGTGCGGAAATGATTAAAACAGTAGCTTCCCCCAGTCAGAGTTTTAGGGTTTGGGTACTGTGGCAGCTGCCTTCGCTGTGAATGCATTGATTTGGCTACTCTATTGCCTTGTCAGGAAGGCATCCTCTGTGGACTTGGCATTCATGGCCGTAACGACAGATAGGCTCATCCTGTGCTAGTTTGCCCAGTCCTGGCTGTCATGGTAAAGTAGCTTACACACACATACACACACTCACACAGAGAGAGAGGGAGAGAGAGAGGGAGGAAGAGAGAGAGAGGGAGAGCTTCTCTGATAGTAGTCTACACGTAGTTCATTTTAAAGGTGGCTTTTAACAGTACCCCTAATTCATCTGGATGGTCTAATTGTATAGTGACATGGAATCCTGCAGATGACTCGCTCTCAAAGTCCAATTACTGGGTGGTCTTTGATATGTTAAAGTAAAAAGATTATAGTCCAAGATGGCAGGGGAAGAAAGATAGGACGATCTTAAGTAGAGAGAGGCAGACGTGTTCCTGTGGGAACCCGCCGAGAGAGCCCGCAGGCGCTCATCCTTTCCTGGTGGGTCTTACGTGACGCTGGGCATTGAGTTCAGTTAGCAAAAGCAGGTTTTCTTCAAAACTTGGTATGTAATTGTCTCCTAAAAGGCTTGGGTGGCTTCTAAGAAAATGTAAGGAATCAAACACACAATTTCATTTCCGTTTTTAATTAGGACAAAACACACTGTTTGAGATGCCCTAGGCGCTTACGAACTCTGAAACCTGTTCAAGGAAAGCATTGGAAGCCGGTGGAATTGCCATGAAGTGAGCCTCCTTCCCCAGCCCTTGCTCTCCTGTGCTCTCTGTCTCTGGACCTTCAGTCCTGCTCTCTGAACCTGTGCCAGCTGCTCTCTGCACGCCCAGAGGGCTCTGTGCGTCTGCAGCCATATGCAGGAGCCCACAGCTGTACTGGGGCAGCGCCTAGGGAAGGCACAGCTCCTTCATTCTTGCTGCAAAGGTCAAAGCTGTTTTGGCACCCTCTGCTCCCCTTTCTTCTCCCTCACCTTGCTCAGTCCAGGCATGCCCCAGCAGCACCCACCCGACTTACCCAGAATCCATCCTCTGTCACTCCTGTGGCCTTTACCATGCTAGTGCTACACTGCCCCCTCTTCCCCAGGAACTGTTTCTGCCTTCCCGTGCCCCTATGGTTTGGACCACACAGCAGCCAGTGTGGTCTTCTTCCCATGGAAAAGAATCTTTCTCTGCTACAACCCTCGAAATCTCCCCACACTGTTGTCATAAGATCCAGCATCGCTACCACGGCTTGCAAGCAATGCGTATCCCTTACGATCTGCCCCCACCCCCACACCGTCCATCTCCTTAGATACCCTTCTTCTGCTCCAGACAGGGAAATAGCCTTTTAACCCCTAAAATGCACCAACTAAATTCAATCAGACCCTTTCCATGTGCTCATCCCTCCACCAAGAGCTGTTCTCCAAATATCCACGGCAAGATCTCTTCCTTCAAGTTTTCACCCAAAAGCCACCTTGTCACAATGACCTTCTGTGACCACTCCTAGTAGATATGACCATCTGCTCTTCTTTTAGCCTTAATTTTTTCCTTAGCACTCACCACTTTCTAGCATATTGTGGTTTTTATATTGACCCATTTTAATATCTATCTCCATCCTCTGAAGTGTAAGCTCTACAAGAGTACAGTCTGCTTCTCTGCTACCATTTTGAGGCCTACAATAATAGAGGGACTATGTCCAATTAACTCCTGATGAATGAAGCTAATGAATGAACTGAGCGAGTGAAGGGAAGAATTCTGTCTGATCAAACAGCATGGACAGTGTGTATGCCTTTCAGGGAAAATATGTGTAGCAGACAGTAGTCTTAGAGATTTAGTTTTTTACTCTAGGCTCTCAAATTTATCATAGTAGAAATACTTATGGTAATAGCAGCTTGTCAGACACAGTACTTAGAACTTATTGTCTGATGAATGTGCATATTTTAAAAACGGGCAGCAAAATGAAGACTTCTTCCTACAAATAAGAATTTCAAAGGTCACCTACATTGACCTTCATAGAAGAATGTTCAAGGTATGACAAGGTAATTTTCAGTGCTAGAAAATGCTATAGTATGAGGCTGTTTTGCTTTTGGGTGGATTTTCTTTAGGTTAAGTCAGTCTACCTCTAGGCTTCCTATACATATTGGTCTTAGTATTTGGAATCCATAGACCAATGGAACAACTAGAGAATAAAGGGTATGTAAGAATGAAAAACAAAAGCTTTAGTGCAGAAAAACATTTGCACACGAACATCCCCATCTTTTAAGCTTAACAGTAGAATTAGAAAGATATCTGTCTGATTCCCAAAAAACAAATAGGAATGCTACTTCATTTTTGCAGAACATACCCATGGAGTTTGTATTGGTTGTTCAGTCTTTAACAGAGAATGCATTGCTTGGTATTGCTGTGTAACAAACCACCCCAAAATATAAAAGTGGCTTAAAACAAGTTCACATTTAAAATTGCTTGCAAGCTTCTTAGAGAGCAGCTTGGTGATTCTACTGATCTGGGTTGGACCCTGCTGCTCTCAGATGAGCTGGTTGTTGCCTGGGGGTTGGTTGAGTTCAGCAAGGACAACCTTGCTGGAAAGGAAGCATTCCTCTGTGTGTCTCTCACGTGTCTCCTATAGACCTGCAGGGTTCATTTGCTTGGCAAGGCTGAGGTCCAAGAAGGGAAACGGAAATGTGCAACCACCTGGGGATGGCGCTGTGGGGTAGCAGGTAAAGCTGCCACCTGCAGTGCCGGCATCTCATACAGGCGCTTATTCAAGTCCCTGCTGCTCCACTTCTGATCTAGCTCCCTGCTGGTGCAGCTGGGAAGGCAATGGAAGATGGCCCAAGTGCTTGGCCCCCTGCAGCCACAAGGGAGACCCAGAAGAAGCTCCTGGCTCCTGGCTTCGGATCACCCCAGCTCTAGTCATTGTGGCCATTTGGGGAGTGAACCAGCAGATGAAAGATCTCTCTGTCTCTATCTCTCCCTCTCTCTCTTCTGTAACTCTGCCTTTCAAATAAATAAATGAATCCTAAAAAAAAAAAAAAAAAAAGAGAGAGAGAGAGAGAGAGAAAGAAAGAAAGAGAAAAAAAAAAAAAAAAGAAACGTGCAAGCACTCTATGAAGCCTCGTTTTTGCTTTGCATTTCCTATCGTCTGTTCCCATAGCCTGAACCCAGAGTCAGGGGGAGAACAGCAAGGATAAAAGGTGAGGGGTCTAGGTACAAAGCGACCATAGATGGAGGCCCTCAGTGCCATTGATCTGCCACAGGAAGAAAGCCTGCAGGAGAGGGTAAGGTGTAGACACAAATAGTAAAGGGAGGGAATCAAAGTGATGCAAAGGAAAAAAAAACTTCAAAATGAAAGGCTGGCATTGCGGCAGCCTGTGACACCGGCATCCCATGTGGGCACTGATTCAGGGCCTGGCTGCTCCACTTGTGACCCAGCTCCCTGCTAATGGCCTGGGAAAAGCAACGGAAGATGATCCATGTGTTCAGGCCCCTGTGACTCATGTGGGAGACCTTGAAGAAGCTCCTGGCTCTGGCCTGATCTTCCGCTGGCCTTTGGAACCATCTAGAGAGTGAACCAGCAGGTGCAAGGTCTCCCTCTCTGTAACACTGACTTTCTAAATAAATAAATAGAAATAAATAATTGCCAGCGCCATGGCTCACTAGGCTAATCCTCTGCCTTGCAGCGCCAGCACACCAGGTTCTAGTCCCGGTCAGGGCGCCGGATTCTGTCCCAACCGGTTGCCCCTCTTCCAGGCCAGCTCTCTGCTGTGGCCAGGGAGTGCAGTGAAGGATGGCCCAGGTGCTTGGGCCCTGCACCCCATGGGAGACCAGGATAAGTACCTGGCTCCTGGCTTCAGATCAGCGCGGTGCGCCAGCCGCAGCGGCCATTGGAGGGTGAACCAAGGGCAAAAGGAAGACCTTTCTCTCTGTCTCTCTCACTGTCCACTCTGCCTGTCAAAAAAAAAAGAAGAAGAAGAAGAAGAAAGAAATAAACATCTTTTTTTGAAAAATAGGTAAGGGGCAGAGGTAGGGAAGAAAGAAAGATGTAAAAGGTAAAATGCATGATCTGGAGAGGGGAGAAAGGGAAGAAACAAAAGGTTGAGAGCACAATCTGAGAGAGGCGAAGGTTGCTGCAGGAACTAAGGCACGTGACCTGGCAAACAAGCTCCAGTGTGAGCATGTAATATTCATAACAACCTAATAGGATTTCCCAATTGGTAGCAATATAAATTCAAGTGCTGCTGTGAGCATGGGAAAAGAAGAAATACAATAAATTACCACAGAATTATCTGGTAAAGTATTTTGTGAGTTGCAGAGGAAAATTGCAGTTGTAGCGTTGAGAATTAAAACAAATGACAAATGCCAATAACACAGCATGTATATTTGCTTCCAGGCAGGCATCTGTTAATACCACTGTTCAGAAATGATGGGACTTTGTCTTATTAGGACATACAAAAGCTACCTGAAATTTTTTTCAGTACTTTTCTCATCCTTTGACTTTTCTTCCGTAACTGTAACACTGTCTTGAATACAGTTTATATTTATGTTAGGCACCCTGTATGACCATGTAATAGTGTAATGCCCATTAAGAAAGGGGATTTCACTTCCTGATACTGAATGTGTGGCTTGGCAAATCACTAAATTAAGTCTATTAGGCTTTCACTTAGGAAAATGAGCTTTTAGGGGCAGAAATCTCGTTGTTGTTGTTTATTATTATTTGTTTTGTGTGTTGCTATCATCCAAAAATCAGAATAAATCTTCATTTTGGTTCAGAACTGGGTATACTGATAGAAAACTTGTAAACCTTAGTATAGAGTTGATCTTCTCTATATAAAGATAATTAAAAAGGAATCTTGATGAAGAATGGCATAGGAAAGGGAGTAGGAGATGGGATGGTTTGTGGGTGGGAGGGTGGGTATTGGGGGGGGGGGGAGAACCACTATAATCCTAAAGTTGTACTTTTGAAATTTATAAATATTAATTAAAAGTTTTCTATTAAAAATAAAACTTGTAAACACCTTCAGACTGAGGCCTGAAGCAGCACATAAAGGGAAAATGCTGTTTTCCATCTACTTGTTTCCAGATAATTCCACAAATTTCATTAACAGTAAAATTTGCCTCTAATTTTTATCAGCTTCAACCAAGTAGCCCTTTTACAGTTTCACGATGTTTTGGGGAAAATGTAAGCAAGGCAGCCTTTAGTTCATCTTGCCTGCGCCTGTCTGCCCTCCTCCTTCTGCTGGTTGTGGTGGTTCACACAGCTGTGTCTGCTCCGGGGTGCTGGGATGCATTACCCAGACACGGCCCTCAATCTACTTATCCCGCCTAAAGATTTTTTTTGGGGGGTGGTGGTGTACACATTCTCTTCTTTGATGTATCTTTATTTATGGAAGATGGCCTCAATTCCATTTTTCATTTCTGTAAAACTGCTAATAGAGTAATCATATCCCCAATGAATCTTTTCTAAATCTAGGAAAACAGACTCCAAGAGATTCTCACAACTGTTGTTATCATTTTTCATATGTTGTCAATTTGTCCTAATTTTTGTAAGCTGCAAGTATTACACATGCCCATTATTTTGAAATTTTGGTTCCACTGACTTTCAGACATAAGAAATGTGGGATGGGGCTGTGGTGCAGCAGACTTACTGCTTCTTGCGTCCCCTGCATCTCACAGTGGAGCACCAGTTCAGTGCTTCCCATCCAGTTCCCTGCTAATGTGCTTGGAAAGCAGCAGGTGGAGGTTCAAGTACTTGAGTTACTTGGATGGAGTTCATGGCGCTTGGCTTCAGCCTGGCCCAGCCCCAGCTGTTGTAGTTCTTTGGCAGTAAACCAGCAGATAGAAGATATCAAGATATCTCTCTGTCTCTGTCTCTCCCCAGTCTCCTTCTTTCTCCCTCTCTCCCCCACTGTCCGTTTATCACTCTGCCTTTCAAATAAAATAAATAAATAAATAAATAAGTCTTTTTAGAAAATATTTAGGAAACATGACCTGGAACTGACCCATAAAAAATCAAAAGTTTTCCATAGGAATTTAAACTGGAATGAAGAAGCCTGCCTGACATCTATGAACAATTGCCAAATTTAAATGTATATATCCAATCACATATGATATAGTGATTAACCCTGATAAGCTTAAATGTAGAGCAGGGCACTTTCTCTCTTCCTAGTTTTGTTTTGTTTTTGTTTTTTATCTGTAAAGTCATTTACAAACAAGGATTTCTAAAACTTCATGAAAATAAATATATATTTATATATATAAAGGGGAGAGTGATCCAACATGGGAAGTGAGATACTCAGCAGACTCATAGAATGGCAGATGTCCTAAATAGCACTCTGGCCTCAGAATCAGCCCTAAAGGCATTCGGATCTGGCTGAAAAGCCCATGAGAGTATTTCAGGCATGGAAAGCCAAGACACTCTGGCAGAAGATCTCTGTGAGTGAGATCCCAGTGGAAAGAACAGGTCATCAAAGAAGGAGGTACCTTTCTCTGAAGGGAGGAGAGAACCTCCATTTTGACTATGACCTTGTCTAAACAAGATAAGAGTCGGAGAACTCAGAGGGCTTCCATAGCCTTGGAAACTCATGACTGGAGCATAGGGAGATTACTGATGCCATAGACAGGAGTGTCAATTGGTAAAGTCAACAACAGGAGTCACTGTGCACTTACTCCTCATGTAGGATCTCTGTCCTTAATGTGCTGTGCATTGAAATTTAATGCTATAACGGGTACTCAAACAATATATTTCACTTTGTGTTTCTATGGGGGTGCAAACTGTTGAAATCTTTACTTAATGCATACTAAACTGATCCTCTGTAAAAAAAAAAAAAAAAGAAATTATCAATTCCCAACTTGACTCTCACTGGGATTAAACATGACAATAGGTCTGCTCTGATTTCATCATCATTTAAAAAAAATCATCTATTATTTTTCACTTTATGTTTCTGTGTGGGAGCAAACTGTTGAAATCCTTACTTAATGTATATTAAGCTGATCTTCTGTATATTAAGATAATCGAAAATGAATCTTGATGTGAATGGAAGGGGAGAGGGAGTGGGAAAGGGGAGGGTTGTGGGTGGGAGGGACGGTATGGGGGGGAAGCCATTGTAATCCATAAGTCGTACTTTGGAAATTTATATTCATTAAATAAAAGTTAAAAAAAAGAAAGAAAAAAAAGAAAATAAATATATAATAAAGTCATGAGGGAAAACAAATAGTAAGAGTAGACTCTCTTCTGCTGTCATTTCAGCCAGCACTAAATGCATTCCTGGTGAACCTGTGTGTGATAAGTGTGCCGCAGGCAGCCTCAGTTGGATTCTCTGAGAAGTTATTGCTTTCAATATCAGGTAGCCCTCACTAGGCACAGGAACTCATTCATCTCATAGAATAGCACCAAACTGAGGCTATATTGAGTGTGTCTGTCTTCTATGCTGCTTCCTGTTCCCTCTCTCGTTCCTTATCTTCATCATCTGATTTCACCCATTAAATAAGATGATTGCACCCCCCACCCCCGAATGAAATTTAAACCTAACACACAGCAATCTGCCTCTTCTTTTCCAGATTCCTGTCTTGGTCACACAGATAAGTTCAACCAATCATCCAGTGAAAGTGGGGCTGTCTGATGCATTTGTCGTTGTCCACAGGATCCAGCAGATTCCCAGTATGTAGAAGAGGGGTAATTACAAAGTGTCATCCTTCTGCCGGGGTGAATTTAAGGGGCATTGACCTTGGGCAGATGTAACTGAAAAAGAGGTGTCCTTTAGCTGACTGCTGTTTGCTAATCTGTTGTTTGATTTATAACTTCTATTGGGGTTGAACAAACTTTAACTGAAGTAAAAAGAGATTAAAGAGCTAAGTCAAAAATGTGTAATTTTGGATTCACTGGGATAATTGTCTTGGTTGAACAGATATAGTTCTTTTAATAAGTAGAACATGAAACATGAGAGATTGTTTGATTGACAGGGGTCTCACTATCCCTGTTTATTATTTTAAGTAAATCTATGAGCAAATGAGAGCTCTGTCCTGTTTTATCTTTAATGGGATTGTGTGGTGTGAAATTGTGATCCTAAAGGAAGATCAAATAAAAGGATGAATTAAGGTAAATAAAAATTTTGAGTGGAGATTTATGTACCAGAAAAAATAGTTTTGTTGTTTAAATTCCCTGTACTAATATAGTCCAGTTTACATTTGTAGAATAATGTAAACCATGTGTTACTTGGTCAACAATTCATCATATTATAAAGTCAAACTATTAACTGCATTTTGTTGCAGTTCCAACCAAGTACATAGGTTGGTTGTTTTCTAAGCTTCTGCTTATCTAATTTTAGTTCTGAGAGATTCTTCAGTGTATTAGTTCTTGGAGCATTGCTTGTTGATGACCTAAATGTACTTCTTTAAAGCAAGATTGATAATGAAACACATCTCAGGATTACATCATTTCCTTCCCTTCTGTTCAAAGTCCTTTTTCTTTTATTTCTTTATCGTGGTAGACTTAATTTATCCCAGGCATATTCCACTTGGTCCTGATGTGGCCTGACTGTTCAGTCATGTCATCTCCCAGATACAGGATGTAATGGAGTGGAAACTGGACTTTTCAGAGCAGTAGATTGGCTGGAAACATATAAGGGTTATCTGACTGCAGAGTAACATTCAAGTGTGGCAATCCTGCTCCGGGAATGCACAGCCTCCGTGGAGCTTTGCCTTGTTAGCTGAGAATTTGTGGGAGGCCACATTCAAAGGAACTGTTAAATCAAGGCGGATTTTCCAGAAACTAAATTGTACTGCGAACAAAGCAAGGCTATATTAGTGTGTGGGGGTGACATAAAGGCCTCCTGACAGAACTTAGTAAGCTGCTGAGCCCTGGGAGGCCCTTGGTTGGCTTCTGTTGGAGGAGGAGTGTTCGCACATCCTTTCTTTCAGAGGTGTTAAATCAAGCATGCCTTGAGTCAATTATTGCACAAGCGAAAGGAAACACAATTTTTAGTTTATTGGGTGGTTGTTTTCATCCTGAAAGAATTTTATTTGCAGCTCCCTGGGAAGGCATTGTAGTACATTGTAGGCATCGCTGTTCTGATATGTTACTGCCCAGAGAGAAAGACACACCAAAGAAACCACAAATTTGGTGGGTTTTTTTTGTGAATATATTTCAATATGCAAGTATTATATGGATATGTTCCTCATGATCTAATTGTACTTTGGGACTTCTGCATCCCCAAATGCAATTTTGTATCCCATATTGTTATGCTGTAAAAATATAACTTGTGTTTTAGAGGAAAATATCCTTCAAAATAGAAATGTCATTGAATAAAATGGCAAAATGTATATGAATTTTGAGACCAGATTATATGTAAGGCTGGGAACTCAGCATTAATCTGAAACACGTAACGCACACTTAGAGTACAGAGCAGAGCTTCTATCAGGCAAGCTGCATGTACATTGGCTTCCATATATCCTGTGCACCTCAGCGTTCAATCCCAAGAAAATGAGCCAAGAAAACATGGAAGTTGTGAGTCTCTCCTGCCCCCATAACTGCTGTTAGATGAAACCATATTTGAAAAATTGCAGTTGTTCTGTTTGACTTGAAATCATTTGAGAATTCAAAATTGTAATCTCCTTAAAAAATCTGTTCCCACATTTACAAAGTGGAACAGTGTCTGAATAGACGAATGTCTGTTTAAGAGGAGAGATACTGGGCCAGCGCCATGGCTCACTTGGCTAAATCTCCGCCTGTGGCGCGAGTACCCCGGGTTCTAGTCCTGGTTGGGGCACCGAATTCTGTCCCGGTTGCTCCTCTTCCAGTCCAGCTCTCTGCTGTGGCCCGGGAAGGCAGTGGAGGACAGCCCAAGTCCTTGGGCCCTGCACCTGCATGGGAGACCAGGAGGAAGTACCTGGCTCCTGGCTTCAGGTCGGTGCAGCACGCCGGCCATAGCGGCCATTTCGGGGTGAACCAACAGAAGGAAGACCTTTCTCTCTGTCTCTCTGTCTAACCCTGCTGTCCAAAAAAAAAAAAAAAAAAAAAAAAAAAAGAGAGAGAGAGAGGGAGAGAGAGAAGAGATATTGCTGTATTGAGTTCTCAGCTAGGCAAAGAAAGCTGCTTACCTATTCTGGAGATTAGGAGGATAACCCAGGAGTAGCATATGCTATACAAATAGTATTTTTTTAGTATTTTGTTTTTTTTTTTTTCCTTGAGAATTAAGATGCTTCCGAGAGATCAGTGTGTCACTTATTTGTGTAATCAGAACTTGGGCAAATGTTTAAGTCCTTTTTAACATTCCCATAGTCAACAACCCTCATTATTTGGAGTTTTCCTTACAGGGAATTTAACTCCTTTATCTCTGTTTCCCCTTTTCTTCTCCCAGATGGATTTAGGGAACAACTGGTCTTTATCTTAAGTAACGGGTAGTTTCATTTCTTCTGTATTACATAGGGCCCTGTTCTCATAGGAGCAGTTTCATGGTCTTCCAGCCATTTCGGTTACATGGGTTGTAGATCCTAGACTCTTGGCTTACCCTGGCAATGTGTGAACATGAGCTGAGCCTTGAGATAACTTTGCCCAGTGGGACCACCATTGCTGTAACACTCTTACGAGTTTGGTGAAGGCTTAACACAGCATTTTGAAAAGCTGTGAGGCAACTTTAAATTATTACTACAATGTCTCGCCATCTGTTTCTCATAACATCAACACCAAAAACCTACTTCTTTGGTGTTTAAAGACTTCTAAATACTAACTGATTTTTAATGTAGCTTTTAAGTATAATTAAGGTAGGCTTTATCTTCCATAAAAAGAGCAGGTGATCTGATAGTGTGAGTATCAAAGGGAATGCAGGCATGGTTAGTAAACGGATAAGTAGTTCTGAGGTTACCAGGGAAATTCCTGTGCTCCTTCCAAAGAATTGAAAAAAATCCAGTGAAATTAACCCTTATGTTAAAATTTTTAAAAAAATACCTATTAAGGCTGTCGCCGCGGCTCACTAGGCTAATCCTCCGCCTTGCGGCACTGGCACACCGGGTTCTAGTCCTGGTCGGGGCACCGGATTCTGTCCCGGTTGCCCCACTTCCAGGCCAGCTCTCTGCTGTGGCCAGGGAGTGCAGTGGAGGATGGCCCAAGTGCTTGGGCCCTGCACCCCATGGGAGACCAGGAAAAGTACCTGGCTCCTGCCGTTGGATCAGGCACGGTGCGCCGGCCGCAGTGCGCCAGCCGTGGCGGCCATTGGAGGGTGAACCAACGGCAAAGGAAGACCTTTCTCTCTCTCTCTCTCTCTCACTGTCCACTCTGCCTGTCAAAAAAATAGCTATTAAATAAAAATAGATATAGTATAAAGAATATTGTGATGTGAATATTAGTTATGAGACCTTGAATATCGTATTTAGTTTCTATAACCTCCTATGTAAATAAAATTATCATCTTAGTACCTAAAATGCAGTGTAACAAGGTAACTTAAAAGAGTTTGTGGACAATGGAATGAAAAGGTATGTTTAGGGTCTAGTCAGTTCAAGCACTGGTTGGGATGACTGCATTCCCTCTTGAAGTGCTTACCTCTGATTCCAGGCCCTGGCTTGCAATTCTAGCTTCCAGCCAGTGCCCATTCTGGGAAGCAGTGATGATGGCTTGAGTAACTGGGTACCTGCCACCCATGTCTGAGACCTGGATTCGGAGTCTCAGCCCAGGCTTCAGACCAGCCCATTTGTGGCCATTGCAGGCATTTGGGGAGTGAAGGGAAGATTTCTCTTTGTCTCTCTGTTTCTTGAATAATATTTTTTAAAGATAAGCTTATTTTGGTACAAAAAAATGAAATTAATGCTTAGATTTTTCGTAATATGTATTTTCCCTGACCTTTTTGAAGACTCGTCACAACTTGAAGCTCTTTACACTAAGTAAGCACCATGCTTACACTTAGAGCTCTTGTATTTTCCTTTATCATCGTCATCCTCATCACCTGAGAAGCAAAGGCGCTGACTCAGGTACTCAGGTACTCAGTACTCAGGGTAACTCCATACCCACAAGAATCTGCCTCTGAGAAACACTTCAGCAGAATCCTTCAGATTATGAAATTTTGTGTTTTGTAATGTCTCTTCATAAGACTTGCATGTCTCTGTGTCCTCTGTCTCTAAATCACTTTCTCTTTTACACAAATTGTACCTGTGAAGCTTTCAAAAGAACCCCAGATATGAACTTAGCCAAGCTCCACAGGTACAAGCAGGAAAACCAGTCTACATAGAATGATGGTGGACTAGTCATCTCAGAAATATGAGAGTAAAAATATACTCAGGATTATAGGCATAATGCATTTTACTTCCGAGTAATCTATAAAATAACAGAAAATGCAAAGAATTTAAACCAGCAGAAACCCCACTACAGAGAGATAACAATGTTTTCCTGTATCTGCATCCAGCCTCTCATTTATAACACACACACACACACACACACACACGAGTAAGAAAACTGGCATGGTGCTATATTTTTTTAAAGATTTGTTTTTAGGAATTGCTACCACAAGTTGCTTCATTTCATAATTTAGGCAACTTTTCTCTTAGTGCTTGGTTATATAGGTTGCTTTTTTTTTTAAATTAATGATCTTAAGCTTTACACATATCAGGTTTCCAGAACAATGAGTTTGTAGCTGTAGAATGCTAATGGTGTTTTCTATGTATTTTGACAAATTGCTTTCGTTAAACGCTGTACCAACTTCTCCCCAATCAGTTTTTATATTAGCTATTCTATTTCCCCATATACTCGGAGGCACCATTATCATTTTTTAAACTTTGCAAATTTGATAAGCAGAACATGGTATTTCATTGTTGCTCTAATTGTCTTTTGATTACCAGAATATTTTAACATTGTCGCACAGTCATAGGTCATTTGTAATTTCCATAATTTCTCGTTAAATAGCTCTGTTAAGTAATTCTTTCTCTGCTCAGCTTGTGTCCCTCTAAATCCTTTGACATGGTGTGCAGGGGTCTCCCTGGATGCAGGCACATATCTTCTAGTGCTGCTTGCATTTGGTTATTTTCTTCCAATTTAACATTTTACATTTCAGTCTGACTCTCTGGGGTGCTGACCTTCCCTCATGCCTCACTGTGTCTCCACCCTCTGAGCTTAATGAGCATAACTCTTCCAGCAAGAAGCCCAAAAAATCTACTTCTGCCAGGTGCTTGTTTTATTTGGAAAACTGAAGGGTGTGCCATTTCAGTAAAGAGAAAGTCATTTTAACACACCCAAGCAGAATTCTGGCATTAGGAATCAATCCTGAAAGCTGCTGACCTAACTTACAAGTTATGATAATGTCTATTTCTAACCCCTTAGAATACTGCATTTTAATCTTGTCCCCATCAGTACATCATCTAGTACTTTCTTAAAGTCCAATCCTTTCTTATCAGCATCTGCGGTTGTAAATTTATTTATTTCTTTGTTATTGAGCTGCTATGTGCCTTTGTTTTGTTGCTTATTATTTCACAGCTTAATGAAAACATTAGCATTTTCAGAAATAATGCTTATGATGAACATATACAGCAAATATATTTTAACAATACACTAAGAAAAAACTCAGTCAAGAACAGAGAAAGTTACATGGGGGGTGGGGGTGGGCGCGGCTAGCCAGGATTGCAACCTGGGAAAATATAGATGCAAGCAGCCTTGAAAGTGTGCTCCTAGGTTTTACAAAGTGGTTTGCAAGGGGCTTGTGGTTACATCATTGGATTGTCAGCAATTGTGATTAATACTAACAAGAGTCAATGGGTGCCACCACCATCTAGGTAATTTAAGGGAAGCAGGGGTTGTCAAAAGGTTGACAGAAGGAGCCAGCATTGTGGGGAAGCTGATAAAGCCACTGTCTGCAGTCCTGCATCCCATTTGGAGTTCCATTTGCTCCATTTCCAATCCAGCTAACTGCTAATGTGCTGGGAAAGCAGCAGAGGGCACTCTGAGTGCTTGGGTCCCTGCACTCATGTTGTATGGCCCAGCCCTGGCCAATGCAGCCACTGGAAGAGTGAACCAGCAGGTGGACAATTTCTTTCTTTCTCTCTCTCTCTCTCTCTGTATGTGTGTGTGTGTGTTTGTCCCTCTCTGTAACTCTGCCTTTCAAATAAATTAAATGAAATCTTGTTTAAAAAATGGTTAACAAGACCCAGGGAATTGTATTTGGCCCAGTCAAAAAAGTCAGCTTGCATGTGCACATGCCCGAAATCGGATTTGCCATGGCTGCCACTCTGTTTTTAAGTGGACCAAGCCAATGCTGCTCTAGTTGCATGATCTTGCTTGACAAATATTTAGGTCATTGAACTCTTTAAGGAATGTTTGTATATATTTTGCTATTATGTAATCTCTTTATAAACCCATGATTTTTCAAAGAAGGTGACCAGAATTAGATTTAAAGGATGAATAAAATAAACTTAACAAAGAGTTTTGCTAATTATATGAAAAATATCCTGAGTGTTAATATTCAGTGTGCTGTCTAGTTGGACTCCCAATGCAAGTGGAGCTCTCCAATCCATCTAGAATGGTCTCATTAGCCGTATGTTGCTTCTACGCACTCCAAATGTGACTAGTAAGCCTGGGAGATTGAATTTTTAATTAGGTATAATAAATTAATTTTAAAGAGCAAGATACAATTAGTGACCACCATATTGAAACACACAATAATAGATCATATAAACATGTGTATGTAAATACACACACACAAACACATATACACACATATATATGGGGTGGGAGGGAATGTGTAGTGCAGTGGTTATGATACTGCTTGGGATACTCACATCCAAGAGGAGGACCTGGTTTGAGATCATTTCCTCCACTTCAAATCCAGTTTCCTGCTAATGTGCACCCTGTAAGGCAACCGATGATGGCTCAAGTACTTGGATTCCTGTTTCTCACATATAAGACCCAGATTGAGTCACAGGCTGCCCATGCTGTTCCAAGCCTCGCCCAGTCCTGGCTTGTTCAGGCATTTGCTCTCTCACTGTCTCTCTTTTTCTTTCTCCATCATTCTGCCCTTCAAGTGAAGCGAGATAAATAAGTGAATAATGGAATAAAGTATTTGATGTCAAGTATATTTATGTAAACATTCTTTTATTTCTTCTTCGCCTTATATTTGCTAAATAATTTTTCACCTATAACCATTATAACTGATTTTTCTCCTTTTGAATAACTTGTGATTTGGTGGTAGGACACATTCATGATGATTAACTTAGGAATTATAGTAAAAAGATACATGGTCAAAACTATGGAAAAACTGATCTGGAAAAACTTGAAGATTTTTTTTTCATATTTTATCAAACTCATTTCAAGTCCCTGAACCTCACTTGATATTTTCCGCAGTTATCAGGTTCTTTTCATTCATTTAAGGACAGATCAATCTATAAATCTTAAGTAGATTGTGTTGTGTTACCTTTGCTCTCCTCAAAGTGGAAAACCCTTCAAAATTACTCATTTTACAGACGATAAAATTGCTTCTTTTTACAGCACAATTTCATTAGGTGCTTAAGTTCTCAAGTTTGCACTAACTCACTAAAGGAGAAATAAACAGAAATCATGAATTTTGGGTATAATTACTTCTCAAGAAATTCTTTTGGAAAATAATAGCTTGCTATTTTAATGTGTACATTTCTTATGTACCTTGTCTGATTGATTCTGGTTTGATTTATAAAGAAAAATCACAAATTAATCAATTTTCACATATTTAATGATTTTTTCCTAAAATTTTTTATGAAGAAAGGGTTCCTTCAGGCCCTGTGGTTATTGCCTTTTATTTATTTAATTTTTCATTTAATTTATTTTGCATCCAGTTATTCATTTACTGACATTTCATCCTAGACAACACCCTCAGAGAAAGCGAAGTTTTACCTATTCAAAGTAAGTCTCTCAGTTTATTTAATAAACCTTGAATTCTTTTACTTCTAATATAAACTCTTAAAAGTCATAGAATGGATTTTAATATATTATTGAAAATATAAGTCATTTGAAGATTGACTAACCTATCAGGACAGGATTTATTGCTCTAAAGAAGAGAAATCCAACTTAATTTACTTGTATTCTTTTCAAAATATTAAACCAAAAGCTCATCCTTTGGTTATCTACTATGGCAAACAGTTCTCAGAGATAATCCAAGCTGAAGTTTTCTACCCAGTTTTATATCACATTTTGTTTTAAGTTATAACCCACGGATACTGTGTTTTCTAGGTTCTCTTTCATGTTTGCCTTCAATTTTGTACTTTCCCCCGCCTAAATCATTTCTTAATTTTTCCTACTTATATAGTAAATATTTTTCTTTAGACTTAAACCCCCCTACTCATAAAGAATATTTCTGTTTTTAACTTATGGTTGCCTACCTTTATAAACATGCTTTCATGTTAATTTTTCCAGCCAAACTTTCTCCAAAAAAGTTTTGTTTCTTGAAAGTACAGATTTTTCTCCTTCACATGAATGCCAACCATTTGAGGGATTTAGCACTAAATGCTTTTTTTATGAATCTTTGGTTTTAAAATAAAGATATCTTACTGTTTACATTTCATTCCCTTCATTTAATGAAGTCATAATCTCTCCTTGCGGGAGAGAAATGAGACTTAATGACATTTCAAATGTACATTGCATGTCTCTCTGTAAGTCTTGGGAGAAGAGAAACGTGTGCCACTGGTGAAGCACTGTGTTCAGACGAGCAGCTGTGGGCCATTGAAGCCAGGATGTTAGCCATAGACCTGAGTCCATGCACCACAGCAGCCCTTGAAACTGCTTAGGCCACTTATATTCTGTATTCTTCAGCTTTTGTCACTATAACATATACCAGAGAGAAGCTACCTGTGACGTTAGGAAGGAGGTTTATTCCTGTTCACGGTCCAAGATAAGAACAGCACCATTAGGTCAGCACCTGATGAGGGTGGCAGTGGTAGACTGTGGAGCACAATAGAGGAGCACACCGTGAGTCAGGAAGTAGAATACCTGGGCCGCGCTTGGCTTTTATAAACCAATCCTCTTGTGAAAGCTGTCTTCTAAGCACACACCCACCATGATCTAAGGACTGCTCACTGGGCTCACACCTAGACATTAGAGTCGGATTAAGTGTCTATGCTTTCCGTGCTATCAATTTTCACCTTTGAGATTTAATCATTTGCATGATTTGGAGAACCAAATCATGTTCAATCTATAGTACTCTCCCAATGCTCGTTCTCATTCTCTCCTTGGGAAAAGTTATTACTGAAAGAAGTCAGGAAATGCAGCTTGTTTAAGCCATTAGTAAAATATACATGGAAAGAAGAGAAGTGTAAGCATTGTTTTGGGTTCCCTTTATGTATGCCCAGTAACTTGAGAAGTCTGGCCAATTAGATTTTAGCAGGGGCCTGAGACATCATAAGCAGAGAGAAAATGGTAAGAGGAATCCTCAGAGGTTTATATTAACATTACATGCTCACCTAAAGTTGATATTGCTTTATCTGAGGCCTAATTACATTGGTATTTGATAGAACTACAAAGGGAATTTAAAAAAAATATTTGAGACTAACATATTTTAGCAGATGCTTTATTTAACAAATCCAACAAGCTAATTCCGTGATTGTGTACATTTTTGTGTGGGTAGCTTGTAACCCCTGTAATAATGTCCTTTTTATCTCTAATCGCAGTTCTCTGAGTCTTCAAGCTAGAAATGAACCTTGTGGTTTTGCTGCACATAGTATTGACATTCAAGCATACTCAATTAGCAGGCTAAGCCTTTGGTCCAGTTTGGACTAGAAAAGAAACAAAATAGAACAATTTGGGGACTGACATAAGCATCAGCAGCACAAATAAGGAAATGTGAACAAATTATTTGACAATTCAGTTAAAATTTTAAAATAAATAATTACAAAATAATTCATATAACTTCTGTGTGAAGTTAGCTTTCAAAGCAGGCAAAGAGATTAGATCATGGTTAATCATGCCAAAGGGTACTCATTAACCTGTGTTTATTTCAGCTAGAGTTGGTATTGATTGGAGAGGATTCTTCGTGTTTCCATATGATCAGCCTATCCTTGCTGCTGATATTGATCAGACTTTCTCATTCATGCAGTGCAAGTATCCGCATGTTGCATCACATCCCTTTCTGGTTTTAATCAGTGAATTATGTTTCCTCTGTGCTAATCTGCTCAGATTTAGGTTTTTTACTTTTTCATGTTTAAAGACCCTTATGATACAAATGAGTATTGTAGTTGAACTTAGTTTTGTAAATTACAGAGAATCATTCAAGTTCTTTCACCACTGCTAAGAGTGAATGCTTCATTTAACATTATTTCGGCTTACTATCTCAGGAAGGCACATCAGCTAAATACATTTCTGGAATCAAGTAAAAGCTTCTAGCATTGGCAGAACCAACCAATGAATAAATTTCTAATTACTTGATTTTGACAGACGTGTCTCTGAAATTCTGCAGAAATGACCATTTGGAAGCTGTCATTGACTGGCGGGTCATCAAACAAAACTTATTCTCATTAATTTTGGTTTTGTTGAATTCATCTCTTCCCAATAGTTGGAGGTTTTTGAAAAGGAATAGAACTAGCATAGCAGAAAAGGTCACGTTCTCCCTTTACTGCACATGCATGGCCAGTAATTAACTCCCAGAGGCCCGCAGTCGTCATCCGTGGCTGAGATTTTTGGAGTGTTATATGAGTGAAAATAATTCTAATTCTTTAGCACCAGTTAATGTGATAGATACTGTGTAAACTTCACAAAGATGCCAGAACCTCCACCATCTTCCATCCTAGTGATCTTTTGGCAAGGCCATATTATTTATTATTTATTTCTGATAACATAATTGTTCCGCAAAATACATGGGAAAGCAAAATGTTAGATGCTTATCCTCCTTGGACAATGGTAGAAAATGAGCAATCTTTTTTTAAATTATTTTTATTTTATTTTTATTAAGAAAAGAGAAAATAGGATTCTTATGCCTCAAGACATCTTTTATTTCTAAATTTTATTTAAGATATACAAATTCCATGTATTTCATATATACAGATTTAGGAACATAGTGATACTTCCCACCCCATCCTTTCTCCTGCCCATGCTCCTACCCTCCCTCCTCCTCTTTGTCACACCCATGCTAAATATCAAGAAGCCAGCATTAATGAAGCTTATCTTTAACAAACTGATGCGAGTCTTTCAGTTACACCAAAAATGTAATTAACTGGGCCAGGGTTTTTAAACGATGTTTGCCAATATGACAAATCAGAAAATATTTTCTCTGAATGGCCCCATTGCCACTCCTGGCTGTGAAAGGTTTTTGTTTTCCACCCTTTCCTGCTCTGCTTTCTGGAATAGGATTTCACCGTGGATAATGGATGAAAGAAAATGCGTGGGGAAAGTAGAGATATGTGTGGCTTATAAGTGAATGTTTGACTTCCCTCTGCAGCCTCCTGCGTGTATAACTCACTACCTCTTCCTGAACACGCTTCCTAAACTGTAACTCATATCTTTGTGGCACCAAACTGCAGCTCTGTGTCTTCCAGGACATCATCGTTGGGTTTAATGACTTCAGTGAAAACTTGACTTTCTCTCAGATAAGATTGCAGACACATTTCTAGAAGCTTGATCCAAGAATGTTAGAATTTCAGTGACTTTAGAAATTAGATCATTATGTGCAACTTATAAGCATATCTGGCTGCCATATTGAAATTGGCCAAAAATTACATCTAGCACTTGTTGAGCACTTACAATGCGAAGGAGACTGCTCTAAGTAATTTTCATATATTATCTTATTTTCTCCCTGAAAACAACTCAGAGATGGTTAGTATCATCCCTATTTTGTGGATGAGTAAACTGAGGTACAGAAAAGCTATCAAAGGAGCCTAAAGTCATAGCCTGTCATCTGGGATGTGAATGCAGACAGACTGTTCCAGAGCATGTAGCCTTCACTGTTATCTCATGCTACTGTCTGAGATGGGATGCTGCAGTATTTTAAAAGTAACATAGTCCCCCAAGTAATTTCTGATAATATACTGTTCAGGAATTGCATTCTGTCATTATAGGCATTTCAATGGTGAAAAAATGCTGATAACATTACTTGTCCATTTACATTTAGCAAACTTGGGGAAGCTCTTTAGTAGAAAGCCTAAATTGGGAACTCTTTATATACATACACACACACACACACACACACACTCATATATATGGAACTCTCTATATATATGTATATACACATATATGTGTATATGTATATATGTACATATATACATATATATGTATATATATAAAGATTTATTTATTTTTTTTTATTTGACAGATAGAGTTAGAGAGAGAGACAGAGAGAAAGGTCCTCCCTCCGTTGGTTCACCCCCCAAATGGCCGCTATAGCCAGAGCTACGCCAATCCGAAGCCAGGAGCCAGGTGCTTCCTCTTGGTCTCCCATTTGGGTACAGGGGCCCAAGCACTTGGGCCATCCTTCACTGCCCTTCTGGACCACAGCAGAGGGCTGTACCAGAAGAGGAGCAACCGGGACTAGAACCTGTCGCTCCCCGTCTTCGTGGAGGAACGACACAGGACCCTGCGCTGTTCTTTTGTCTGCTCGGCCCTCCCCGGGTTTGCTGCTGGTTCTTCCTGGGTTGGCTACCAACCCTTCCACCTCCATGGAAGGGCGGTTCCCCCTGCCACTTTCCCCACTTCCACGGGGGAGCAGCACACCACTGGCTGGCTCTCTCGGGGGCTGCACAGGTGTTCCTTCAGATAGATGTTCCTGGTGCATGTTGTCTCTCTCCTCCTTTATAGTCCTCTTCCACCAATCCCAACTCTGCTACCCACACGCCGAGTACACTGCTCTCCTCCAATCAGGAGCAGGTCCTACAGTTTATTGGTTGAACTGGAGGCAGCTGTGTAGAAGCTGTTTCCTCCTCTCCCAGCGCTATATTGTGGGAGAGCAGATGCATAGAATAAGTCTTAATTCCAGTAACTTAGTCTAGTCCGAGTTGCTCCCAGTTGCTCCCCACAGAACCCGGCGCCCATGTGGGATGGCGGTGCCACAGGGGGAGGATTAACCAAGTGAGCCACAGCGCTGGCCCCTATTTATTTGAAATCCAGAGTTATACACAGAGAGAAGGAGAGGCAGAGAGAAAGAAGTCTTCCATCTGTTGGTTCACTCCCCAACTGGCCACAACGGCTGGAGCTGTGCCTATCCAAAGCCAGGAGCCAGGAGCTTCCTCCAGGTCTTCCCATGCAGGTGCAGGGGCCCAAGGACTTGGGCCATCTTCCACTGCTTTCCCAGGCCATAGCAGAGAGCTGGATTGGAAAAGGAGCAGCTGGGACTTTTACCAGTGTCTGCATGGGATGCCAGCACTCCAAGTGGCAGCTTTACTTGCTATGCCACAGTGCCACCCCAGGAACTCTTAATATATATGTTTTGTTTTGTTACAGAATGTTTGCTTGTGTTTATCTAATTTCTATTTATTAATGTTTTTGTCAAAGTCTCCTTGTAGCCTCTTCCTTGGGAACATTGATGGATTTGCTAGTGAACTGTTATTGATTACTTTATGCAACATAGTGCTAATTATTAACCTTCTTTAGCCATAATCCTACATATTTACTATATAGCAGTACTTTTTTTTTTTAAGTGGTTGGATTTTTAAAAATTTCCCTCCAGCTTTGTTGTGGAGAAATTGACAAAGGAAACCTATATACGTTTAGGAATCACACCATGATGATTTGTTATACACACACATTGTGAAATAATCACTGCAGTTACCACCTGTGTATCTGTATGTAGACAGGTGAGAACAAGTTCAGCACAGTATTATTAAAGAAATTCTGAACCTTTAAATTAACCAAGCACTTAGCTATTCTGGCATTAACTTTACAGTGTGAAAAGTCTGTACAGACGGCTCATTCTTAAAGGAGAAACAGTGTCATCTTACCTTCTTGACTTCATGTATCAAAACCTCAAAATAGATAAATCAGCCAAGAATACATCTGTGGTATACTCTTGGTGACATCCAGTAGGAACCCTGCTAGCTGAATGACATATCTGAGACCCTAATCAACATTTTCAGCTGCATTGGTGAAAGGAATTCTGGGTGATTTGGGGGATGTTGATAAGCAACCTCTTCATTAGGGTGAGGCTTTATTTTAAGACTGCATCAAGTGGGCCAGAGCCGTGGCTCAGTAGGCTAATCCTCCGCCTGCGGCGCCAGCACCCCGGGTTCTAGTCCCAGTTGGGGCACTGGATTCTGTCCTGGTTGCTCCTCTTCCAGTCCAGCTCTCTGCTGTGGCCCGGGAGTGCAGTGGAGGATGGCCCAAGTGCCTTAGCGGCCATTTGGGGGATGAGCCAATGGAAAAAGGAAGATCTTTCTCTCTGTCTCACTGTCTAACTCTGCCTGTCAAAAATAAAAATCAAGTGAAGTTTAGAATTCTGTATCCATTATTAGAATGCTGTTATTGTATCGCAGCAGAATGTTGAACATTGATTCTTTGCCATTTTTTTGTTTTTATAGATGTTCGAAGAAGAACAATTTATGAGTATCACCGAGTAGAGCTTCAAATGTCAAAAATTACCAACATTTCTGCTGTGGAAATGACCCCATTACCTAGTAAGTTAATATGTGAATATGGTTAGTTGGCCAAAATGTTTGACAAGTTTAATAATCTGTTCAGTAATTATAATGTTAATGTTAATCATGCAAAGGTACTTCAAAGAGTTTGTAGAAATAGAATAAGATTTAAGAGTTCATTTGGGTGCAAAAGCTTTTTGATACAATTTTTTTTAATACATGGAAAATACAGTTCAAAAATGTTTGGCCCCAAAATGAACTCATAGTTTTAATCCATTTTCCACACACTTTTGGGAGTATCCTCATAGAATTGTAATTGCATTCAACATGCATAGGTGTTTTGATCCAGAGTGTATGTGGGGACAGGTGGTGATTTTTATTTTGGTTGAGCAATCCTTTTTCCCTGCACATCGCCAATTAGTCTTGAAATGGTCTCTCTTATTTCCTAGCATGTCTCCAGTTTAATGGTTGTGGCCCCTGTGTGTCCTCTCAGATTGGCTTCAACTGCAGTTGGTGTAGTAAACTTCAAAGGTAAAAAATAATAGAAGAAAAATTTTCAAAAGACTTGTTGTCTCTGCTCCCACTGAATTTTAGGTGTATGCCAAGTATGTAGACTATGTATAATTAACAAGTGTATATATGTAAAAAATGCACACGCACCCACACCCATGAAGAGGAAAAATAGTGCTCAAAATGACAAAGAACCTTGATAGCCAATGAAATAATCTAAAATATATTTAGAATTCTCTGTGGGGCTTAGCACATATGATGGTGTAGTTGATGAGTCTCAATTGATGACTTGGTCCACATCCTACAGAAAGCATGGACTCAGCCATCTGTTCTACAGCAAGGATAGGTAATAATCATCACATGCATTTTCTTAGAGAATTCCTGGACAGTATCTCGAGGTTATCAGCCAATAGTAAAGACACACTACCTGAACTTTACATAAACTGACCTTGTACTTCTGGCCTCACATTGTAACTATTTGGAAACCTGAGCTGGGTAAGCTGCTGCTGTCAAGTTTACTGAGTTTCATGAGTGGCAGAGTATGTTTCTGTTCCTAGAGATTTTCAAGGGCTGAATGCTCATTTGTGGGAAATGCAGGATGAAGACTTGCAAGTGTGTTTTGTTATTTATTCAGCCATTTTGTGCCAGAGCTCTGTCCCAGGCGCTGGAAGCACACAGTGAATAGTGCCGTTAATGTGATCCCAGCCCGCCATGGGGTTTATACTGCAGCTGGGAGAAAGTCTCCCACTCGTCCTTTGAGCCTGCAAGAGATCGGCTTCCTCCCCAGGTGGAAAACCAGATGCTGGTGTTGATACTCAAGGAAGGCTGCGGCAGCACTTCCGGGGGCGTCAGCACTGTGTGCACACTCGCCTTCTGGCTGCAGCCTGGTTTGTAATGATAAAGACATGTTCAGGAATATTTTAGACCTTACTGAAGAACAGAAAAACAGAATGCCAACTCCTTGACAGCAAGTTTTAGGAAACTTGATAACTCACAAACATTAGTACAACCACTGCAGTATTGTGGCTAGAACATTATTGACGATAATCAAGGTTTCATTTTCCACTTAGAGTGATTTCAGTGATTTCCTTAATAAAATGAATTTCGAATAGTGAAAAAGCAAATGGGCAATTAGCATTTTTTTAAAAAGAGTTTTTATTAATATAAAGAGAAAGATTTCATGTCTTTCAAAGATAACAGTTCTGGGACCGGCTCTGTGGTGTAGCAGGTTAAGCCGCCACCTGTAGTGCCAACATCCCAAATGGGTGCTGGTTCAACACTCGGCTGCTCCACTTCCTATCCAGCTCTCTGTCATGGTCTGGGAGAGCAGTGGAAGATGACCCAAGTGCTTGGGCCCCTGCACCCAAGTGGGAGACCTGGAGGAAGCTCCTGGCTCCTGGCTTCGGGTTGACATAGCTCAGGCCGTTGAGGCCATCTGGGGAGTGAACCAGCAGATGGAAGACCTCTCTCTCTCCCTCTCCCTCTCCCTCTCCTTCTCCTTCTTTCTCTCTTTCTCTCTCTCTCTGCCTCTCTCCTTCTCTCTGTGTATAACTCTGACTTTCAAATAAAATAAATGAAATCTTCAAAAAAAGAGAGATAACAGTTCTAAGAATGTAAGGATACTTGCCTTCCTCCCTCCTTCCTTATTTTCTTTTAAATTTTTGTGATAACATACTTTAAATTTATTTTATAATCACGGGATTACTACTCCATTAACTAAAGTGATCAACAAGTAAAACATAGAAAGACTGCTGTTCCACAGGAATGTAGCCAAGGGCTATAAACAATAGTCAAGTCATAAGATGCCAATTTCACCCTTATATATTCATTTTTTTTGTCAAAGTACATTTTAACTTAGTAATATACCCAGAGTGAGAAGAATTGCTAAAAACCAGAGACTTAGGGTTATTTTTATGTGTATTTCACTATGATTCCATAAAGATTACATGCGTAACAGAAGTTACTCAGTCTATTTATATTTAACAAAAGGAAGCAAGTAGCATTCGAGCGCTCACATATGTTTAAGTGACACTAAGTTCAGAAATAAGAGTTGTCCAGAACAACTAAGGAGAAGGCCGTGGTTTGGCCTTCTTCAGACTTTCTTCAAGATGCAGTTTAGTGCTCGCCTCTGCAGCTGTGAGAGTTGTCTCCCCGCCTCTGTTGTTAGCAGTTAGCATAGGGCCTGTGGGCACTGCTTCACTTACCTGACCGCCTTTGCCAGGCTCTAGGTAGGGTAAGGTGAGGACCATAGCAACTTGTCCTAAGTCTCCGTGGCCTAAGAATGTACCTGGTACTTGGAGGAATGAATGAATTGTGATTAGTTTCTCTGTGATGCAGTTTCCCAGGATGAAGGACATCCAGGGTTAAACTCGGGAGAGTCCTAGGAAAACCAGGTAGAGCAGACCACTCTAGCCAGAGTACAATTAAGATGACCCCCCAACTGAAATAACGTTATGGTAACTGAAAACTGTTGCATTCACGGTTTTATAATTTATATGTAATTTATATTTTGGAGGAAAGAGTATGTTTAAATTTCCAAATAAGCCATTTTGGCAGTCAGAACATATCTGTTAAAATCTGCTTCTGTTAATATTTTTGCTTTATTGGGAGCTTTTTTGCTGGACCTCATGACAGGGAATTTCTAGATATTCCATTCCACAACATTTTTGCAGCACAGGAAACTAAGATTTGTGGAAGCTAAGTTATTTGTGCAAGGTTTCATAACTTATAAGTGATATCTTTGGAACTGAACCTCAATCTGTGTGACTTTTAGCTTTTGATCGTTGTATCTGTTGGCTTTACACCTGCCAGGGGTTACCCATGCATTAAACAAACTCATATTCATTGCTTGCTAGGAAATAGTAGAGGTACTACTGGGAAAATGAATCTTTTCTTACTTGATGCTGCAGAAAAGTGACATGGTTTTCAAATTGCCATGAGAGGAACGCAGAGAAGGCAATGCAGCCTGAGACTTTTGCATGCGATTGAAAACATAGGTTTTTTTTTTTTTTTTTTTTTTTTAGAGTAAATGGAGAAAGCAAGTAGTTTGTGGCAAAGATGGCTAAATAATGAAGCCAGTTTGAATCTGTGTGTACTAATGAGCTGCTTTTTTCTGTTGAGACCATCATTATTTGTCTTACCCGAGAGGCAATTACCTGAATTGGATGTCTGAAATGTAACTTATGCAGGAATAGTTCTGGAAATACATTTAAATAAACTGTAAGGATATTTAATAAATATGTGTACTTAGAGAAAAGGTGAGTGGAGAAAAGCAGGATGGTGATGCACACGAATGACAGGTACATCCATCACCGAACACACCTAAAAAACTCTGCCTTTTCTGCATGTTACTGTCAGGTGTTTTGTTGAATTCCAAACACTGATTTAAAACTTGGATTTATTTTTAATTCTTCAGCAGCCCAGTTACGTACATATCAAAACATGTTTAATTGCCGTGAGTATGGCTCACTGCACTTTTGTTCAACTTAATTTTGCACTGCATTTTGTTAATTCCTCCTTAGATCTGTGAGTGTCAAAACTTTGCAGTCCTTTCTGGCAGAATTTCCCTAGATTTCAGAGCTTTTGTGAAAAATTCTACAAATTAAGAGAAATCTTATCCTAAGCAGCACAAAAATCACCCCTCAGTGTGTTTTCCTTTCATCCAACATTCTTGCTTGCTTCTGTGTGTTCATTTATTCTAGCATAATTATCTCTTGGGAGAAGTTATTGAATGTTCAAAAGATAAGGTAATTTTAATTGGCTTGTTTATTTCCTTTAATTCCCATTTTTCAGGGAGCAAAAAGCTAAGGGAAAATGTTTGTAAAAGTTTGTCTAAGGTCTGAGAGAATTTGAATTACAGGGACATACAATGAGATCCATATTTGAAAGTGCTCACCAAAAATACTTGACCTGTTTTCTGTATACGAGTGCTTTGTTTCCTCGCCGCAAGTTGGGAGGACCCACATCAATTACTTTCAACTATACTGTATGTCGTTACTCATTCAACAGAAGTTTTTGAGTGTCTCTGTTCAAGTTGCTATGTGACTTGTAGACTCTGTAGTGAGAGAGGAGACAAAATCATTTCCTTAAGATAACTTACATTTTTAGAATTGGGATGTAGATTTTAGAAAAATATAGGCAATAGTGTTAGTAGCAATGAGTACAATGGCAAGAGAAATTAGCAGACAATCTAAGAAGAAGCATACCAAAATTGATAAAAAATAACATGAGCTGATTTATTGGTATTATTTTTAACCAATCTTGCCCTTTTGAAGAATCCTTGGTTTGAACAGCCATCATCATCCAAAAGTTTGTTTTTTTTAATTGAAAATATATTCTGGCTCTTAAAATATTCATTTGTTCGTTCGTTTACTTAATAATGTACTGAATACTTCCCACAAGCCAGGCACTGACTTCAACAATGAGGGGTTAGAACAACAATCAAGTATTAATCCAAGCCAAGTGCTCACAGAGGTTGGCATTTAGCTTAATAAGCTAGAAAATAAAGAATTAATAATTAAACAGAAAGTCAGATGGTGATGAGTGATATACTGAATTTGAAAGAGCCAGTAGTTGGGGCAAGCGTTGTAGCACAGCCAGCTCAGTTGCCACGTGGGACACTTGCATTCCATGGTGGAGTCTCTGGTTGTTGCCAGCATTTGGATAATGAACCAGCGATGGAAGATTCTCTCTCTCTCTCTCTCTCTCCCCCCCTCTCTCCCCCCCCACCCCATCGTACTTTCAAATAAATAAATGAATCTCAAAAAATAAATAAGAGAACCAAATGTGTTAAAAAAAACACACACACACACAGTAAAAACAAGTTAGTAGTTGTTTTGATTGGATAGCCAGCAGGGATTCTAGGAAAAGGTAACAGTTAAACTAGGCTCTTAATGATCAGGAGCCAGCTATTGCAGAGAAAGCAAAGAGTATTTCAAACTGAGTGGCAAGTGCAATGGCCCTGTGGTGGGTTCAGGCTAAGGAAAGAAGTTCAGTGAGGTGAGGGTATTGTGAGCTGGACAAGGAGGGAGGGCTGGCATTACGTGAAGTCAGAATGTAGCCAAGTGCTGGGACACGGTGGCTTTGTAAGAAAGGGTATTATTGTAAGGATAATGGGAAACCTTTAGATTTTAAAACTTAAGCAAAGGAATGGTGTGGTTTTATAATATTTTAAAAATATAATTCCAGCTTCCCCAAGAATAGATTTGTTTGTTTCTTCGTGGGACCTGGGCTAAAATGAAACTGAAAAGAATAGTTGGGAATATGTTCAATAGTATATAGGAGGGACACAGATGATAATTATGGATGTCATAAGAGATGAATGGATGCAAGGTATATTTTGGAAAGAGATAAATTACTTACTATTGAATTAGAAAGAAGAAAAGATATCAATAAAGGATACTTCTTAGTTTTTTGTTTCAGCAATTTGGTGGATGATAATACTTGTCTTTTGAGATGGGTCAGATGATACAAGAGACTAGGGTACAGAGAAATAGAGTTTGATTTGGGACAAGTTAAGTCTGAGCCTTGAAATGGAAACATTCAATAAGAAAAGGCTATGCCTGGAGTTTCAGATTGGAGAGTCATTATGTAGCTAGTGTTTAAATGCATGGAGCTGAATGAGATCAGCTATAGAGAGAGTGTGACTTGGAAATAGCCTAACAGATCCCAGGAACTAGCCTTGAGCTTGGCATGATGAGGTATGATGCTAATTTTCCATTACATAATGTTATTTCATAGGTATATTCATATAAATGTCTATTTGTAGAGACTGAGAGTAACCATGAAACGATACATGAGAGGATAGCAAAAATATCTGTCATCAGGGAAACTTGAGTGAACAGTGACAAGCATGCAAATGCTATTTTCATTATGGACTCCTTTATATGCACTGAATCTTTGCCACTCATAATTGAAGATGGGAGTAACCAGCAAAGGAGAAAGAACATAGGCTCCTTTATGGAATAGAGGTGCCGTTTTACTTATTTTAGTGTCTTCCATAGTAAATAAGTCTACGCAGTGCCTGGACTAGTATAGGTATCCCAAACTTAAAGTTGGACTAAATTATGCAGATAGTTGAGGCCAGAAGTTTCCGTTTAACTGGGAATTCAAACTGCCCATTTTGGTTATTACTGTCCATTGCTATAGAAAGAACTAAATTATGTCATGGTATAACATGTCAGCAGTCACAATTAAGCATGATAAACACTCACTTAATCTCATGATGTTTGTCTCTTGGTGCTTTCCTTTTAAAAAATATTTTGCATCTTAGATTTTCTGAGAGCCAAAGTGATAAGATTTGTACTGCTCAAAATTTGGAAATAAATATATTCCATGTGTCCATCCAATTAAAGAATAAGCAGAATAGGAACAGTCATGTCGATAGTAAAGCTGTGTATTTGCAGAAGAGTAGTGCAATATGTTGATTTCAGAAGTATGAGGCGATGCAAAGATATCTCCTCACGACTTCTCAACATTGTTTTTGGATCTGTTTATTTCTGTTGCATTTCCCTGAGTATACTCTATAACTGGCTGTTATTTTCCACTGGACTCCTTTGCAACAGGAAGAGAAACAGAAGGAAAGAATCATATATCCTTTATTAAAAAAATTGGAAAAACGTCTAAAGTCCAAAATACTGGCTAATAATTCATTAACAATATGATGTATATTATCAGCAAAATTCATTAAGAGTATAAGAATCTTTTCTTTACATAGGCACAGCTAATTTTTGAAAATAGAGTGTACTTACAACATATGCTAATTTAGCTTACAGAAATAAAACTCTGTAAGCCTGGGCATAGAAGGAGAGATGCAAAGAGCAAATTTAAATACCATGGCTGATCTCAGCCTTTCCCCTGTCTGTAATCCTGCGCTTCTGAGTGAGTCCCAGGGAAAGTGAACTTGCTTTTCTCCTTTGCTCTTGTGTCTGTGTGCCCCTTAGAGTGTGCACATTTACAGCACTGAGTGTGACAATAATGCTTAAAGAAACGGTCAATATATTTAATGCCACATGGTCCCCAAAGTAAACCAATAGCTTTACCTAAGTTGAGCTAAAGCCCCCTCCCCTATCCCTTACAATCCTTTCTGACAGTGCAGGAACAACTGGCATTATGAAGGGTCTATGTGTCAGACTATAACAAGGAAGTTCTTAGCATATTTTGGCTCTCTGATTTGTATCTTTTTCCTCAAATCGGCAATAATAAATTACCTATAGGTCTACTATTGGTGACAACACTAGTCCAAGTCCAAACTAAATGAGATTCTTTCTCTTGAGGGTATCATTTACTAAGTTAATTGGTCTGTCTGTGTCAGAAGGTACTTAACCTTGTTGCCAGCCAAGACTTAGGAGCAGCTAAGATTGAAAGAATGCTCCTGAATTATTTAAAGCAGTAAACATCCCAAGATCACTCTTAGGGGTTTTGTTTTGTGTTTTGAGATAAGTTGGACTTTATGCCTGGATGGATACCTAGCGGCTCAGCCAACAATTAGCAGATTGACGTTAGACAACGTAACAAAGGGGTTTGACTCTCTGCCCTGACATGTGAAACATATGTCATCTAGATATATTTTATCCTTATACTCTTTAAATCTGAATGACCTCAATATCAGTAGTTCTCAACTGTTAGTATTACTTAAAAGTTACCAGCAGGGCATGTTAAAAATGCAGATTCTTGTGCAGTTCACTGGAGCCCAGGGACTCAGCTTTGTGACAAACCTGTTTGGGGAATCCTGAGGGGGTTTGGGAAGAACAGATCAGATATGCTGATCTTGTCTGAGCTAAGAGGCATGTCGGCCTGCGGTGATTTAGCTAAAGTTGTTAAGAAACACCTACCCTTAATTTGAGATAGGCAAATATTGCAGAAAACAATTCTGTAGAGAAAATATTTACTGTTAAAATAATGAGTTAGTGGGCCGGCACCTGCGGCTCACTAGGCTAATCCTCTGCCTGCGGCGCCGGCACACTGGGTTCTAGTCCCAGTTAGGGCGCCGGATTCTGTCCCGGTTGCCCCTCTTCCAGGCCAGCTCTCTGCTATTGCCCAGGAGTGCAGTGGAGGATGGCCAAGTCCTTGTGTCCTGCACCCACATGGGAGACCAGGAGAAGCACCTGGCTCCTGGCTTCGGTGAGCTGCGGCCAGTGCACCACACTGATCCGAAGCCAGGAGCCAGGTGCTTCTTTTGGGGGGTGAATCAGTGGAAAGGAAGACCTTTCTCTCTGTCTCTCTCTCTCACTGTCCACTCTGCCTGTCCAAAAAAAAAAAAAAAAAATGAAGAGTTAATGAAATACAAATGAGCTTGAAAAAAGAAAGCAAGAAGTTTCTGGATAAACTAATATACTGTATGTAGTAAATAGGGAGATTTATAATGTTGCTAGTTAGTTAAAATCATTGAAATGCTTTTTATTTGAAAAAAAAAAAAAGAGGGGTGGTCGGCTCTGTGGTGTAGCAGGTAAAGCAGCCTCCTGAGATACCAGCATTCTGTATAGGCGCTGAGTCCTGTCTGCTCCACTTCCGATCTAATTCCCTGCTAATGTGCCAGGGAGGGCAGTGGAGGATGGTCCAAGTCCTTGGACCCCTGCACCCCATGTGGAAGACCTGGAAGAAGCTCCTGGCTCCTAGCTTCATATCAGCCCGTCTCCTGCCATTACAACCATTTGGGGAGTAGATCAGTGGATGAAAGATCTCTCTTCTCCCTCTCACTCTCTCCCTGTGACTCTGCCTTTCAAATAAATAATCTTAAAAAAAAAAAAAAAGATGAAGTATTGCTACCGAAGGTACTTCACTGTTTTGAAGGACTTACCACAGTTCTAGAAGAACCATACAGCCAAGATGATTAGTTTTGACCTGCAATGACTACATGAAGTAAATTGACTTTGAATTTATTTTAGTCCAAGACATTTTATCGTCAATCTTTTCAAATTTCAATAAAGATTCTTAGCATTTCTATTAGTTAGCTTCTCCCAAAATATTGTCCTTTAAGAATACAAAGTTTAAAATCTGTTTTTATCCTCCTTTTAAGCCTTGTTTTTATCCGTTACAGGAAAGCATTTTGAAGTAATTCCAATAGAGAGTACCTTTGAAAAGGTACTAGTAGCAGCATTTACTTTGGGAAATCTCTATGAGGTGGAAATTGGAAAAAAGAGAGTGTTACCATTTAATCATATCCCCATTTGCAAACTTTTGAGTTTTTATCACATGCATGTATTTCCTATAATAAGTCAATAATAGCAAAGCAAGTATTTGTAAAAGAAAGGAAATGGATATATGTATATAGGTGTTATATATAAGTAAATGGTTATCTTCTTAGAATTGTACCTATGAAATACATGAAATCTGTTCTGTTTATATTAATAGAAATAAAAAATAAATATATAGGACAATTCAGGTACTGTTCTCAGAGAAAAAAAATGTTGAGCTTTTTAGAAGCAGATAATTTTCAATGCCAAATGTATAGAATACATTCGTAAAAACAGTATTTGATAAACCTGCTTTTTGGATATAAACTGCAAAAAAAAAAAAAAAAAGTGTGGCTCTGTGTAGGTTCATCTCTATCTATTAATCATCTGTTTTACCTTTTGGCCTGTTTCTTTTGTCCACTGGGCTATCTTCCAACCTCTAAGAAGGGATAGGAATAAAGAACAGAAATCAATGTTCTTTTTTCTACACTATAAAGAAATTGGTGCCTAAGCCAAGTCTCCTGATAACCAAGTCCCACCTGAAATATCAGAACATTCTTTTTAAGTCGTTTGGATTTTCCAGTCAGTGAATGGTGTTTGCTTTCCATCTGAGCACCCCTTGGCAAGCTAGATATAAAATCTGTAGAATTATTTAGCACCCCATATGTTTATAGCTGCTTTTTCAAGATTATTCAAGTGATTTTAAAATTTTGTTTATATGTTAGGCAACTGTGGTGGCTGCATTTTATATACTTTCAACAAATTCTATCTAACAAGCATATCCAGAGTATCTTAAAATGAAGCATTTAGTACTAAATTATATATTACATTCCCTCAGCTTGCTTACACTAATAAGATAGTTCCCTTGAAAATAATTAAAACTTAATTGCCCAAGAATGAAATTGCATTTGTGCAACTTAAAAACTATATGTTCCAAATTATTGTAGAAAAAAATATCCTTCAAGGTCAAAGAAATAAAAATATAAAGACAGAAAATAAAATAAATAATTGGCATCTATTAAAAAATTGGCATGAATTTTGAATATTGAGAGAACCCAGATCAACAGTTTTATATGGAAAAGGCAGATGTTAGTGAAATGAAAAGACTTAATAAAACTAGTTCATTGCTTACTTATTATTTTTTACTGGGACTTTTATGTTAAAATATAGAAAAACATTCCAAATAAAACATATTCTTAACTACAACTATCTCTTCTCATATTTATGTAAGAAAAATTTAAATGTTATTAAGATACTTCCTGATTTTTCACCTTTTTGTTAAAATCTATCCCCAGAAATGTTAAACCATGACTATTTCCTATTTCTTGAAAGAAATATACTGCCTAAGTTCTTTATGATGTTTTCTAAATGCCAACAGGCTTCTTTTCTGTCAAAACCTGAGTCAAAGAAACAGTGTTCCTCATTGAAAATACCTGCCCGGAGTTGAGAGAAATTATATGCCAGGAATTCTGAAAACTGTCATTCATGGAGAAGTATCAGAAATCAGTAATTCAGCAATGCATATAATAACTCTGTAAAGTTTAATAGTCCTATTCTGAACATGTATCTTTTTATATAATCAAAGGTCTGGTCACGTTGGTAGACATTACTAGAGAAAGCAAAGAAAAAGATAATTCTGGATAAAAATGAGTTATTGGTTGAGTCAACATTAGCTTTCAAAGTTTCCTTCTCTGGTATGTTACAAAAAGAGGTTGACAGAGTCTGGATTAGTGAGAATTATTTCTCTCTCCTTCTTAGAGAGCCACTGTTTCTTTGACCTTAGCGCTTGCATTTTCCCTTCAATGACGATTTATAGTTGAGGGAGAACTATTTATCCTCTCCATGAATCATGACCATGGCCGCAACAGTTTCTAAAAGTAGGATCTCCTAAAAATATACAGATTTCACATCCTGGAAATAGTGTCTACCAAACACCAGAGAAGACCACTTGCACTGACCTGGGCTCTGGTCAAAATCAATCCACTCCCCTCTGCACCCCACTAACCTGTGGGATTATTTTATTCTTGCCCACATTTCCTTCTGCTACTATTCTGCTGCCCCTGAATCACAATAGCTTTGAGGAAAAGGACAGGGGGGTTGTTTTCAGGGTAGGAAAGCCTTGTACCTGAAGACACTGAAAATCATTATAATAGCTACATTTACTATATGCCACATGTCATAGGAAGACCGTTACTGTTCCTAAAGTCTGTTAATTCCATTGTTTCATTCAGTCCTTGCATTCACACAAAGAGATGAGCATTAGGATCCCTGCTTTATAAGTTAAGTAGGTAAGAATTAGGAAGGTTGAAAAAAACTTACCCAGGATCACAAATCCAGTCATTGGTCGAGCTGTGTTTTAAAATAAATTTTTTTGAAGGCTGATTGGTTGCGTAAAAGAAAGAAATGCTAGGAAGAATGTTTAGCACATGTAGATTTACTAAGCAAGTGCATGGGGTGGCCCTACAATCACATACACTCCATATCCATCATGAAAGGGAAAAAGCCCCTCACTGATCAACTAAAACATTTTTATTAGTTTATTTACACTAATATAGAGCTTGCTTTAAAAATAGTTGAGGTTATGTTCATGCGGAATGGGTGTTTAACAAGATGGAGGCCTCCTGGAAAAAAAAATTAAAACTAAGGATTGGGTGAATCAGGAAAATAGTACATGGAAATCGCATGGAAAATAAAATGATTTGTGAATGATCAGTTAAAATGACATGCACCAAAAACAAGGTATAATGAATTTGTTGTTCTGCATGAGACAGTCACACCTATGTCACTTTCTGCTGTGTTATTTTCTACTCATATGTCCGAAAGTGAAGCATAAATTGACCTCACCCTCACCCTCATGGGCCACACGCATGGTCTCTGAATAGAGAGAATTGGCAGCCCTTGTATGGACGGTTGCGGAATGCTTCTCTTAGTTTATTTTACTCCATTTGTTCTTTTTTCTTTTTCTTTCTTTCTTTTTGTTTCTCTTTCTCAGATAAAACAAGAGAGAGAGCAGGAAGTGGAGGCCAGGGAATGGATGGGAGGGCGGGTACAGTGGGAAGAATGACTATGTACATAATGTTGTATTTATGAAACACATACAAATTAAAAATAAATTTTAAAAAACTAAACAAATAAAACCTAGTGGCTAAGAAAAAAACCAATAAAACAAAATGATTATAAAAGGGGGGGTGCGGAGGGAGGGAGGGAGGACCGCTAGGCATTGTGGTGCAGCAATTAAGCTGCCACTTGGGATACCCTTATCAATATTGCAGGGCCTGGTTCAAGTCCCGGCTACCCAGTTCCAACCCTTCTTCCTGCTGATGTGCATCCTGGGAGGTAGTGAATGATGGCTCAAGGACTTGGGCCCCTACCACCCATGTTAGAGACCCAGATGGAATTCCTGGCTCCTGGATTCAGGCTGGCCCAGCCCTGGCTTTTACAGGCATTTGAGGAGTAAACCAGTGGATGGAAAATCTCTCTCTCTCTCTCTCTCTCTCTCTTTCTCTTTCTCTTTCTATCTTTCAACTAAATAAATACTTTTTTATTATTTAAAAAAAGTAATAATCCTATTTGATACTACCTAACAAGGGTAGGGAACCTTTTTTCTGCCAAGCCCTGCTTGAATCTGTATAACATCACTCATGTGCCATAAAAATTATTAACTTAAAAATTAACCTCCTGCAGATTTATTGAATTTCATGTCCCACCTGCAGTTGCCTTGTCAAAGCAGACCAAATGATTTATTTTTTGTCTTCATTTTTATTAATATAAAGAGAATAGATTTTATGTTATTGATAGATACAATTCTAATGCTTTAATGCCACTTCCCCCCCTTCTTTTACTTTTAATTTATGTTATAGTCATATGCTTAATGCGCTACTAAATAAAGAGTTCAACAGTACAAAGTGGAAAGACCACTGTTCACCAGGAATAGAGAAAAGGGCTATAAACACTAGTCACATCCCAAGATGTCACCTTTACTCATGTGAATTATCTTTTTTAGGTACTGCATATATATTAGCTACCACAAATTAGAGAAAATGTGATATTTGTCTTTTTAGACACCCAGATGATTTCACAGGCATTCTATGACCTGCAGACTGGAAGTTCCCCACCTCTGTTTGGTTAAAATACTTAAAGACACTTGTAATTTTACTATGCAAGCACCAACGTGGATTATCTAGAATAAAATATGCAAGAATACATACACAGATAGATTTACCAAAAACAAAACACAAAAGTTGACCAAAAAGCCTCACCAAAGCTGGAGAGACTGCACTGTGAAGTGTGAGAGTCAGATTGTCCTCTCAGTGCCACCTGCGCACATTTCCAGGACAAGCTTGCCTTTGCTGGTTGTCTCTGGGCCCACTTCCACCTGTGCCTCCTTTCTCTCTCACACATGGAAGCGTTTGCCCGTCGGTCACATGGTCACCTACCACACACCATTCTGGTATTCTGACTCTCCTCCAGTGCCTGCTACTGTCCAAGTTTTTATTGCATCCGGTATATTAAAACCTAAAGCAGAACTAGAATTTCTAGGTTAGTACAGTTATTTTCCATAATGGAACTCCTGTGACAGAAACCATATGGCCAGAAACCTGGCTCTTCGCTACCTGGATCTTCTTCAGAAGAAGAATTTGCCAGGTAAATGGAGGACATTATTAAATGCGTTAATCAATCAATTTTTTTAAAAAGGTAACATAGTTACAATAAGCTAGTTTAGAAACAATATGAACTATCTGGTTACCAGGGGGTTAATGAAGTAAATAGTGACTCTGGGATAAATAAACAATTCTGACAGGTGTTACCTAAAGGAAACAGAAAACCAATAAATGTCAAACTCACACAATATGGTTTGCACAGGAATAATAAGAAAGATCTTGATGGCATGGAGTTGGTGGATGCTGTGAGCTGAAGGGAAAGGACATGGAGATTCAGGTCCATAGGTACACTCCCCAGATGCTTGTACCGCATCTTGTGCTGTAAATGGATTTCTATATGGTCTCAAGGGATGTTTTCTGAAATAGTTTCGGGTTTATTAAAAGGAAATCTAAAGAAAAAAGAAATAGTTAAAAATGCTTCTGTTAACATAAGGCGACATTAACTGTATTTTATGAAGCAGAAAATTGCTTCACACCCGTATTCTTAAAAGCCTCCTTTGTTGCTGTCTTTAATAAGACATAGAACATTGGTACACATGAGCTGCATAAAACTCTAATAGAATTAGCATACAGTAATTTGATACTTTATATGCCTGACAAATCTGATGTAGAGTAAAGCAAGGGAATATCTAGAAGAAAGCACTGTTTTATGACCAGAACCCTTCCTTAAAGTAGAAAGAATATACCAAGGCCTTGTTGTACCCTACACAAGGACCCAGGCCTGGTCCGGGTTAGAAGCCTTCTCATCTTCCAAGTGAACTCACAGATTTATAATGAAGACAGTTTGGTAAAAAATTTTAAAGGAAAACAGCCTTTTCTCTTCTAAAGTCACTACTAAAATTATACAGTTCATTTTTAAGTGTTGACATTACAACTTACACTGCAAGAGGCAAGTTGAATTCAGCAATATACATATACACTTACACATATATGCATTTATGTCTGAACAACACATAGTATACAGCATATTTTATATATGTATTTAAAATTCTCAAGTGTGAGTTTTGAATACTAAAATAATCACTTGGTAAGATTGCAGCAAACTCTGTTATCTCTTACAGAAGTCTTTCCACCAGAAAATCAAGTTATTTCTATTTGAAACAGTCACTCTTTTTTTTAAAAGATTTATTTATTTGAAAGTCAGAATTACACAGAGAGAGGAGAGGCAGAGACAGAGACAGAGACAGAGATCTTCCATCTGATGGTTTACTCCCAATCCCACAACAGCCAGAGCTGTGCTGACCCAAAGCCAGGAGCCAAGGGTTTGTTCTGGGTCTCCCACCTGGATGCAAGGGCCCAAGGACTTGACCCATCTTCTACTGTTTTCCCAGGCCATAGCAGAGAGCTGGATCAGAAGTGGAGCAGCCGGGTCTTGAACCAGCGCCCATATGGGATGCCGGCGCTTCAGGCCAGGGCGTTAACCCGCTGCGCCAAGCGCTGGCCCCTGAAACAGTCACTCTTAACAATTTAAAAGATGAAGGTGAATTTGCCATTACCTATAAATAGGAATGGATGTCAAAATGAAGTGGAATTATAATAATAAAGTAATATACCAGTTTCAAGTTGAATTGTTAATCTCAAGCAGACTATCACATATATATAAAAAGATATTCCAGCTAATTGGCATCTTAGGAAAGTCGCCTCTCAAATATACTACCTGTTGAAGAATATGGAAATACATTATGGAGACATCATTAAACAGAAGTCTTTGGAGAGACAGTGCTGAGGTGATCATAATGAGAGTTGTTTGGTTACTGTTATCTGGCATTATGCTACCTTACATTGCATCTTCTGGGAACATACAAAGAGAAAAATTTGCTTCTCTTCTTATAGAGATCTGTCAGTGTTATAGGATCCTATTGTAAATAAGCTCACGGTACTTGTTGGAAGGATTTAATCACATTATAAAATATAATGGTAACAAGTCTGTATCAATTAATAGGATGACACATACAAATAGGTTAACAAAATGCTTTTGACCGTTTCTCTTCTTAAGGAGGAGACGCATTTTTGAAAAGCACAACCAGTGCAGAAGAGATTAGAGTACATTGCATTGTGGACCCTCCATGGTTGAGGGTTTGCAGCCAAGACCTTCCATCTCTTCCTTATCCCCTACGGCTCCTTCAAGCAGGCATTGAGAGCCTCTGCAAAGCCAAACCGTGAACTCTGGCCAGAGCTGGACATCCCTGATGAACACATGCTTTCCTGGTGTCTGACCTTCCTAATCCACACAGTCCTCCTTGCTGCCGGTCAGGCCCAAGGACAGAGATCAGCTCTAATAGGAAACACTCTGTGCCTTGGGCCGCCATGGGGTGGGAAGGGGAGGCACACCCCTTTCTTTCTCACAGACAGTGCACTCATTGCTCCTGCTGAAGATGGGACAGTGGGAACATTCTCTTGGATCATTTTAGTCTTTTTCAATCTGTTTGCAGTTCAAAATGGGAATAAAGAAAAGTTCATACTAGAGTGTCTGAGGAGCTGGAAACACCATCTCTGTGGAGACGTCTGTATAGTAATGAGATGATGGGCGCCTCAAAGGGATTGCTCGTGGCTTTCCCGAGTCCAACTCTGCTATCCTGGCAGAACGAGGCGAGTTGCTTCATGCATTGCTGGTGTTTCAGAGGGGACAGCCCACTCTGAAAGAGCAGGAGCCACTAATAGGAGCCCAGCTGAATAAAAATTTATGGGCGACACGAGAGCATTTTACTAAGGCTCAGCACACCTAAGCCCCTATGACTACATTCCTTTCTCTGAGCCAACAGCAAAGCAAAAGTTGCAGCTCTCTTCTCTTCTCTTTAATGCATTTGAAGGTGCTGTTTAAGTATAACATTTGGTGTAAAGACAGGACTTCTTTTAAAGGGTGTTAAAAACTGGAATCCTGAGTTTTCCAGTATTTTTATTTATTACTGAGTGTTTGCTTCAGTGGCTCGCAGCCATAGGGAGGAATCTTTTCCTTTTTCATCTTTCTTTCCTGGAAGACTGAACTCTCACTTTTTTCTACCAAAACAGTAAAGTTGGATGCTAACAAAGAACTTTTAGATTCTGAAAGAATGCATCCATCTAAAAGTGAGGATTTCTCCTGTGTTGTAACCCTGACTTTTGTGGCTAAAGAAGCTGAGATCCTGCTCAGGACTTGGAGGATACAAGGGTACTTCAACAAGTTTGTCAGAAGCAGAATTAAAATGTTTGTTTTGTTGTAAAAAAGAAAAAATTTGACACTCACACATATGGGGGTGGACAGTGCATGATTTTCATGCATGGATTTCAAAAAACTATTTGTACTCAAAAAATACACCTGCTAATCGAATTTTCCAGGAACATTGTGAAGTAGCCTCATGTTATGTAGGCTTTCCACTGTAGATCAGCTTACAATATATATTTTCCCCAACCTGCTGGTTGCTATGGAGGGCACAAAAATAGAATATAAATTTGTTGAGCACCTGCTATGTCAAACACCAAAAGAATGTTTCATCTCTCTGATTTAATTGGCACCAAAGCCTAGCCAAGATAGATTCTACAGTCCCCATTTTGCAGAAACTGAGTCTCCAGTGAAAATATTCCCTCGATTCCACCTAGGAATCTCCAACATGAACATGCCAAGGGTCTCAGCAGATGGTTGATATGCAGCTCTAAAGTTCATTCTCTTTCCAGTAAGTCATGCAACCCCAAGATTTTGCAATGGGAATAATGGTGAATAATATTGCCAAGTTGGGGTGAGGATTATATAACTGACAGTTGGTAAACAGTGTTCATGTCTGTCACATGCTCAAACAAGCATCAGCAACCTCCGCATTTCCCCTTTCTCCTTCCCATTACAGGCATATTAGATTAGACTTTTTTTTTCTGAAAGTATTCCAGAACATGTTGAAAATTATTAACCAAGTCATTAATTATTAATTAAAGACTAGAGGCTCCATCATTCTTAGTGCCTAAATTTGCGAAGGGAATGAGGTATGGCAAGGTAGAATCCTCTTACCTGATGTGATACACTGTACCCTAAGATACCCTTTGGGTTAATAAAGTGATTTGTATTAGTGAAATGATTAGCTTTCCAACTCTCTAACATCATACCAGATCATATTTTGCATCTCTAAAGAAGGTTGTTAAGCATCTCAGTAATTCTTCTCTAGTCTAGTGAACTTGCTTGTTTTTGCCACATAATATCCAGCTCTGAGTTGATTTGTCAATTTATTTTTTGGTCATGTAAGTAAAACACTAGACAGGAAACATTTAGTGATCTGACTGTTTTCCCAAAGCCTCACTGTCTTGGGTTCTAACTTCTGGTCTCTTCAATCTGATACAATACAATGTTGACTAGAAGCAGTGAGTGGCCATTGTGTTGTGCTTTTGATCTTAGGAGAAAAACATTCAGTCTTGCACCATTACATAAGAGATTAGCTATAGATTATTCATGAGTATCCTTTATTATTTATGAGTATAGAATTTTAAGACCTCAGTAGTGAAGGGATCAAATTCAATAGAGTCCAAATAATTAAAACATGGTTAAATAGTAAATTTATTCCATGAATACAAATACAATTTGACTATAAAAATATATCAATCCAATTAGTAACACTAGTACTGAAGAACATTTGGTGATATTGATAGAAAAAATATTTGGTAAAATCTAGCATTCTTTCCTAAGTAAAAATATTAGGAGACTAAGATAGAATGGTAGTTAATAAATGCAATAATGCAATAAGTATTATTTCACAGTAACCTAAAAAAAAAGACTAAACACACAAAGACATTCCTATTAAGACTAGGAGGAAGGCAAGGATGTGCTCAAAACTACGATGTAACATGAGTCTTCAATTCTTCTTAGTAGACAAAGAAACACAAATGAGAGGTAGAACTGTTAGGAAGCAGAAACAAAAGTTAGCATTTATAAATAAAGAGATCTATTACAAAATAACCAATAATTTTCTGTGTTAGAATTAACCATTCAGAAAATGCAGCATTAAAAGTTTCTTAACAGTGGCAAAAATTGATAAATAGCGGTGTAGGCACGTAGACTAACAGCTGAATAAATGTTTTAAAGCGGACCGGCGCCATGGCTCACTAGGCTAATCCTCCGCCTTGCAGCACCGGCACACCGGGTTGTAGTCCCGGTCGGGGCGCTGGATTCTGTCCCGGTTGCCCCTCTTCCAGGCCAGCTCTCTGCTGTGGCCAGGGAGTGCAGTGGAGGATGGCCCAAGTGCTTGGGTCCTCCACCCCATGGGAGACCAGGAGAAGTACCTGGCTCCTGCCATCGGATCAGCGTGGTGCTCAGGCTGCAGCATGCTGGCCGCGGCGGCCATTGGAGGGTGAACCAACGGCAAAGGAAGACCTTTCTCTCTGTCTCTCTCTCTCTCACTGTCCACTCTGCCTGTCCAAAAATAAAAAAAATTAAAAAATAAAAAAAATGTTTTAAAGGATAGAAAACTAGAATACATTAAGATCTCAATTATTTCCACATCGATTCTATCAAATTCACAAAAGGATTATTATCTGGAACATGAGAATGTGATTATTAAAGTTACAGAGAATAAATAACTGTGACTATTCAAAAAAATGAAAAGATCAGTGATGAAGTGTTAGAACTTAAAGGTGTCACTCAGTTAGACATGATCCTGTGGCCCTTGGTTCTCTATCTGAAAAATACACACATTTTAAAATTTGGTTCTTCCTTCTTACCATATGCCAAAATAGATTTACAAGAGTTTAGAAAGTTACAGTGTAAAATAATAGGCTAACTAGGAGCGAATCTAGCAAATACCAAGTATTAAAATAGGATAGACCTTTCTCAGCAAAACAGCAAAGAAACACATCTTAAAGGTTGAAAAACTTCACTACATAAAAATACCAACTACTGTATAGCAAAATAAAAGTTATATTCAGAATTAAAATTACATACTTACGATATATTTAGCAGAAGCTTAATAATGTAGAAATCTTTTTTTTTTTTAGAAAAAGAGGATTAAGGTACATGTGTGGTACAATGGGGAAATGTACCATTTGAGATGCCCATGTCCCATATGAGAATGGCAGCTCAAGTCCCAACTCTGCCCTAATACAGCCTCCTCCTAGTGCATACTGGAAGGCAGCAGATAATGTCCCGAGTCCTTAAGTTCCTGCCACTCTTGTGAGAGGCCCTAAGGGAGTTTCTGGCTCGTGGCTTCAGCATCAACCAGACATGGCTATTGTAGACATTTGGAGAGAGTACTAGCAGATGGAAGATTTCTCTCTTCTCTGTCTCTCCCTCTCTCTATGTCACTCTGCCTTTCAAATAAATAAAACTTTTGAAAAGGAATAGCCCAAATGAATGAAGTCAAGAATATAGATGAGTATATAATTCAAAAATATAGAAATACACTTGGTCAATAAACATTTTTTAAAAGTCTAACCTCACCAGCAGTAGAAAGAATTCTAATTAAAACATGGTTTATCATCTTTAATCTAAATGCAAAGATGATGGTGTATATTTTTATAAAGTTTAAAATGTTGGTATTCTCATGTAGGTTAAATAAAATTGTGTAAGTCCATATAATAGAGTATATGCTATCCTTAAAAATGGTGTATCAAGAAATATTGAAAAAGACATGGGGAAATGCCAGCTATTAACTATGAGAAAGCAAGTATTACATGTTATAATTCCCATTGGATTAATATATGGATATAAGAAAATATACATTACATTAAAGACTAGGGAGAAAATAAAAGTAGCCATATCTTAGAATTGTAGTATACCTACTCTTTTTTTAAGATTTATTTATTATGTTTGAAAGAGCTACATAGAGAGAAGGAGAGGCAGAAAGAGATCTTTCATCTGCTGGTTCACACCCAAGATGTCCAGAACAGATGACAACTGTGCCTGGACCAGGCTGAAGCCAGTAGCTACATCCACATCTCCCACATGGGTGCAAGGGCCCAAGCACTTGGGCTGTCTTCCACTTCTCTTCCCAGGCCATTAGCAGGGAGCTGGATTGGAAGTGGAGCAGCCGGCACCAGAACCAGCACCCATGTAGGATGGTGGCATCACAGAAGAAGTTTACCCACTATACCACAACACCAGACCTGATACACCTTCTCTTAAGCAATATAAAGCACAGATATGATTGAAATTTTAAGCATTCTTTGAACAGTGGTTTTCAATCTGAGGATTAGAATTGAGGAAGGTCATAATACCACTTACTTAGTGGATACAGCCAGTGTTGAAATGAGTGGAACTGAATAGAAAATACATGCCTTATATAGATCTTTTCAAAAAAAAAAGAGAAAGGAGACATTGCAGCAACACTTTAGCTTTTTTTAAAGATTTTAGTTATTTATTTGAGAAGTAGAATTACAGACAATGAGAGGGAGAGAGGGGAAGAGACACCGAGAAAGATCTTCCATCCACTTGTTCACTCCCCAGATGGCTACAACAACCGGAGCTGAGCTGGGCCGAAGCCAGGAGCCAGGAGCTTCATCTGGGTATCCCACATGGATGCAGGGGCCCAAGCGCTTGGGACATCTTCCACTGCTTTCCCAGGCCAAAGCAGAGAGTTGGATCAATAGAGAATCAGCCAGAACTAGAACCAGTGCCCCCCTATAGGATGCCAGCACTGCAGGCAGAGGCTTGACCTACTGCACCACAGAGCTGGCCTCTCACTGTAGCCTTACATACATACACATGCACACACACACAACACACATACATATATATGCATATATATACGTATATGTAAAAGTCAAAACATTTGATATTAAATACATTTTACTGTAGTTTTTTTCTAAAAATGAAATTTTCTATTTTGCAATAAACAATTTTTGATAGAACTAGAGATTTCTGAAATCACATACTTTCTGTTGCTAATGCATTCACATCCACTTGATGTAGATGAAATAACACAGAACTAACAGTTGTTGAATTCAGATTTAATTATTTCTGCCTCTGCTGTTTTTTTAACAAATCAAAAAACGCAATATATAAGCAAAGAACTTAAACTTATGAAATTATAGCTGGTAGAATTCTCTGTAATGAAGGATTGTGTAAGTCAATGCAAAACCAAACTTGCTTCCTGACATTTGAAACAAAATGAACGCAACTGGAATAAGCCAGTCCCAAAAAGTCAAATATTATGTTTTGTCTTATTTGTAGTATTAGTATATAGAGAACATAGAAATTGTGTGGATATCATATCATTGTGTATATAGTATAACTGTTGCTTCATAGAATCATACTACGTAAGTGACAATATACTCTTATTTCCAACGTTAAACAAAAAATAGAGGAAATTGTGTGGATTCTTGGGACACTAGTAATGATTTGTTTTTAATTTGGGTGTTGGTTATGAGTATAACCGGAGAACCAAAATCCCATTTATCTGTACATTTATGTACTATTCTTGGTATGTATACTCTATTTCAATAAAGCATTTAAAAAGGAAAAAAGAAGATATTTGTGGGTGAGGAAAGATCATCAGTCTGATACGTCTTAGATCCTCTGTGAAGGAAATCATGCTATTGGAAAAATATGTAGATTTTTGAAAAGTTAAAATAAATAAATAAAGAACTTCATAGACTCCCTGAACCTGTTGCAGTCACCATCAGCATTTCTGCAACCATACTGGAGGCAAAGAGAAAAGTCAATGTGAATGCAAAAAAAGAACAATGAGCATTACTACGTCTTAAGTACTTGCTTAGTGCTTTGAATTGTCTTACCTCAATTCATCATCATACTTCCATGATGAAGACATTACTGTCATTGCTTCTTAAATTTGACATTTGGGTTAATCAACTTAATACAGGTTCTATATTAATATATAATCAATTTAATAAAGGTTATTTCATCAATAAAAACGTCATTTAAAATTCCCTAAGCCATCAATGCTTAAAAGTTAAATGGGGAGTAAAGATAAAAATTGGAGTAACTGTGGGAGTGGTATTGCAAGCAAGTCTCTTGAGTCAGATGGCCTTTAATTATTTCCAAAAGAGGGAATACTTCATTCTCTTGCCTCTTCTGGGGATTTTTAATGTAGATATAAAATAAATAGCAAAGCATCTAACAATCAAGGTAGACTTGCTGTTTCCTTGATTAAAATATGCTGCAAGTTAGCAGCTGCAGGCTATTACTAATTGCTTTGGCCCAGTATGTGTTAGCAGAGTGTCCAGTGTATCATTGACCATGTGCATCACAAGTCCGGCATGTGTTTCAGTTTATTCCTTTAATGCACTGAAAATTCCCAAAGAGGACATTTTTGTCAGCATCAGCAGTGATTTTTAATCAGAATGTTTTCGGAAAGGATTAGCCCTGAAAACGGGCTTACTGGTCCTTCACTGTCAACATCAACTCTTTCCTATCCTACATTCTCCAAAACTAAAAACTGTCACCTACTCTACATCAGTAGGAGACAGTCATAGGAAGAAAGACTCCAACATGAAAAGTTAATTACAAAAGTCATTTTCCTTGTTAAATTTTTAAAATTTTATCAGTAAAAGGATACAGACAGACAAAAGTAATGTAGATAGGGGCTGGCATTTAACCTAGTTATAATGACACCCAGGTCCTACATGGGGTGTGTACATTCAGGTCCTGACTCCAGCTCTGGATTCAGCTTCCTGCCAATACAGTCCCTGGGAGGCAGCAGTGATGACTCAAGTAATTGGGTTCCTGCCACCCCAGCTTCCAGCTTTGGCCTGGACCAGTCTCAGCTATTGCAGGCATTTGGGGAGAGAACTAGCAGATGTTCATTTTCTCTCTCTTTCTGTATCTCTGCCTCATAAATAAATTAATGCCTTTTTAAAGTAACAGAGTTTTTGTTTTTTGGGGGTATCTTTTGTTTTTGCCAGTCATTTGAAAGACAGGAGTAAGAAGTGAATTTTGTAAGTGAGATAGCAGAATTAGAAGAATAAAATTTTCCCAAGTTTTTATTTTATAAACACATGCTACAGCTACAGTAGATTCTATAAATCTCACAGAAAAATTAATATTTGACTTTATGATACTTTATGAGATGACATATGTATGAGTGACAAGGTTGTGGATATGAGATCATTTGATCCCAATTTTCCAACTGAAGTTTATTTCCAGAGACAAGGTCCTGCATTTTGCACATTGCTGTTTGTGTTGACATTGGATTATAATTCTGAGCTACAGTAGCCTCAAGAGCTTTTATTAAAATAAGTATATTCCATACTCTTGCATTTTATAATGATGTACATTTTTGTAATTTATCAACAGTATTATCTTTTTAATGGAGTACTAATAGATTCATATGACATTCTAAGAGCTGTATACAATGAATGGTTCAGGCATAAGAATTCTGAAAAACTTTAAGCTCAAATTTGTTGATTCTAGAAGAAATATTTTTGGAGGTGAAATTTTTTATACCATGTATGAGGCCAATTGGGAATAAGTATATCCCATAAGAAAAACATTACTTGAATTAATACTAAATTATATTGAAAATGTTGACATTTATAATCAGCAATTTAAATTTTATGAACTACCTTTCAAATTACATTTCTTTAAGGATTTCAAAAGAAAATTATTCTCTGTATCTTATGGCACCATACTACCTGTTACCTCTTTTATCTTATGGTAAATTATGTTATTAGTTATAATCACTGCTTTTTATTTCATATAAAATATTCAGACATCTTTTTAAAGTATGTTTCTATTCCTTAGATGTTGGAGGATCATTTTTCACATTTTGGCAGACCATGGCAAGAAAATGTATTAAGTGTACAATCGACTTCTCCATTAAAAAGCACACCCTAGAGTGGGAATTAGGCCTACCTGGGTTCAGTACTTGGCTCTGCTTCCAATCCAGCTTCCTACTAATGCAGACCTAAGAGGCAGTTGTTAATGGCAGAAGTACTTGGATTTCTGTCACCCACTTGGGAGACCTGAATTGAATTCCTGGCTCCCAGCTTCAGCCTAGTCCAGTCCTGGCCATTGGAGGATGAACCAGCAGATGAGATTTCTCTCTCTCTCTCTCTCTCTCTCTCTCTCTCTCTCTGCCTCCTCTCCCTCAAATAAATACATTCAAGTATTTTTTTAAAAATAGCACACCATGATAAGTACACCTAAGATTGCAATGACCATATACATCATCAGATACTAGCCACATCCATGTGTTTATGCATCTGTCTGTCTACTTCCAAGCTACAGTGGTAAAGGTTAGTTGCAACAGAACATCTGCAGCCTGCCAAGTGCAAAGTATTTACTGTCCGGTCCTTTACAGAAAATGTTTGCTGACTCTTGATCTAGAAACTGATTTTAATGGGGGTCTTAGAATTTGTTGAAATTTCTTTCCTAAATTCTCTTTTGTAGATATTTTATCTCCCTGATGTGCACCTCTTTTTTATTCTTAAGAATATATTTTAATGTTGACTCTATTTCCTGCATCAAAATATATTACCCTTGCAAAAGAAGTCCTGTTTCTGAAACCTTTCAATGAAACAAAGATAAGTTAGAAGTACAGTGAGATTTATATTTGCATCTCTTGATTTGATAGGAGTGCTGCAAGCTAGGAGAATATTGTTTGCTTCTTAGGCTGCTTTATTTAAGGGGATTCACTTAACATGGTCCCTGTGGGCTTTGCAATCAACATTCCATTGAAATTGAGCAGAGAATAGAATTAAATTAAAGTTAGCTCTCTATCAGTATGTTTTAGAATTAGGTAATGGCAAGAAGAGAATAACTTGAAAATAAAAACATTGGGAAATAAAATAAAATAAAATAAAAACATTGTAGCTCAGAACCTAGACTTTGTGAAAAACCAGTTTTCAGGGAATATTCACAAAATCACATATACTCTCCATCCATTTATATGTATTGAATTAAAAATTTGGCCCATGTATGACAAAAACTCAGATTTTCTCCTGTAAGTTCCAATAATACTAATACCCAAATATGATGATAAAGGAATTTATATTATCAAATATATTTTGCATTAATATTATAAAGAGGATAAATTCCTAACTCCTGTATATAGAATGAAAAATCTCACTTATTTTTCTACAGTTGTCAATTTTTCTGCATGTGTGCTACAAAGACATTACATCTCTATGTTTGCTTGATCCTTATATAATGTCCCCCACCTTATGTTAGAGATGAGGAAACAGGCTCAGAAAAGATTTAAGGGCACACAGTTCCAGTCAAATGGCAGGAATACATGTTTCTGAGGGCTACTGAACATCTAAGTGATGGTAGTTAATAGTATTTTGTATGTTTCAAAGGTGCCAAAAGAGTAAGTTTCAAATCTGTCACCAAAAACAATGGTAAGTTTTTGAGATGCTGGCTATGCTAATTTACTTAATTTAATCATGCTGCCTTACATACACTATAAACCCTGTAAATATATAGAAATATAATTTGGCAATATACAATCAAAAAGCTTTTAAAAAAAGAAAAGAAAAAGAATTTGCCAGAGGTCATACACCTATTTGATGCCCAAACCAGAATTTGTACTCAGTGTTGAGTTCAGAACCTCACTTTTAATCGTGGAGTCCCTGCAGTCTTGTAAGATAAACTGGGGCATAGGTCACTAACCCTGCTGGGTGAGAGGAGACAGTGAGATTTCCCAGACTTCAGGCTTGAGTTGCATTGGGTTTACTCATGGGTATCCCAGGCATGTGTTCAAAGGCAGAGTCATGAAGGTGCACGGCAGATTCAGGGAAGGGCAAGCCATTGGCTGTTGATGAGAGCAGGCTGTAGAAGATGGGCTGTGGGGGTGGCAAGGAGCCTCATCCTATCCTTCAGGAAGGCAGTAGTTTCCAAATGGTAAGAATCACCTGGGCTCACCTCTTTACAGTGAGAATTGCTGTGCCCGATTGCAAGAGCCTCTTCAGTTACATGCAATATGTGCATTTTAACTGTCATCCTGTGTGACTCCAATGTAGGAGAGCGTTTGGCTTACCAGTTAGAACACCACTTGCATCCCATATTGGAGTGCCTGGGTTTGAATTCCAGCTCCCGCTCCTGATTCCAGCTTCCTGCTAACACAGACTCTGGGTGGTAGCAGGTGATGGCTCAAGTGCTTGGAACCCTGCCACCCACATGTGAGACCTGGATTGAGTTTCTGGCTTCTGACATCAGCTGGGCCTAGTCCTGTCTGTTGTGGTTATCTGGGGAGTGAACTAGCAGTTGCTGGCTCTCTCAGTTTCTGTCTGTCTGTCTCTCTCGCTCTCTCTTCCCCTCATCTCCCTTTTAAAAGAAAAAACAAAGTGTTAAGAAATCAATATGCTGGAGCGTGACATGGTGAATCTTACTATGTTTTTTTACAAAAACAAAGCTGCAGCTCAGGGAACAGGAAGGTGTTTCCAAAAGTGATTCAGGGTTTATTTAGAATCCAGAAGAAATATCAAGATGGTTTTTTTTAATGATATAAGACGCATGCCTTTGCTCTTGCTTATAAGTGCTTTAAAAAAATTACTTATTTTCATCTACTTGAAAAGCAGAGAGAGAACGAGAGAATCCTCCATCCAAATACCTACAACAGTTTCCAAATACCCACAACAACCAGGGTTGGGCCGGGTCAAAGAAAGCAGGGGCCCAGGCGCTTCAGCCATTGGCCTCTGAGGATGCATTAACAGGAAACTGGATTGGAACTGGAGTGCCAAGGACTCAAACCAGCACTCTGATTGTGGAATATTTGCACTTCAAGTGGTGGTTTAACCCCATTGTACCGTAACTCCTACCCTAGCTTGTGAATATTTTTGGTTGCTATTTAGAATACTGCTTTATAAAAATCGCTGAAAAGTCAGGGTCCAGTTTTACTTATTTTTTAAGGCGCCGTAAGCTATAAAATGTGTGAGCTTTTTAAGCCAAATTTTATTTGCTTTGCCATCCTCAGTCTTTACTGCCCAAACCTTTAATAAATGGCAGATAAATTAATAGAGAATCAGTTTTGAATAAATACATGAACGAACTGCTTATTTGGCTTGCATATTATTAGCAGATGCTGATTTTACACATTGTAACTGAGGACTTATTTAATAAATCAAGCAAACTGCAGTGTTTCAGTACTCTTCCTTAGAATTAATTCAGCAATTAAAAGGACTAATTTTTGTAAGATGAAATCTAAGTCAACATGTAAGTTTAAGATTTAGTATTGTCATAATATAATGTAAAAGAAATTCCCCTGGCTTTGGATGTGTCAGGCATGGAGTTAATGTAAATGAACCACATTTTTTAAATTTTCTGTTCCATTTTATTGTGGTCAGATTTCTCCTCCAAAAATAATTTTTTTTAGAAAATCTGTAATTTTCCATATTCCAAAAGAGAATGTCAGTACACTCTTCAGTATTGGAAGAGACTTGAAAGCAAGAAGGAAGAGGAGGAGACTGTTGTCTAACAGATCTGCAAGTAAATAGATGTCACACGTCAGCGTGTCTTCGGGTAACCAGGGATGGCTTGAACCAATTGGGGATTTCAGACTTAGGATGCCAAATCACACACTGATGTTTATTCCACACTTAAGCTTGTTGAACACAGATGGTAGGCATAAAATAGCTGAGCATCAGTGGATCGTGTCCGGAGAGAATGATGGATGTGGTCTTTTGTGTTGACAGTGGAGTTGTTTTCACATTCCACTTGAATTGGATTATGCTCATTCATGCCATGGTACATAATCTCTGGCTAGGAGTTTTAGCAAAAGCCGTCCTGTGGACACATTGCAAAGCAAGTCGGGGGGAAACGTTTACAAAGCAAAACTGTAAGCACTGTAAGAACTCAAAGACAAAAGTTGGACAGCTTTCATTTATTTTTTTATTTTTTTTTTATTTTTATTTTATTTATTTTTTTTTTTTGACAGGCAGAGTGGACAGTGAGAGAGAGAGACAGAGAGAAAGGTCTTCCTTTGCCGTTGGTTCACCCTCCAATGGCCGCCGCGGCCAGCGCGCTGCGGCCGGCGCACCGCGCTGATCCGATGGCAGGAGCCAGGAGCCAGGTGCTTTTCCTGGTCTCCCATGGGGTGCAGGGCCCAAGCACCTGGGCCATCCTCCACTGCACTCCCTGGCCACAGCAGAGGGCTGGCCTGGAAGAGGGGCAACCGGGGCTTTCATTTATTTTTAAAAATATATATTTAGATTGCTATATATTAATATGGGTTATTAGATATAAATATATATTTAGATATTAAAGGGTCAATATGAATTGATAATTTTAATAAACTGGCTAAAATATTTTGGATTTCTTTTTTAAAATGTTTATGTATTTTTATGTATTTGAAAGGTGTGTGTGTGTGAGAGAGAGAGAGAGAGAGGGAAAGAGATCTCCCATCCACTGGTTCATTCTCCAAATGCCAGCTACAGCTAGACTGAATCAAGCTAAAGCCAGGAGCCTGAAACTCAATACACATCACCCACATATGTGACAAGTCCCAAGAACTATAGCCATTGTAGGGTATGCATTAACAGGAAGCTGGAATGGAGACTCAAACCTAAGTATTCCAATATGGGGTGGGAGCATCTTGAAACAGCCTCTTAATTGATGTGCCAAGTGCCATATTTTGAATTTCTAATACAGAAAATATATCCATATTTGTCAAATATACTAACTAGGATCAATATAAGACTCCAACCTAAACTTTAAAATGTTCCCAATCAAGTTTGGTGAATGAAACAGCACATAAGATTATTTTTAAGATTTTATTTATTTATTTGAGAGGTAGAGCTACAGACAGACAGAGGGAGAGGCAGAGAGAAAGGTCTTCCATCAACTGGTTCACTCCTCAAATGGCCACAGTGGCCGAGACTGGGCCAGCCGAAGCTAGGAGCCAGGAGCTTTTCCCAGGTCTCCCACAGGGGTGCAGGGGTCCAAGAAGTTGGGCCCTCCTCCACTGCTTTCCCAGACTATAAGCAGAGAGCTGCATAAAAGGAGCTGCCTGGAAACAAACCAGCACCCATGTGGGATGCTGGCACTGCAGGTGGAGGCTCAGCCTACTACGCTGCAGCACCGGCCCCACACATGAAATTTATTGGAAGAAGAAACATTAAATAGTGATGTAAGACAGCAGCTTTGAAACTTTATCAAAAGATGCTCTGCATAGTAGTTTCTGGGCCTTAAAAATGGAGGGGCTGTGTCAGGGTAGGAATGGAAAATTACTGCAGTCAAGGAAGAGTATGAATGGACAAAACCTTAGGAGCCTGGTGCTTGTTAAATCACCTTTCAGATGTGACCTAATCACCATGGCATTGGGCGTCCCCAAGGACACACTCAGGTTCCCTGGTTGGCTGGAAGGACTCACAGAACTCAGAAAAGCTGTTGTGCTCAAGGCTGCCGTTTATCACAGGAAAAGAAGATGCAGTCAAGTGAGCTACAGGAAAAGGCACGGAGGGCAGAAGCCAGGAGGGCCAGGCGCAAGCTTCCAGGTGCCGCCTCCCTGCAGAACCCTACATGTGGTGCCCCCTCCAGGCGACATCGCCAACCAGGCTGGCTCCCAGGCCTGCTGTCCAGGGTTGATCTGGAGGGGCAGTCACGAGGGGTTGGACCTTCCCGTGAGAGTGACCTTACCCCCAGACGTGACCTCCCAGAGGTCACGCCCGTACGGCGTGGCCCAGGGCCCCAGGTGAATAAAATCAGACATTCACCATCAATCACAATGTCAACACAAATTGCCTCGCATTGAGTAAGACGCAATATGCTCCTCCATCAGGCCGAGCGTTCCAAGGTTTCACCCAGGAGCTGGTCGAGAGCCGGAGTTTGAGCTCATTCCCCCCACCCCACCCCCAGAGGCAGGGAGGGAAAGGCTGTTTGTTTTTGAATGTGCAGGATTTGAAAACTTCAAAACTATTGAATTAATCATTTACATGGCCATAGAGAAAGAGTTTGAGTAGCTGTGGATCTTTAGATAAATAAATGTACTTATTTCTGAAATCTTGAAAAATGATACCTGCAAACAGTTTGTATCCGTTTATGTACTTTGGTGATGAGAAGCAGGAAAAAATGAGGCAGAAGAAAACCAGCTCCGTAGAATCTTGTTTGGCTTTTCCTTTGCACAGGGATCCGAGTGTTCTCTCCCAGGTAGTTGGCCTCAGCACAGTAATGTGTTGGCACATGTCGTGTTGAGTGACTGCCTAAGAAGTGACGACTCAGTAGCACTCCAAGTGTCTCACTGCTTCTCCCCAGACCTGTTCTGTGGAAGAAAACTGACGTTTGACTAAGCTGGAAATTTAAGAATCAGCACTAACCAATTTTTTCCTTTAATTTCTGTCCCCTCCCTGCATCCTGTGCTTTCTTTTTGCAACTGCAATGTGGTCTTTGAAGATGTTCCAGTGGATTTGACCGCCATCGGCAGGACTGGGTGGACAGTGGATGCCCAGAAGAGGTACACGTGCTTTATTATAACAAGCTTCTTGGGACCAAGTCGCCATGCACTGGTGCTCCACATTGATGAAAATGGTATCTAATTTAACAAAAAGAGCCAACAGTTACTGAACCCCTAATGTGTGCCAGATACTGGCCTTAACTATTTGGTATATATTATCCCAATTTATTTTCATATCCACCCTATGAGGAAGGCTCTGCTGTTACCCTCACGTCACCAAGACCAGATGGAGTTTGGGTGCTCAGAGAGTGAGGTATATGACTAGAGAAAGCAAGAATCAAGGGTAGTTCTCTTAAACATGGGCAGCTTTTCTAAGGGCGAGGAAACCATTATAAGAACTGAGGTAGAGGAGGAAAGACTGATTAAGAGCTGATGTATTACAATAAGGGAGGAGACATGCTACAACATGTCATAGAGAGAAGTGATACCAGGCTGGCGCCGCGGCTCACTAGGCTAATCCTCTGCCTTGTGGCGTCAGCACACCAGGTTCTAGTCCCAGTCGGGGCACTGGATTCTGTCCCGGTTGCCCCTCTTCCAGGCCAGCTCTCTGCTGTGGCCAGGGAGTGCAGTGGAGGATGGCCCAAGTACTTGGGCTGTGCACCCCATGGGAGACCAGGAGAAGTACCTGGCTCCCGCCATCGATCAGCGCGGTGCGCCGGCCGCAGTGTGCCAGCCGTGGTGGCCATTGGAGGGTGAACCAACGGCAAAGGAAGACCTTTCTCTCTGTCTCTCTCTCTCTCTCACTGTCCACTCTGCCTGTCAAAAAAAAGAAATAAAGAAGTGATACCACATTAACTCTGAGACAGACGTGATAGGGACAGTGATGCAATGCAGTGGTCCAAGCTGTTTGTATACACACAGTTGCAGAAACAATTCTAAATGGTTTACAATTCTTGCAGTGAACTGAATTTACGTAGTCATCTCAGGGTCACATAAAAGTATATATAGGATATAGGGTTCATAAAAGTATAATTAACCATTACACAAGTTTTCTCATTCAGTGAGACAATTCACTGTAGTGCTGTATTAAAAACTGTTAGGAGGTACCAGAAGCTTTTTTTTTTTTTTTTTTTTTTTTTGTGGTCTAGGAGAGCTTTCTTACAAAGACTTAGAGAGGGACCAGTGCTGTGTAGCAAGTAAAGCTGCCTCCTACAGTGCCAGCATACCATTTAGGCACTGGTTTAAGTCCTGGCTGCTCCAGTTCTGATCCAGCTCTCTGCTATGACCTGGGAAAGCAGTAGACGATGCCCCAAGTCCTTGGGCCTCTGCACCCACATGGGAGACCTGGAAGAAGTTCCAGGCTCCTGGCTTTGAATCAGCCCAGCTCCCACCATTGCAGCCACTTGGGAAGTAAACCAGTGATTGGAAAACTTCTCTCTCACACTCTGCCTCTGTAACTCTACCTTTCAAATAAATAAAAAAAATCTTTAAAAAAAAAGATCTGGAGAAACATTTCTTCATGAACATTCTTGAGCTTTCAGTGTAATATTACCAGGGCAACTTTAATCAACATTTTCATGTTCATTGGGGAATTACAATGCCAATCCTAATTTGTCTATTTCAGTTCACTTATCTGAAAACATAATTCAAAAATAAAATGTATTGCTAGAGCTCTAGTTGGTTTTCCAGTCACTGTTTCTGTCACATCACCATAGTTACCTAAGGAAGAAATGTTGACAATGAGAGCTTATGTTTGTGTAAAGGTGGAGGATGTAACTCAGATGATTTTAATTTCCTGGCTCCAATGCAGGCTCACCAGTACTATAAGCTCTCCTAAGTCTACTTGTAGAGAAGTCACCTCTCTTTTCACTAAACCATTAAATGTAATGTACAAAGGTGAACGAAAATCATCTCCTCCCAAGGAGCTCTAGTGCATTTTGTAATATTCACTATTTCCTTTTTGTTCTGTAATTAAATTATCAACATTACCTAACTAGCTTTTTTGAGTATTGATTCTACCCTTTCTTTATAGGTAAGTAAGCTAATTCACCAACTCCAGTCTACTTTTGTTACTTTTTACTAGAGTTAACTTTTCCTTCTGACCTTGTAGATGAGTTTTTTAGCTGTGAGTCCTAATATGAACACCTATCACATATGGGTACTGGTTACAAATTTGGGCCTGAGTCTGGCGACAGAGACCACCACACGCAAACAGATTACCCAAAGAGGACTTGTTACTTCCTTTTAGGCAGTGAGGAACAGCAGAAGCCTAGGGGGTCACTGGTTCAGGAAGCGACCACAAGGTTCAGGAATGTACCCGGGCCAGATGGAGTCTCATCTGCAGGAGCCCCTCTGGTACTGTGTAACATGGATCTCAAAAAGCCTGCCTGGCTTTTACACCCTGGGGTCTCTGGACTTGCTAGGGTTCAGTACTGAAGGATCTCCTGTTTCTTAGGGGTTGCTGGGACGGAGCTGACCCCCGCCCCATCTCAAGATGCTGCATTCTAGGACATTGTGCAGTTAGTGTCCAGAACTTTGGTGGGGGGGGAGAACTGGGTCTGTTCAAGGCCACTTGGACGACTGTCCTGCAGTGGTCTAAGCCGTGATCCTTGAAAGTGTGAGACATGTGTCCAGCAGGGTGCTCAGACCACTGTGCCCACCAGGGTCAGTGAACTGCCCTGGGAGAACAAGAGCAAAGAGCGTAGCTGCAAGTGGGTAATCCTGTCAAAGGAAGCTGATGTTCATGGGACAAGAAGAGACACGGTGAGGGATGAGAATGGGGAGATGGTCCAGGTCCTAACTGTGCCAAGTTGAAGGTGAGGAAGAGCAATTTGAATGGTTTCAATTAAATGTGTAATATCCAGATAAATAGGTTTTTGGAAAAATCACCCTGGCTGTGAGTGAATAATGAATTCTGAGGCAGCTACATAAGAAATAGAAAGTAGGAAACAAAACTGTCATTATTTAAAGATGATATTATTAAGTAGAGAGCCAACAGTATCTTCAGGCATTTAATTATCTGTGGGCCAGAGATGCTGGTGATCTGGGCTAGATCAGCGGTAACAGGGTGGGCGTCATGGTGATGGTGGTGGTAGTAGAATAATCAATATTTGGTGGAATAGAAATGAGAACTGTGGAAGTCAAAATTTTTTGCTTTTTTTTACATTTTCCTCCTTTTTATATTCTTTTAAAATATCTTTTTGACATTTTTAGAACATTAATGTGGCTCTAAAGCATAATATAAAAATGAATCCATGACTGTGCTCCACAATTTAAGAACAAGAATTGTCAGTGACTGTGAAGCTGGCTGGTTTATTGTGTGCTCATAATATCCCAGGTGCTTTGAGGTAATGTGATGCAACAGTTTAAAAAATTTAAAAAAAAAAATGAAAAAAAAACAAGCCAAATACCACCAACCCTTGCCTTCCTGACACATAAATCCATACAGTCATATTTTGTCACCCAACTGTTTTTACCACCAAACGTTGCCTTTCTGACACTTAAATCCATACAGTCACATTTTGTCACCCAACTGTTTTTTTCCTAAAAGTGGAATTATTGAATGTGAGTTAGGTAAATGTTCATCTTTGAAAAATAACACCAAATTTATAGTTCAGTGATGCAACTCTTGTGGGCTCCTATTATTTCATACTCCAGACCACCCTGGTACTATCAGATTTTTTTCATTTCTGCAAATCCGACTGGCTTGAAATAGTTCTTATTGTGAATGGCATTTGCACTTTTCCGATCATTAATGACATCAGGCACATTTGTATACACTTGTTGGCTTCTGGGTTTTTTCTTGTGTCTTTTTTCTGTGTCATATCTTGCTCTCATTTTTCTATTGAATGGTAATCCTTTTCTTTTAATTCTGAATAATATGTATCTGTTGATCAGAAGTATTAATTAAATATCTGAAGATATTGTTGGTTCTCTATTTAATAATATCATTTTTAAATAATGAGTCTTGTTTCCTACTTTCTATTTCTTTTTGTCTTTTATTTACTTTGTTGTTTTATTGCTCAACTCATTTCCTCAAGTTATATATTTTCTATGAGATTTAGGTTTTTTTCATGTTCTCCATGATTTTAATTAACATTTCTTCTCAGTTGAATTTTTTAAATTATCAACCTTTTAGTGGCTAGTTTTATTTGTGTATATGTTTTTTAAGAAGATTTATTTATTTATTTTATTTGTAAGGCAGAGAGAGAGAGAGAGAGGCCTTCCTTCTACTGGTTCACTCTCCAAGGCTGGGCCAGGCTGAAGCCAGGAGCCAGGAGCTTCTTCCAGATCTCCTATATAGGTAGTGGGGCCCAAGTGCCTGAGCAATCTTCTACTGTTTCCCAGGCACATTAGTAGGGAGCTGGATTGAAAGTGGAACAGCCTAGACTCAAACCAGTGCCCATATCAGTTACTGGTGCTGCAGGTGGTAACTTAACCTACTACATCACAGTACTGATCCCAATCAATAAATGTTAGTAACATCTTTATTGGGGTTACTTGAATTATGAATTATGTCACATTTCCAAATTATTGGGACCTCTTGATTTTTTATTGACTTCTTTGAAATTGATTGGACATTTATCATAAACTAGTACATAGGCAATTTATACATATGGTTTATGTGTGTTTCCTCATTGGTTGTCTAGCATGATCAATGTGCTTACATTGTGAAGTCTTTGAAGATATAATTGGCCTTTTCATCTTTTCCTTATATTTTTGTATCATATATTTTCTTATTTGTCTGTGCTGCATTCCAGAGAATTTCTTCTGCTACATTTGCCAATGTACTCTCCCATCTTCATGATTGATCTCATAATCTGTCTGGAGGTCCTACTTTGAACACATAGGTTTAATTTTACAGTTTGTTAAAACTGCCTGGTTATTTTTATCATCTCATGTTACCAGTTCATTTTTAAATTTTATATTTTCATTGGTTTAAATATTCCATATATTTTTTAAAAGATTTATTTATGTATTTGAAAGTCAGAGTTACACAGAGAGAGGAGAGGCAGAGAGAGAGAGAGAGAGAGAGAGAGAGAGAGAGAGAACAAAAGAGAGAGGTCTTCCATCCACTGGTTCACTCCCTGGTTGGCTGCGTTGGCCGGAGCTGGGCCGATCCAAAGCCAGGAGCCAGGAGCTTCTTCCAGGTCTTCCACATGGGGGGCAGGGGCCCTAGGACTTGGGCCATTTTTTTCTGCTTTCCCAGGCCATAGCAGAGAGCTAGATCAGAAGTGGAGCAGCCAGGACTCGAACCGGTGCCCATATGGGATGCCAGCGCTATAGGCGGCAGTTTTACCCACTATGCCACAGTGCCAGCCCCTCCATATATATTTTTTCTGTATTCCATATTAGATGATTCCAATAGCTAAAGTTCTGATGAACTGAATATCTTTGCCAGACTGCTCTTTTTCTTTCTATGTTTTTTCCTGTCTTTTATTTGAAAGTGCATGGTAGTTTCCTCTCATTCCATGAGAATCCATAGGACCTAACGAGATGGCACTTTGTGCTGACAAGGATTTAATGATAGAACCATCGAAGTTGTAGGGGCTGTGTGCTGACAAGGATTTAATGATGGAACTATCGAAGTAGTAGGGGCTGCTTTTAGGAATCTCTCCTGATATGAGAAGGAGAGGTTTAGATGGAGTTGCCATATCTACTACTGACACAAGACTCTATTTCCTTAGAACAATATTTGATTTTGTTTTTTTTTTCAATCTCCCAAGACAAACCTTGCATTTTTACTTAATGTTTGAAGGGTCTTGTGGACAGTGCATGTTAAGAAAAACTAAGTGTAGATTCCAAAATTTTGCAAAATTGGCCAGCATTGTGGCACAATGGGTTAAGCTACTGCCTGCAATGCCAACATCCCATATGGGAATGGTGGTTCAAGTCTTGGCCACTTGCTTCCAATACAGTTCCTTGCTAATATGTCTGGGAAATCAGAAGAAGATAGTCCAAATGCTTAATCCCCTGTCACCCATGTGGGAGACTCAAATGGAATTCTATATACCTGGTTTTCACTTGGCCCAGCCTCAGATGTTGCAGCCATTTGGAGAGATTCAGTGCATGGAAGATCTCTCTTTCTGTCTTTCTCCCAACCCACCCTCCACTCCCTGCTACAACTCTGCCTTTCAAATAAATAAACTTTACTTTTAAAAATTTTACCAAAATATGAAGATACTTCAAAAAATAATGGAAAATATAATTAAATGAGTTTGTTTCTGTGCAACAAGTTTTGAAATCCATGCGTAGTTTTCTTGCAATACACATTTTTCATGAATTTTTGATGAAATCTCATCTATTTGTTCATGAGTTCTTTCTTTCTATCTTTCTTCTCTCTTCCATAGGGGAGACAATGGAAAGATACCCTTAGAGATTTTCTTTATTTCCTGAAAGTTCTAATAATGCTCTAAAATTTTATGTTTTATCCAGAATCTACTTGTTTTGTAACAGCAAGATTGTTTATAGTTTCATTCCACCTTACTGCCATAAACAGAGTCCAAGGTTTCACCTTTCATTTTAGGGTGGTTGATAGTACTGCTCATTGAGATTAGAGATACAGGGGAGAATGATGAATGGCAAGTTCCACTGTAGACTTCTTGAGTCTGAGTTACTTGTGGCATCTACATGTGTATGTCTAGTCAACAGATGAATATTTGGTCTTGAAATTCTAGAGTTATAGATTGATGAATAACCAGCATAAAGAGGTTACTTGAGGGATGGGCATTTGTCCTGTATCAGCTCCCAGCTTTTGCCCAACTCTGTCCCAACTGTTGTGGCCATTTGAAGAGTAAACAGCAAATTGGAGTCTCTGTCTGTCTCTTTCTCTCTTCTTTCCTTCCTTCTTCCTTCCCTTTCTCTGAAAAAAGTAAATATATTTTTAAAAAATAAATTGATTAAAATCACGAGTGTTGAAGAGATTGTTAATGGGAATGCATAGAGTGAAACAACAGATCAAGAAGGATCTGTAAGATTCACCAACACGTAAGGGACAGACAAAATTAAAAAGACATAGAGAAGTTCTTGGGGAGGTATCCAAAAATTGATGAGAGTGTTCTGACTTCTGTATCCAAAGTTGATTTAATATTACTAGTGCAAACACCATGGAAGATGTATTACCTTGGGAGATATGTAGAAACACTGGAATGAGAAACTGCAACTAAGCTGAAGTGGGCAAGAAAAGGGCTGCCACAGGTAGAGTAGCTGAGGAGTCTGAGAAGTACGACTTTGTGTGGAGGGGAAAGTAGGGTAGAATCCAGATGCATTATGGAGAAGAGAGAGGACTGAGTTCGTGCAGTAAGATTGCACATTCTTGATATGTTTATGTGCTGATAGCAAGTTAGCAGAGAATTAGAGAAGACAAATGTTGAGGAGGAAAAAAATGTTGTGATCCAATGAGCAAGTTCATGATACCCAAGAAGGCAGGCTGAGCTGGGCACAGGCTGAGAGAAGAGCCAACAAGAACAGGCCCTATGCATGGCAACAGGAGGGATGAATGGGTTAACACAGAGTCAAGTAAGTATGCTGATTCATAAGGAAATTCGGGGAATTGTTGTTTGACATCTCTATCAGGGAAATAAAAGGCTAGCTCCTGGAGTACAATTGGGAGAATCATCATGGGGTTCAAGTCGAGTGGAGAGAGTTTGAAATAGAAACTGAGGCTAAAGGAAGAGGTGATTAGCAAACCAGGGCAGCATTGCCAAGCAATGTGTGCAGTCCTGCGAGGGTGCAGGAGATCACTTTGTGGAGCTCCCAGTCGGGGCTGTGTGATCTTTCTGCAGCTGTGCTGGGCTTCAGAGCAAACATGAAAAAGGCAGATATTTCACAATATTCACTATTAAGGATGTTCTAAATGTTGTAGAAAACAAAACACAAAATAGAGCAAGAGACTTAAAGTTATTGAAAAGAGATTGGAGTGATGGAGAAAAAGAAAACTAAAGGAAGAAAACCATTGTTCTTGGGTTTTCTCTGTGTGTGTGTGTGTGTGTGTGTGTGTGTGTGTGTGTGGGCGTTTACTCTAACAGTTAGGATACCTCTTAGAATGCCCACATTCCATGGTAGAGTGCTTGGGTTCAAGTCCCAGTTCCACTGCCAATTCCATCTTCCTACTAATACACCCTCAGAGGCAGTAGGTGATGGCTCAGGTGTTTGGTCTCTGCCACCCACATGGCAGACCTGGATTGAAAACCCAGCTCCCAGCTCCCAGCTCCCAGCTCCTAGCTCCAGCCTGGTCCAGCCCTGGCTGTTGCAGCTGTTTGCGGAATGAGCCACCAGATGGGAGCTCTCTCTCTTTTTTTTCTCTCTGTCTCTCCACCTCTCCTATCAATAAAAATAAATAAATATTTTTAACTAAAAAATAATAAAAACATACTGTGGTTACTCAGTTGGTTTCGTTTTTGCTTCTCTTTCTAGTCAAAAGAGAAGATGTGTGAGAACTCGGGGCCAGTGGAAAGTTCTTCCCAAGCCACCACGACCGTCAGATCGACCACCACACAGTTCAGGGTCTTGACCACCACCAGAAGAGCAGCCACATCCCAGCTGCCCACCAGCCTGCCCACAGAAGGTGCCCCAGGCATAGCTGACTTTTTTCCTGCAGGAGAGAAGCATCTTGTACTGATGGGCCCTGGGGTAGCTTTGTAGATGGACAGTCACTCTTCAACAAACGGGATTTCTAAGTGGTTTCCAAAAAGGAAAAGCACCAGATTATTATAGACTAAAAATCTGTGATGGAATTAGTTTACTTTGCTGTGCCTTTCAGTAAGATGGCTTTTACCAGTGGTGCTTAGCTTCTTGATCTCCCTAGAAAAGACACAGGCTTGATTTCTGGTGGAAAACTTAATGATCCCTGAACTCAACATCTCCACGTTAGAGCTCCACATTAGAAAGGCAAAATGCATATGCAATTTTCTGTTGATTTGGGATTCTAACCAGTAGACAATTCTGTGTATATCCACTTCTAGTATCTCCCTGAATATAGTCAATAGAATAGGTTGGTCTGTAATTTATACAGGGGCACTTATAGGTCTCAAAAACTGTCCCTGAAAAATATTTACACTTCTCGGGAAAGTAAAAAATACTAGAGAGTGTTAATTCAGGGGCACAGCTCATGGGGGAAAAAGGTCTCTTAGCCAACACTTGGTATTCTAAAGGGTATCACTAGGAGGTAAGCAAAAATAGATCAGTTGACCAAGAATCAGCTTTGAGGGAAAAAATAGTCTTGTTTATGGTCATAAGCCTTATTTTTGTTTGAATAAAAAATTAAATGTAAAACTTGGTTAACTGAAATTTAAATGAATCTTATAGGTGACTAGAATAAAGTGGAAGGCAGCTAAATGCATTTTACTGCTTTTCAAAGCAATATTATAATTAAAAGCAACATTGTAATAAGCAACAATCCTTATTATTTTGGATTGGTATATTGAAGCCTGTGAAAATATTGTCACAATTTAAACCCCACCCTTTAGAATGAAATATTCCCACTGGAATAAAAAAAAATTATCCTACAGTTTGTTCATTCAGGAGATCTTTTCATGTATGATTGCCATCCTATTTGCTACCAATGAATAAGCAATTTACTTTTGAATTTTAAATAGTAACTAATCCTGGCTATTCCTATTAATTTGTACTTTCTTGATCTTGACCTTAAAAACAAAAAAGTAAGCTTATAATTATAGTGTCTACCTAAAGTAAGCTATGATAGAAAATTAAAAATAGGTATGTTTTTGTAATTGTAACAGTTAGTGTTCCTCACAGAACTTAAGAGTCGTATAAGAATTTAGTGAAGTTGTGATCTTACAATCTCATGAGAAATTTTAGTGCTACATCATGTAAAGCTAGTTTCTGCTCTCAATGCACTAGAATGTCCTCAATAAATTGTCATAACCTAGCCATATAATAGGTGAAGCTGTTGGTAGAAAATTACTGGCCATGAGATTTATGCACCTTTAAAATCTTTTTCTGTTATAATAACTTTGAATTTCTCTTGCAGATGATACCAAGATAGCACTACATCTAAAAGACAATGGAGGTAGGAACTGACACTTTTATTAAAGTACTTAGATACTAATTTACTTCATTTATTTTAATATGAAAGATGACTTAAAGGCTTCCAAATATAGAATGAGGTTATATATCATTCTCTGTTGGTGTTTAACATGGGAAGAATGCAGAGTGTTGGCTTGCAAAGTAAAATGAAATCGTAATTCTTGTGTTTGTTTATAAAATTATGTGACATCGATTACTGATTGTGAAACTGAAAATTCATCCATGTATCTTGCAATTTGCTGTTGCCGGAATCCTTGTTTTAACTGTATGCATGATTATCATCTATATAGCTACAGATATGAGGTCCAGTCATATTAGGCACTAAGTTGACTGGTTGGTCCACCCTCCCTTTAATACATAAATAGAGCAATAAGTTTAGAAATACGTTGTCCTATTATCTGTACTATTTTTTATATGTTCTATGAAACAAAAGACAAAAATTAAATACATGGGGGACAAGCGTTTGGCAGAGCAGTTAAGGTGCTTCTTGGGATACTGCCTCCCATGTAGGAGTGCCTGGGTTCAAGTCCCAGCTCTGCTTCCAATCCAGCTTTCTGCTACTGCACACCTGGGGAGATAGCAGATGATGGCTCAAGTCCTTGGGTCCCTGTCACCCACATAGGAGGCCTGCATTGAACTTCAGGCATCTGACCATATCCTGGCCTAGCCCTGGATGTTGCAGGCAATTGGAGGTGAACCTGCAAACGGGAAGATTTCTGTCTCCCTCTCATTCAAATAAACAAAAAATTAAAGCTTTAAAAGAATGTCTTATTAGAAAATATTTAAATTTTTTCCAAGACAATTTAGAAATATCTATCCTAGTATTGGAAAACTTTAGGAGAAAGGTTCTACCCAAACCATACTATGGAAGCACTATGGTTTTGAAAATGATTCTTTTCCTGTTGTACTATATTGACTCTTGTGTGCTTCCATGGGGTGTGCTGGATCTTCATAAAAGAGATAAAAGTCTCAAGTATTGTTTATTCAACTCAGGGAGGGGGTCTCCACCGGCAGCATTTATTATGTAAATGTGGCACGTTGTGACACTACTGATCTAGGCATGGTTTTTCTTTTGTATCCCCAGATGATTTGTTCAGTCACAATCCAGTGTATACATTATTAAGGATGTTTTGCCTAAATAACTCAACCTAGGTTAAAGAATCAGTACTTTTTTGCACATGTACGCATGCGCACACACACACATTTATGCACACACACCTGAGGGGCTTCAAAATGCTATGGAAAATTGGTATCATGAAAAACTATGCATAGATTTCAGCTTTTATTTTTTTCTATTTTAATTCTACTTTAATTCTATTTTTGTACCAACTGTTTGAAGTACCCTCATTTATATTTAGATTGCTCATCAGTCCATCTGAAAGAGAAATTCCTGAGCCTCTTCATAAAAGATTATAGTTACATCAGTTGTGCATTGTCTTGCATCTGTACTGTAGTGTTTTATTTCACTCATCTCATATTGAATATTGTATCAGTGCAGAAAATGGTTAGCTTTTTAGGTGGCCACTTAAAAAATATACGTTAGCTATTCAAGCTTAGTACTTGAAGAGACCATAGCAATCCTGCAATTCAGGAGGTCCCAGTATTTTGTAAACATATGCCTTAATATTGGGGTCACCTCATTTTCAGAAAGGATTTGGGATCTGAGGGTTGGGATCTGAGGGTAATGGAATGAACGAGGCTCCCCAAGAAGCTTCTTTTATTTATTGGTACTGGTGCTATGGAGTAATGGGTAAAGCTGCCACCTGCAATGTCAGCATCCCATGTTGGTGCTAGTTCGAGTCCCAGCTGCTCTTCTTCCTATCCAGCTCCCTGTTAATGGCCTGGGAAAACCCACGTGGAAGACGTGGAAGAAGCTTTGACTCCTGTATTTGGCCTACCCAGCCCTGGGAGCCATCTGGATAGTGAACTAGCAGGTGGAAGACTTCCTCTCTCTCTCTCTCTCTCTCTCTCTCTCTCATCCTCTCTCTGACTCTCACTTTCAAACATCTGCTGGTCCATCCCCTAGATGGCCATGATGGTCAGGCCTGCACCAGACCAAAGCCAGGAACCAGGAGCTTTGTCTGGTTGTGCCATGTGGGAGGCATTAGCAGGGAGCTGGGCCAGAAGTGGAGCAGTCGGGAAACAAACTGGTGCCCATATGGGATGCCTGCATCACAGGCAGCAGCTCTGCTACACCACAATGCTCGTATGTTCTATTTTCTCTACCCTTTCTTGTTTCTTCTTCATCTCTTCTTTCTTCCTTTCCCTTTCTTCCTTTCTTTCTCTTCCTGCCTGCCTGCCTGCCTGCCTTCCTTTCTTCCCTCCCTCCCTCCCTCCTTCCTTCCTTCTTTCCTTCTTTCCTTCCCTCCCTCCCTTCCTTCCTTCCTTTTTTCCTTCTTCTTCTTTTGTATGCCTAAAATATTCTGTAGTGCTAACAGGAAAAAATGAAAGATTCCTATGATCAGGTGGATATAAATACTCTGAATGAAAGAAAATGAAAGTTTCTTTGCTGAAGGCTGGCCAAGCCTTTAATGTCCATGCATTCGCTAATTTGTGCTGAGTGCTTCCTGATTGCAAAGCACTGTTGCAGGCTTGGGGCTATCACTGTGAACAAGACTTAGATGAATTCCAGCTTTCAGAGAATATGCATTCAGAATATTTGAGATGGTTATAAAGATTTCATACCTGGCATCTCTCCACTATTTGATCATAAAACCTTTATACATGGACCTAATATTTTGCAGGATGGACTTTGATAGAGTCTTCTAGAATGTTACCAGTTATCCCAAAGAAAATCCTCAGTTTTGTTTAAAGCCTCAAACAACTATAAAACTTTGAAGATTTCTATAAAGTAGTGTATTTGAACTGCTTTATGGTGCTGAGAGATCAAATTAAGTAAATCCCAAGAGTTAAGTGTAGGATTTTTGGTATACTAGAAACTGTTGGATTTTTCAGATGACATTTAGATAATTGGTGTGCAGTAGGTATTCATCAGAATTTTAAAATGTCACCAAAGACTTAAACTCTTTACATTCCCAGGGTTGTTTATAAGGTACCTTTCCTAAAAACATTGAAGTGAGGTTAGAACACACCAGCCTGACCAACTCTAAGATAAATGTTTCTTCAAAAGAGGGCCTGAACAAATCACACATTACTTTTAAAAACATCCTTGTTAAGACGGCATTCTACCTAGCTATTTATATTCTGGAATGTGGAGATGCCAGAAGGATTGCCAGTAGAATTTTAACTTCATTAGTTAATTATGCATGTTGAAAAGGTAACTCAGAATTGTCATTCTCCTGCAACTTCATATTTTTTGCAAGATTGAGATAATAGAAAGTGTGCCTAATTTAAATGTTTTCTAACATTTTCAGAGAGTGGTTTTTTTAAAAAACATCAAGCTAATACATTTTTGTGCATTGCTGCAACAACAGTTGCAGACAAATTCACATTTCTTGATTTAATTGAAAGTTCTTGGGAGCATTTTAACGTAGAGGTCATAAGGTCCCTGGAAAAGCGGAAGGCATTCTTCAAAGGAGTCAATAGCTGGAAACCAATGACTTTGCCCTTCCATACGTTGTCTCTTTTTCTTTCTTCCTCTCTGAATTGAGTTGAGATCACCTCAACTCTGAGTTCTGTGGTTTAAGGTAGTTGAGTTTTGTAGTGGAATCCATAGCTGACATGATTATACATTCACTTTGCAGGAGACTTTCCTTCATCTTTGACATGAAAGCATTAAATACTTCTGAGCAGCTGGACACCAAAGTCACTCAACAGGGTTTCTCATGCAGAGGAGCCAGCCTAAGCTACAATCTGCTACGTCACTCTTAATGAATCTTCAGCTGTGCGTTGCACTTCCTGATGCATTTGGATTGAGTCTAGGTAGAACCTCTTAAAATTTCAGGCAAGAAGTTTGAAGAAGTTTTATTAGCCTTCAGGGTTGAGGAGCTTCTAAGCTCTCTAAATAATTTGGAGACAAGACCATAAATAAGTATAAACAACAGGAAGGATAGCTAAGGAAGGCCTCTTTAGTAAGGATTGACCATTGAAAATGGCTGAGTACAAAAACTCAGGAGATCCATCACAGAGACAACATGTGATCTCCAACTGAAATGTTGTTGACTGCATGTTTATAATGTTAACCTTAGCACATGATTCTAATCAAATAACATGCTTGTTCCTTGTTTGTGTGAGAAACAGAAGGGAGTGGGGGCAGGGGAGGAATATTTACTGAATATTTACAATCCTCCAAGCACTATCCTAAATTTGGTACATACTTTAACTCATTTAATTCATATGACACTCCTGAGATGCTGCGATTAATATTTCCATTTTATAGATGAGGAAAGAGAAGCACAAAAACATTAAGTACCTAGACAGTATAGGAGGCTGTGGATGGATCTATTTAGCCTTTAGTCCTCCACAAGTTCATGGCACTGTTAGATCTCTTACAGTCTAACTGCACCTGGGAAATGCCAGGGTGTGCTATTTCACTTAGACCTACTATCTTCTTTTTCTATAACAACTGCCTATACTTACAAGTATTTGAAAATGAAATTTTCTTTTCTCATGTAATTATACCTTTGCTTCTATTTTGTCCTTTCTATGAAAATCACAATGTGTTAATCCTCCTGTGTAATTAAGCAGTGTCAGAATTCTAAGCATATGGTCTCCGAACTACAGGGCTACCCTGTAGTTTATCTTCAAAACCTTATTCAAAGTTCTTTCTTGGTTTCTCTAGAAATTCAGATTTCCTTCCAGGAGTACCTAGGGGGTATTCTTTACATATGCAATCCTGTGGAAAATTTTTTATGCATTTGAAACATCTTCAGGTTTTCAAATCCTAACAATAGAAGAGTTACATTTTTTAAGGATGAGCCAGCTACATATTTGAGCAAGTATAACTATTAAATGCCATCTTTGACATTTGGTTAGGTAGCTTTCAGAAGGTACTCACAGCCTAATTAGAAATGTGATTGTCTTCAAGCTGCAAACTGTGTAAAGTTATACCCCGGTTGACAAGAGGTTTGCAAGTTGAATCAATGGCAGGGATTCCTAATTGAGAGTTAAAATTTTAAGCCAGATTCAACTTCAATTTAGCAAGTGTAATTGTGCCATTCTGCTACACTGCAGAAGTTAAAGTTTTTTCAAGCTCTAAGTTCCTCACTTGCTTTCATTATATAAAACTTGACCATTTGACTGAGATTTATCAAAGCACCAAAAATTATATTCTCTATTCTCTATGGATTCATTTGGAAGTTCTTTTAACAGAGTTGATTCTTTTGAAGAAATATATAAACGTATGTTTTTAATTGCTAATAATATTTAAAGATACCAGCATTCCAGACAAGCATGCTATAGATTGAAGGTGGTATTGTGTCTGTCATTTGTTACCATTCTAGGAATTTTACTAAATCTGCACTCATCAAGGCTGCATTTTTCAGTCAGAGGTTAGCGTCTCTATCAAGGCAATGCTAGAATTGCCACATTAAGCAATTTGCAGGATATGATTAAGTTAATTCACAAGTACATGTCTGTTAAGTAATTGATTTCAAAGAGCTAATATAAATATACTTCTAAATCCATATGGCATGGCTGGTCCAAATTCTAATTCTGTTGTATTCAGTTTCCTATTTCTGAACATACCGTAAGACTTTATTTCCAAAGAGAACATGTTAGAGCATTATTCTGACTTTTTCACTGAAGTATTTCTAAGGTTATATTTTTGCTATCTAGTCTATACTGACAGATCAAATGTTTAGTGTTTCATTTACCATTCAGTTGAATTATTTTTTCTACTTTCATACAAAAATCATCAAGGTAACATACCTTTCACTATTTTTTTCTAAACTTCTTTCTTTTGTGTTTTTTTTTTCATCCACCTCTTCCATATAGATCACAGTCTTGTAAGCAAAAGGAAACCATTTCTTTCCTTTTGATAGGTATTGAATATTTATCACTTGTGTTTCCAAAACTGCAAAATATCTTAGCATTTAGTTTTACCTTTGGCTTGTTTTGTTTCCATATTTTTTCACCTTAGCACTAATTCTAAGTATGGATGTGTATATGATAGCAGACATTTATTATACTTTAGAATGGTATTTTGAGATTTTGTAATATTAAGGATTTTTCTCCTAAACTTTGCTAAACTGGTAGTTCTCAATTTTGTCTATACAAAGGCCTCATCCGTTTATTCTCAATTTTATCATTCCGGTTTATAAACCTCCAAAATTCAGACCTTACTATGCCATGTAAATCTTAATTGCTGGAGCTGGAACCCCAGATGTCAATCATTTGTAAACCCCCTCCCCCAAGGTGGTTCTAATGTAGTGTGGAGAATGAGTGGTCTGATCAATGCTTCATAAATGTTAAGGAACATGGAGTCATTGGGGGTGGGCAATCATTTCCCACTGAAGCCCAAACCTTCGCACACCAGCTCTCGGCCACCAGTCCTCAGACCCCACCCAAGTGACAAGGGTTGAGTGAATTCCTGATTTCTTTCTGCCAGACTACCCAAAATAAGAATGGTGTATCCTGAGAATCCTCTCACTGACATTAACTCATGGTTTCCCTGAAACAACATTTTAGTTGGTGGCAACAGGCAATCACTTCTCTCTGCACATAGAAAATGCATCTTGGTGCATAGATTGCAAGGGACCCATAAGCATTGTATCTGTTCTCATAGCTCATTTGAATAAAGTTAGTGAAAATTAGTCCATCTGAGCTGTTGACACGTTTATTTTTTAGTAAAGATAGTTATGTTTCCTGCATTTTGGTAAGCCATATCAAATCACTGATTTTTTTAAGATTATTTATTTGAAAAGCAGTTAGAGAGAGAGAGAGAGGGAGGGGGAGAGAAAGAGGGGGAGAGGGAGGGAGGTCTTCCATCCACTGGTTTAATCTGGAGCTGGGCTGATTTGAAGCCAGGAGCCAGGAGTTTCTTCTGGGTCTCCTACGCAGGTGCAGGAGCCCAACCACTTGAGCCATCTTTTGCTGCTTTCCTAGGCTTGTTAGCAGGGAGCTAGACTGGAAGTGGAGCAGCTGTTACTCAAACCAGTGCCCTTATGGGATGCCAGCGTGACGGGCAGCAGCTGAATGCTCTACCGCAGCTTAACCCACTACACCAGAGCCTTGGCCCTTGGTTGTTTTTGTTTTGTTTTGTTTTGTTTTGTTTTTTACCATTGTTGACCTGCAAGCATTGTCATGTCATTGTTCAACCTAATGGCTGAATGTTATCCAGCATGGGAAAGGCAAACAAAAAGAAAAGCATCCGGAGGTATACTTTTTCCCATTTGTATGGTGGTGGATAGGATTTATAGTTAGTCTATGCTGCTTATAGGACATAGGACAAAATATTATGACTGAGCTTTTCTTAAGAAAATACACACAAATGACTTCCAAGAAGTAGCTCTAAATAAAATTTCCATTTCCCACGAGCAGAAATACATGAAACTTGTATAACTTAAATAAAATTTAAAAACAATAAATATATACTACAATAAACTACCTTGTACCAATTGAAGCCCATGAATATATAAATTATAAAGACTTCAAATAATTGCATGTGTTCTATTCATTTGCAAAAAAATAGCTACTTTCTTTGCTCATCTCCTATTTAATTTTACGTCTCCCCTGTTCTTGTCAGCAATCTGGGTTTGGAAATCTGCTGAATGAAACACACATCTAGACACCAGTGGGTTTTGAAACCTGAGACTTTTGAGGGGTCCCAGAAGCAGGTTTTATGTTACCTAGTACTTACTGTCTATAACTTGCTGCTATGGAAAACATGTACAGTTATTGTAGTTTTTTAAAATTATTTTATTTTGTTTAAGGAATACAACTTCATGCATTTAATAAATACAGATTTGGGACATGATGATTATTTCCCTCCTACCTCCCTCCCACCCATACTCTGCCCTTCTTTCTCCTCCCTCTTCCTTTCCCATTCTTATTTTTTACAGAGTTCAATTTTTCAGGTAATACTCATAAAATTAACCCTACACTAAGTGGAAAGTTCACCAATTACTATAAAGAAAAAAGAAAGGAAATATATATTGTTCCTTGACAGTCAAGGCACAAGCTGTTCAAAATCAATGCATCACAAAGTTTTATTTTTGCTCCTATAGATTACATTGTAGGTACTCTATTAGTTACCACAGAGAGACCATTGTAGTTTTTAAGATGGTAAATGTCTAGTGATCATGGCTGATGGCTTTGTATTACTAAAATAATATGTATGTCACTAGAAAATCAGATTAACTTTGATGTTGACATGTTTTGATTTATTCAAGAAACATTTCTTAAATTCCTGTGTTTTGAGCCTATTGTGAATGATGGAGATATAAACAAGGTCTGATTGCCTGTCCTGAAGAAGCAAGTGGTCTAACAGGATGACAAATTGGTACCTAAGTATGGTGTGAGAAGTTCAGAGAAGGAGTCGGTAAAAACTGTGAGAGGGCAGAGCAAAGACAAACTGGGTTGTGGGAAAGAGGAGACCATCCCCAGAAGAGGTGATGTTTGGTGCCAGTGAACTGTGAGGAGAGTTTATGTAGACAGGATCCCATAGAGGTTAAGAAGCAGGAAGTATCAGACTAATTTGAGACACTCTTTACCATTTCGACATTTTATTTGGTCAGAGTAAAAATAGTAGTTATGGGCGGTGAGGCTGAGAGATAATTAGGGGCTTCAACGTTCACGACCAGTGCAAGGCAAGGAAGTTTGAACTTCATCCTAAAGACACTGGAATCCTATGGCATCATTTAGGGAAGGAAGTGCCATGAAAAACTGCATGTTTAGTCAGTTGTTCTTGTGAAGTTGTGTGGGGAACACATGACAAAGGACAAGAAAAATATGTTGTCATGATGAAGAAGCTACATAACTGTTGCCTAGTTGGGTATGTGATTTATGAGACAGGGCAATGGCTAAAAAGGCTACCAGGACTTGAGTTTGAATTATCTGGGTAGATGATAGTGCAATTTAATGGGAAAAATAGCAAGGTGAAGTTTTGGGGAAAGACAATGCATTTGGCTTCAAGCACGTTGACTTTGAAGTACCTATGGGACATTTAAATGAAGAAGCCTGATACGCGTTTTTTTTTTTTTTTATGTAACTCTGAAATTCACTTGAAAACTAAAAACCTAAGATACAAATTTAGACATACATCATCAGGGCATGAACGAAGTCACGCAAGGATAGCACAGAAATGAAAAAAAAAAAAAAAGCAGTTTTGTGAAGAAAACTGCAGAGAGCCAAAGAGACAGCAAGAAAACCATAAGAGTTTGGTATCTCAGAAACCAAAAGAGGGGCCAGTGCTGTGGCGTAGCAGGTAAAGCTGCCGTAAAGCTGCTGCCTGCAGTTCTGGCATCCCATGTAGGTGGCCAGTTCAAGTCCCAGCTGCTCTACTTCCAATCCACCTTCCTGCTGTGGTCTGGGAAAGCAGTGGAAGATAGCCCAAGTACTTGGGCCCCTGCACCCACGTGGGAGACCTGGAAGAAGCTCCTGGCTTTGGATCGGCACAGCTCCAGCCATTGTGGCCACTGGGAAGTAAACCAGCAAATGGAAGACCTCTCTCTCTGCCTCTGCCTCTCTGTAACTCTGCCTTTCAAATAAATAAATAAATCTTAAAAAAAAAAAAAAAAGAAAGAAAGTAAAGACGAAGAAAATTCCAAGAAGGCAGCAGTGTACAGTGTCAGTGCCACAGAGAAGGCAATTTTAAAAACAACAAAGAGGAAACTGACCATTAGATTAAGTAATAGGATGAAAATCACTGATCCTGACTGGGCAGATCAACAACCACCATGTGCAGTCATCAGCCAGAATTTGAGAAGTCTGGGGGACAGTAAGGAAATTCAAGTCCACCAACACACGGACTGCTCTTCCAAGAAGCTTACTGAAAGGGGTTGTAGAGATTTTTGATGTTGTGGATGCTTCATGTAGGTGTTGAAGACAAAGAACTCATAAAGAAACCCCCCCCCAAAAAAGTAAAGGTTAATTAACAGTAATTAACTGCAAGCATGTGGGGGGGTGCTCAACATGAATGAGCAGAGGGAGATGGGAGAAATTAGAGAGTTTTCTCTGAAACTGCTGTTTGCTCAGTGTACAGTGGCCTATCCCCCTCCCTTTCCTCTCCCATCAGTGGCTTCACCACTGCATGGTTTCAGTTACCTATGGTCAACCATCTCCTGAAAATATCAAAAGGAAAATTCCAGAAGTAAACGGTTCATACATTTTAAGCTGTGTGCCATAGAAAGCAGCATGAAGAAATCTGGCACCATTCTGCTCCATCCTGTCTGGGATAGGAATTATCCCTGTGTCAGGTGTATCCACGCTGTGTATGCTCCCTGCCCACTAGTCACTTCATAGCCATGTAGGTTTTCAGATGGACTGTGGTGGTGTCACAGTGCTTGTGTTCAAGTAAGTCTTATTTTACTTGATAACAGCTGCAAAGTGTAAGAGTAGTGATGGAAAGGAGGCATCCAGACATACAATCTGGAAGGACAGATTAACTCTGGTAATATATGGCAACACTGCAAGGCATAGAGGAAAAAGGATTGTATGTAGGGTTTGCTACTATATCATATCTCAGGAAGCCACTGGGAATCTCTGAAGGTTAGTAGGATAGTAACCGAGTAACAGAGAACTTGAACACGGCAGAGAGGAGGGAGGTCAGAATATAGTGAGAAAGAAACCATGAATCATGGGATAATGGGAAAGACAGTCACCTACTGACATGCAGATGGCCTGGCAGGGTATTTAGAGGGACCTTGGTGATCAACCCGCAGCCTTTGAGATTCAATCTAAATGCTGTTCTTTTATGCTAAAATCACTAATATATACTGCTTGTGTAATAGATTGATCCACTTCAAGGAAAAAATAAACTTAATAAAAAGGAAATGGTGATGCAGAGGGAAAAATGCTATTTTTAAAAAGACCTAATCCTTTGAAGAAAATAGTCTGATCCATTAGATGGTAAATTTAATCTTTTCCAACAGCTAGGTTTTCAATGGCTTGCTGTTCCATTAAGACTAATTTTTGCTTTAGTTTTATTCTGCAGCACTCAAATAATACCATGCAAGATTTTAAATGTGTCTTGAGCAGTAAGGGTAGGAATTAGTTATTTAACCCTAATTCATAACCGCATCATAAACTGTTGTGACCAAATGTTGTTATTTCAGTTACAGTAATGAATAACAACTTGCTAGATACCCTTTCAATCATAAGTGATTTCAACACGTTAACATATTAAATATAAAATATTAAAATGTTGAGTTAAAAAAGTACTGAAGAGATTTAAATGGAATTCTAAGAACTATTTGTTTAACCAAAAGAAGGAAGAAGGAATAATGAACACATAAAGGGTGGACAAAGAAAACAAATAGCAACATGTAGACCAGATCCCACCATACCAGTAATTACATTAAATGTAAACAAATACTCCAGTTAAAAGCACAGATTATCAGATTGACCTCTAAAAAATCAAGCTACAACTATACAGTATATAAGAAATATGCATGAAACACATGAAGATCTAAATTACTTCAATGTAAAATGGTAGAAAACATTACACTGCAAACATAAACAGAAAATCTAGAGTGGCTGTATAAATATCAAACTAAATAGACTTAAGGAGTATTAAAACAGAGAAAGAAATAATATAAAAATGAAAAAATGTCAGTTATTCTGGAAGACATTGGAATTTTTCAAAAATCAGACAAAAAGATTTGTAATTAACAAATATATTAGATTTGAACCACATTGCCAACTACCTTGGCATGATTGACATTTATAGAACATTGTTCTCAAAACTAAAACAATATTTTTTCTCAAATATACATAAAATGGTCACCAAATAGACCATAAGCTGAGTCATACAAACCTCTTAAATTTCAAAACATTGCAGTCTTATAGGCTATATTCTTTGACTACAAAGAAACAGGTAAGGATAATAAACTATGCAGTATCTACTTATTGATGAGTGAGTAGATCATAATGTCCTCTCACAAAAAAGCAAAATATGTGAGGTGGTAGACAGTGAATAGCAGTTAGCCTGATTTGATCATTTCACAACCTGTACATACAGCATCACCTTGTGCACCACGAATACATACAACTTTTATGTGTAATTTATACCTTGATGAACTTTCCAGGAAAATCTATCTAGAGAATCCTCAAATATGTGAAAAGTAAATAACACTTTCAAATAATGTATGAATCAAAGAAGAAATCATAGGGAAAATTAGAAAATGCTACAATGAAATGATAATGGCTACAACATATAAAATTTGTGGCATGCTGCTAAAAAGTGTTTAGGAAGAAATTTCTAGTTCTAGATGCTTATTTAAGAAATGACAAAAGGTTTCAAATTAATGATCCAAGTCTCCAACTTAAGTTTATGAAGATGAGGAAGTTAAGCCCCCAAATAATTAAGGATATACAATGCATCTATTAAAATAATATTAATTTTTAAAAAGCAGAAATAATAAAGAATAGAAAATGCAAAAGAAAATAGCCAAAAAGTATATTAAGTCAAAAATATTTGTATTAATATATTTAATATTCCCAAAGGACAATGTTTGTAAGAATGATAAATTAAACATCAAAACTAAACCAGTGTTCATTAAATACTCTATTTAGAAAATAAAAAGTCAAGTTGCATACAGGAGAAATATTTACTATAAACATGTATTATGGAAGACTTGTTTCCAGAAAATATAAAGAACTCCTGAAACTAATAAAAGACAAACAAACCAAAATCTGAATGAGAGACAATCTCACAACCATGAGGACAGCTAAACACTACACAGTACTAACATTAATGAGGATAAAATGATACTTAGTTAATATTGATAACAAAGCAATAATGCTTTTCTCTCTGTCTCTCTCTCTCACTGTCTGACACTGCCTGTCAAAAAAAAAAAAAAGCAATACTAATGACATACGGTACACTTAACCTCTTACACTTATTGGAATGCAGTGTTGTATGACCGCTTTGAAAAACTCAATTTCTTAGAATATTCTGATCTTCCAAGCCAGAAATTCCACTTCTTTGTATATATCCAAGAGAAAACATTTCCACACACACACACCAAAAATAGCTTATACTAGAATAGTCATAGCAAGTATATTCATAATTGTCAATAATTGAAACCAATCCAGATATTCATTAGTAGAAGAATAAATAAGTTGAGTCATGCAGTGACATAGCTCAGCCTGAAAGCATTGTTAAGCAAAAAATATCCAACTTCATGTAATATTATTCTATCTATCTATTTATTTTTTAATTTGAGAGGTAGTTGTAGACAGTGAGAGGGAGAGACAGCAAGAAAGGTCTTCCTTCCGTTGGTTCACTCCCCAAATGGCTGCTACAGCCGGCATGCTGCGGCCGGCGTGCCGTGCCGATCCGAAGCCAGGAGCCAGGTGCCTCCCCCTGGTCTCCCATGTGGGTGCAGGGCCCAAGAACCTGGGCCATCCTCCACTGCCTTCCCGGGCCACAGCAGAGAGCTGGACTGGAAGAGGAGCAACCGGGATTAGAACCCAGTGCCTATATGGGATGCCAGCGCCGCAGGCAGAGGATTAACCAAGTGAGCCATGGTGCTGGCCCAATATCATTCTGTTTATGTGAAGTTTGACTGAAAGTTGCCTTCTGTGGGCAGGTGATAAGGATTGACTGGAAGGAGAACAGAGAGCTCTCTGGGAGACAGAATCATTCCATGGTTTCTCTTCAGAGATGATAATGTAGGTGTACCATTTCACAAAACTTGTGAAACTGCATTTACAGGCCATGCATTTCAGAGCTGCAAATTTGGCCTTGAAAAAGAGAGGGAAGGAGAGATAGAAAGTAATTTTGATGTGCTTTCATGAACTAGATATAGTTTAATTTCTTAAGAATTCTTCCAGCCTCTGGAAATTATCAACCAAAAAAAAAAAAAAAAAGGAGTACCCTTTGTGGACCATCTTCTGTAATTAGTAAGCATGAAGCTTAACACTTAACATTTAAACTTAACACTTCTGATTATTTGATTCATGTTTTGCCTTCACTTATTCATAGATCCTTCCCATTTAGTTAGTAATGAAGAACATGTTCTAGCAATTATAGGGCTGTTACCTATTATGTTTACCAGGCAATCTTCTAAGGGCTTTGCAGTTTGAACCCATTTAATCCTTGCAGCACCTGACGAAGAAAGTGCTATTGCCGTAGCATTTTACACAAAGATCAGAAACACAGGGATTTAAGTGATTGGTCCAGGGTCACAGGGAAGGAACAAACTATAAGGATTGTAGCTGTCCCTCATATTGTTCTGCCCAAAGGGTTGCTTCTAATATTGCCCACTTAACTGTGCAGCCAACTGTGGGTCATTCTCCTGTTAAAGCCATCCAGTATCTCAACAGATCACCATTTCATAGAGTTTTAAAGTAAGAAGGGCCTCACTGCTTCTCTAATATCATCCCCCAATGCTGTGAAACCAAAGCACTTGCTACTGTAAAACCCAATGATATACCTTGTGCCCACAGAGTGGAGCCTTGTGGCAAGGCTGATTTGTTGGAAAAGATCAGGTCAGGACCGATGCTGCCCTCTCTGACCAACCACACTGTAGCCCACGTTCAACACATGGGGCTTTCTGTTTCAGAGAACTGGAGTTCCAAGGCCTTGCTCTGTTTTGTTTTGTGTTCCCAGCTGCTGATTCTGTCTTCTCAGATCCTTAGTACTTCCCCAAAAATCTACTCATTCACCTCTCTGAGAAGCAGTAGTTCACATCAAACCATAGCAAATAACAAGGATTATGCAACTGCTGAGAACATCAAAGACTAGGGTGGCCATCCAGAGGCACACAAACATAAAAAAAATTACTATCTCCATCACCTAAAGGAATGCACGCTATCTTAGGAGGTCCAAAGGTTTTCATTAATTTTCAGCATATAGTCAAACACCAAACAACTTGAAATTCATTGAATATTCTGTGGTGTTCAAAAGAAGCTCCTCACAGGTAACTGACGGAGCATTGATTCTGTTTAGATGACTTATGAGACCTCAGAAACTGGACTTTAGTTTTTCAAATAGGCTACAGGTTCTATCTCCCATGTCCCAGCTACTGCTTGGGACAGCATGCTTCCCTGGGGTGGGTATGCAGCGCAAGTGCATGTGAGAATAACCTTGATCTTCCCCCTGGAAGCTCTTCACTGAGATGCCCTTGCTGTCCTTCTCTGTGCCCTTTAGCTTCAGTGAAAGAAAGAAGTCCCCATCTCCATGAGTAATTTTTTTTTTTTTTTGACAGAGTAGACAGTGAGAGAGAGAGAGACAGAGAGAAAGGTCTTCCTTTTGCCATTAGTTCACCCTCCAATGGCCGCTGCAGCTGGCGCGCCGCGGCCAGCGCACCGCGCTGATCCGATGGCGGGAGCCAGGTACTTATCCTGGTCTCCCATGGGGTGCAGGGCCCAAGCACTTGGGTCATCCTCCACTGTACTCCTGGGCCACAGCAGAGAGCTGGCCTGGAAGAGGGGCAACCGGGACAGAATCCAGCGCCCCGAACGGGACTAGAACCCAGTGTGCGGGCGCCGCAAGGCAGAGGATTAGCCTAGTGAGCTGCGGCGCCGGCCCTCTATGAGTAATTTTCAAGAAAGCCTTGTATTGTCCTGGTATTATAGCCATGACTGAGGAAAATGAGGGTATTAATCAATAGAATAATAGCTATTATTAATACTAATACTTATGGAACTGATGTAATGAAGTACAATAACCAATAGAAATGACTGCTTGTAGCAGTCATTTCACTGAGCATTTGCTGTATCTTAGGCATACTGCCAAGCTCTTTTCTAAGATAAGAGAGATCGTCTCATATCTGCACAACCATTAAGAGATAGGTATGACCTTTCTACCCATTTTGCGGACAAGAAAACAGGATTAGAGGTGTGGCAATATGAGATCCAAAGTTATCCTTAGAAGCTCTAAGAATTCCATGTTAGCTCAGTGGATGGACATACATCTGTCTTTCCACACTGACAGATAGGAACAAGATGAGAAAGAATCTTCTTCATTTTCCAAAACCTTGATTTATTGGATAGAATAGTAAATATTCATTGAGGCTATGCATGTAAATGATCTGTCTTAATGTAAATGACTTTCTTCTGAAATTAATGGGATTAGTTGGCATAAAAAGTCACTTTGTTTTATACTCCCAGACTCAGAAAGTACTTTGACAATATTATTTTTGGTATTCCATTGTGAATATACCTATTAGGAAAACTCTAGTAACTTGTGTCTCTAATTAAAAATCCTAGTGTCTTAACCACGCAAGGGTTTGGCATGGAATTAAAGATAAGTCTTTCCATGAAACCCTTTCGTTTCATTCGTGGCTGAAAAATTTAGGTACTAAGATTTCCTTGTGGATTTTTTTGTAAAGTGGAGACTTCTTTTTCAAAAATAATTATAAATGTATTTTTAAATAGCAAAAGATGACTTGGTAAAGAAAGTTGATGTTAGAAGAACTTAACTTTTTTTTTAAGATGTTATTTATTTATTTGAGAGGTACAGTTATTGAAAGAGAAAGACAGAGAGACAAGTCTTCCATCCATTCATTTGCTCCTCAAATGGCCACAACTGCTGGAGCTGAGCTGATCCAAAGCCAGGAGTCAGGAGCTTCTTCGGGGTCTTCAATGCAGGTGCAGGGCCTAAGCACTTGGGCCATCTTCCACTGCCTTCCCAGGCCATACCAGAGAGCTGGATCAGAAGAGGTGCAGCCAGGACACAAGCTGATGCGGACATGGGATGCCAGCGCCACAAGCGGAGGCTTAGACTACTGCACCATGACACTGGCCCCCAGAAGTTAACTCTTAACCAAGGTCTTTCTTGCTGAAAATATTACAGGGTTAAGTACCTATAAGAAATGAAAAGTGATAATGGATTATTCCAAAGATTTACTTTTGGTCTTACAGAAGCTGTAATATGTCAAGTCCATCATTGTATGTGCTTTCTCAGACACATGCGTAGCAGCACCAGTCGCTTAATGAGACTAGGAGCAGACTCTCATGTGGTGGCTGCTACCCCAAGAATGGACTCAGGGATTTTTCCTACTACGATTTCACAGAAATGTTTTTTAGGTTCATTTTTGCTACGATAAGAGGTAATGGATTATTGTTTAAAAAAGGGTTGTCATACGCTAAGCTCTTTCAGCACAGAATGCTTTGTATATTTCCCTGAATGAAATTTCACAGCTGCCCTGTCATAGCACTGACTGTGAAGGGAAGCTGGGCCAGCCGCCCTGCCAGCCTCTGTTCCACTATACAGAATGCGCTTAGATGAGTGATACACCCCGTCTGATATCTGCTCACAGGACTTACCCAGATCCCTTCTGTGGCAATGTCATAATGTGAATTGTGGGCACATTGTCACAAGGGTACGTATTGTAAATTACATTTACCATATATGTAATTTCAAGACTCTCAAATAACATTGAGAGACTGGTAAACATCCAAAAGAATAGTAACACCATAATTATGAAAATGAAAGAATTAGGAGAATTATTAAAAAGTAGAAAATGCACAAAATTCCAGCAGAAACTCTGAATGAAGTAAAAATAATGATCATCCACATATTGAGTCAAATAGCTAAGAGGGAAAATATGTGATCTATAAAATGAAATCAATTGCAAGGAGAATTTCCAAGGAAAATCAATTTATTTAAAATTTTTATCACTTGATTTTCTTCCATAACATACTTTCGTTTATAAATGGGTTTGATATTCACAGAGAAAGTCTTGTGTCTGTGTGTTTGTGTGTTTAATACGAAAGCAGAACACCAGCATTTTAAGCATTTATAGTTTAAATTCATTCTGAAGCTTTAAAAAAAGAACATTCTGGCATGGTCTATGGACAGTTATGAATTTTGAACAAATCTGTGTGAGACTTTGTCCAACCCGTCAGCTTCTCGGTCTCCCAAAGGATATTAATGCATTATGGAATTTATGGGCTGTAGTGTCTCATTTTTAGGCCAGGAGAAGAGTTAGTTCTCAAATGAATAGAATTTCAGACATGGAATAGTTCTCTTTTAGATTCACTTTATTCCTAGACTTTAATTATTGGCAAGATATAATAGTAAGCACAGATCATCGTAGCAATGTATTTTTTTATTTTTTTGACAGGCAGAGTGGACAGTGAGAGAGAGAGACAGAGAGAAAGGTCTTCCTTTGCCGTTGGTTCACCCTCCAATGGCCGCCGTGGCCGGCATGCTGCGGCCGGCGCACCGCACTGATCCAATGGCAGGAGCCAGGAGCCAGGTGCTTTTCCTGGTCTCCCATGGGGTGCAGGGCCCAAGGACTTGGGCCATCCTCCACTGCACTCCCTGGCCACAGCAGAGAGCTGGCCTGGAAGAGGGGCAACCGGGACAGAATCGGGCGCCCCAACCGGGACTAGAACCCGGTGTGCCGGCGCCGCAAGGCGGAGGATTAGCCTAGTGAGCCACGGCACCGGCCCGTAGCAATGTATTAAACTATTTTACCACATAGGAGAATATATACTATCAATGCTGCATACGTGTGGAACCAAGAGACATGGTGTTTTCAATCAATGCTACACTTCAAAGAAATGACTTTAAATTTCTTCCTGAGTCTTCCTCTCTTCTTTTTCCTCCTGCCTTCTTTCTTTTCATCTTTCCTCCTGTGGGTTTGTTCTGTCATGAACTTTTCATGGAATGCAGCAAAATAAACACTTGGACATGAGGTCTTGAATTTTTCTACTGTACCTTTAATGCCTTTTAGAACTCTGTTATTTTTGCTATATGGTCGCTAAAACTTTCCTCAAAAACAGCAAAATGTTTTGATGGATCTGACAATTCTTGCAGTCGAAATCTCTGTGTCTAAATATTGATCTCCGTTATATAACGTATTTAAAAGCAGACACTACACAAGTCGCTTGGTGGATGAGAGTGTATTACCTTTAATACCATTGATTTCCTGCACATCAATTATGTTTTTGAACATATATCTCTGAGTGAATGAAAGGCCTTTACTCTGTAGACTTTGAAAATGCATTTCTATACCTTAGCCTTGGGCTGGGGCATTCCATGTTATATAGTGGTATATTGCCTTTTATCATTAATTCCCCTTTAATAAACACAATGTAAGGCTACACAAAGACAGATGCTCAAATTCTCCTGCGTATGGCCGTGTATGGATGGAAAGGATTGTTTGGCGTTTGCTCAGTTTGGACGTGAATGACATCTCGTCTGGATGATTATCATCGTCTGGTCGAAATTTGGCCTAGTGATTAAGCTGCCAACTGAGACTCCCACTTCCCACATCAGAGCCTGGAGTTGAGTCCCAGCTCTGCTCCCCATTCCAGATTCCCGTTAATGCAGACCCTAGGAGGCAGCAAAGATGGCTAAAGTAGATGCATTCCTGCCACCTACATGGGAGCCCTGGATTGGGTTTTCAACTCCTGGTTTTGATCTAGCCCAGCCCAGGCCACTGCAGGTATTCGGGGCGTGAACCACTGGATTAAAGTCACACTCTATCTCGACTTCTCAATTAATTCATAATTTTATATTATCAAAAATGTTATAAAAGGCTTATTTGGCAAGTAACAAATTATTCTCCACAAATTGTATTACATATGACCATGGTGAAAATAGCACTGCAAACGCAAATTTTAAAGGAGAGATAATCAACTAAATCATTATTGGATGTATTAGTAATAACTGTGAGATAAACATTCATGTTTAATTAAAGGTAATGAGTGAGATTTACCCCATTCAAGGTGCAAATCTGGTCTTGATTTTATGTACCAAAGACTAGCAATCTACACCCTGCAAGTCAAGGACGAGCTTGGTTCTGAAAAGGGCTCTTGAACAAAACACGTCTCTTGCTCCGATCTTCCTTCCCAGGGAGGGTGCCCTTCACCTGCTGCCTCAACAGAGAAGTGTAGTGGAAAGTGGATATGCTGCCTGTGAAAAACTTACAGACCTCAGAAATAGAACCAGATGCTGGCTGGCTGGCTCGCTGGCTGGACGGATGGATGGATGGATAAGGGAGGAAAGGAGAGAGACAGAGATGGACAGGGAGAAGGAAGGAGATATGGTGGGTAGGATGGATGGAACTACACATGGAATTTGAAGAAAACATCAAACCTTCCTTTTTGGTTCAAGCAGATATTTTTGCCACATTTTCCCAAGGCAGCATTTTAAATTAATCCTGTTATCCCATGAAAGTTATGTGTCATAGTCTTGTAAAAATAAGAAAAATGGCCAAAGTCATAGAATGCAGTGATACAAGCATACTTAAGATTGAGGCCAGACTTTTAAAAGCAACTAATGTGAAGGGCAAAAACATACTTTATGAGGTGTCATGAGTCTGACGGTATAATTTACCTTCATCTACCTCTTATAAGAAATACAATAACAATATAATAGTTTAGTGTTAGGTGTTTATTACATGCCAGGTACTCTCTAAAGACCTTTATAAGTATTACATATTGAATTCTCATAGCCATGCTCTGGGGTAATTACTGTTATTGACCGTGTGGTGGAGATAAAGTAACTGAAGACCAGACTGATGAAGTCATGTATTATCACCTCATTTGATTTTTATTGGAGCAGTGGTCATTGCAACAGCTGAAACCAGTTTGCAGTAGGCTTTTTTTTTTTTTTTTGCTTCCTCCCTCTTTGCCCCCGCCCCCCAACAAACACAGATCTGAGTGTCGGTGGGCAGATGCTCACCTAAGCCATAGTTCCAGAGAAGAGATAGGACAGACATGGCCTCTGCCCTGTTGGAGGCACTATGTTAATTCTTGAACCATCTTTTAGATTGATTTTCTTTTCCTTGAAATTACCATGTTCTTTTCAGAATTCTTTGCCGGAAGAACTCAGGACATGAAATAAGTAGAAATCACAGTGCCTTACAGCTTAGTTTTAATTAAGGAGGTCTTGAAGTTTGGAGTTCAGACTCTGACACCATACTGCTTGTGTCCCCAGTTCACCTTAGCACACTAAGTCCAAAGTTCTCAATTCCACAGCTATTTCAGTGGCATAATATTTATTTCAGAGTTACCATAAATGGCATATTTATTGCTCATTTTAAGTTTGTATAAGTGTCCAATAGTAGAACAATGAGACATAATGAGTTAGTACATTTGCAGTCTTAGCACTGGCCTTAATTTCCTTCTGCCTTGGTTTCCTCTATCAAAAGGCATAATAGTAATACCTGTCTCTTAAGAGTTGTTGATTTGATTATTCCAAGCAATACAGATATACCTGGTACATTGTAAATGAATTGATATCATGAGTTACTCTTTGAAGATGATATATTTTTTTTTTTTTTGGACAGGCAGAGTGGACAGTGAGAGAGAGAGACAGAGAGAAAGGTCTTCCTTTGCCGTTGGTTCACCCTCCAATGGCCGCCGCGGTTGGCGCGCTGCGGCCGGCGCACCGCGCTGATCCGATGGCAGGAGCCAGGAGCCAGGTGCTTTTCCTGGTCTCCCATGGGGTGCAGGGCCCAAGCACCTGGGCCATCCTCCACTGCACTCCCTGGCCACAGCAGAGGGCTGGCCTGGAAGAGGGGCAACCGGGACAGAATCCGGCGCCCCGACCGGGACTAGAACCCGGTGTGCCGGCGCCACTAGGCGGAGGATTAGCCTAGTGAGCCGCGGCGCCGGCCTGAAGATGATATTTTTCACTAATGAATTTCTGTTATGTAATGGAAGTCTAGGATTTTGTCTATACTAGATCTGGAGAAGGATTACTGAACACCAGCCATGAGTTTCAAGCAAAATAAAAGTAACAAATTTAAAGGATGTGTAGGAAAAATTAAGAAGTCATACTTGTTACTGTGTCTGGAATGTCGTAAGTTCATGTGGCACATCTTTTCTGATAGGCAGTCATGTTTGGTTTTTATGAACAAAATGCTTTAAAAAAAGAAAGAAATCAGTGCCTATTAAATAAGATTTAATAGACCAGAAAATGTGTAAAACAGAGACAAAGGGTAAAAATCACAAAGAAGCAAATTGGCAGTGAGAGGATTGGGAACCACTCTTCTGGAACTTCTGTGGGCCTTAGAGAATTATCTAATAATTCAGAAATAGCAATCATACTATATACTAAGATACAGTTACTGTGATATATAATTAGGGAGACCTCTAAATGAGTGATCATGAAAGATTGCAGAATTTTAGAACAGAGGAATTTAGAGATTTGTTTTATTTGGTTGATTGACTGTGGGTTGGATAGTTAAGACTTTAGAAATTCCTCTATTTCATAACTCTTTGAAAATATTATTACAGTGGAAAACATCTTCCTAAAAGCTAGAGAAAATGATACTGGTATATAGCATAGCAGAATATTTTTCTGTGCTGTGGCTTCCCTTTTATATGATATAAGCTATCTGAGTCACTCAGCATTCATCTGCTATGCTTTTTAAGATTTCTGTATCCTATTTATTTGAAAGACAGAGTGACAGAGAGAGGGAGAGAGAGAGAAAGAGTGATAGCGAGAGAGAGCTCTTCCATCCTCTGGTTCACTCCTAAAATGCCTGTAATAGCCAGGGCTGGACCAAGCAGAAGATAGGAACCAGGAACTCCATCCAGGTCTCCTATGGGAGTGGCAGAAACTCAAGCACCTGAGCTGTCAACCAGTGCTTCCCTAGCACATTAGCAGGGAGCTAGATCAGAAGTGAAACAGTCAGACCTCGAAACAGCGCTTCAATAGGAAATGTGGACATCCCAAATGACAGCTTAACCTGCTGTGCCACAATGCCCACCCCCATCTGCTTTCTTTTTAGCTTTTTTTTTATATTTATTTATTTATTTATTTATTTGAAAGTCAGGCTGACAGGAGAGAGAGCATGTGCAAATCTACCCACCAGTTCATTTCCTAAATGGCTGCAATGGCCAGGTTGATCCAAGCTAAAGCCAGAAGCCTAGAACTCCATCCAGGTCTCCCACGTAGGTGGCAGGAGCCCAAATACTTGGGTCATCCTCTGTCTGCTGCTTTCCCAGGTACATTAGCAAGGAACTGGATCAGAAGTGGAGCACCCAGGACTCGAACTGGTGCTCTGATACAGGTTGCTGGCATCACGAGTGGCAGCTTAAGCTACTGTGCCACAACACCAGCCCCTAACTAAACTTTTTTATTAATGACTTCAATCTAAGATTTTTAATGCTATCTATTTTTTATCTATTTGAAAAGGAGAGAGAGATATCAAGAGAGATCCTCCATCGCCAGGTTCACTCCCTAAATGCCTACAACAGTCGAGACTGGAACAGACGGAACCAGGGTCTTCCATGTGGGTTGTAGGACCCAATTATCCAGTTACTTCCAGGATGGGCATTAGCAGGAAGCTGGAATTGGGAGTTGAGCAAGCTCTCAAACCCATGCGCTATGACATGAGATGTAGACATCCCAAGTAGCATGTTAACTGTCATGCCAAACGACACCTCCCCTGCCTGCCCCTACTACACTTTTAAAGAGCATTTCAGTTTAAAAAGATTTGGAAAATTTGTTTTGAGTGCATACACAGACGTCCTAAACATGCCTATATACACCAAAAGGTATCTGATACTCTTCAGTTTAACCCCACCACCACCACCCGCTGAGTGAGAGGGTAGTTTTCAAAACATAATTTTTTCCTGCAAATAATTTGATTGGTTTAATCAGAAAACATTAAGTTTAGTGTGTAGGTAGAGTTTGAGCTTCTTCCATAGTACTTTTAGAGTAAGGGCTATTCATTTTGGTTATTGGTCTAGAAATGAAAACGCAGTTATAAGAGTATTTTTATTCATTAACACTATAGGGCTTTCATTGCCCAAGTGAAGAGCACCTCGCTCCTACAACTGGTGCGTAGAGAAGCAGCATTGTACAATGAGTGGTATTTTATTACTGTTACTGAAAATGCTAAGTGAAGGCACCCACCGCAAGGCCTGACGGCTGGGATGTTCTTTCAGCCTCCACAGATGACAGCGCGGCCGAGAAGAAAGGGGGGAGCCTTCACGCCGGCCTCATTGTGGGGATCCTCATCCTGGTGCTCATCATAGCTGCAGCCGTTCTCGTGACAGTCTACATGTATCACCACCCAACATCAGCTGCCAGCATCTTCTTCATTGAGGTAGGCATCCAGCGCAGCACATCAAAGCCGTGCCACTTGACAAACGGCATCCCTGGGCTAAGGCCACCTGTAGTCCATATTGAGCATGTGGCGTTGTCCGTTTCTAGCTGGCTGAGCTCACACGTGCACGTACACACACGTGCGTACATTTACTTAGATTGCTTTCATGTGATGAGTTCCGTTACCTTCTCTGAAGAAATAAGTTGTCTTGCCTCTTACAGATCAGAAAAATAGGAACCATATTTTTGTCCTCTTATACCAAGTTTGTTAACCAGCTGGTCTCCTGATCATGGGAGGAAATTCTGCATATCCTGTAGGCGGGAGGATTATTATTATTATTAACCAATAATTTCTGATTGAATATTCCATAGGTGCATAAAACAGTGTAATAGGCCTGCTCTCAAAATGCTCACAATTTGTTTAGAAAAACATAGGCCTCTCACTACAAAATGACAGATGACAAAATAAGGTGCAGGTATATGCCATAACCATTTCATGTAATATTTGCTTATTTTTATTCTGATGTGTAAATGCATATACCCACACACACATATGCAGGGAGAGAGTGCCATGCGGGACTGGTGTTGTGTTCTCATGTACAGAATGTTGAATTGCCCCGGTATCCAGGAGCAGCACTGTGAGGAGTCAGAGCCAAACCCTGGTCTCTAGAAAGTAGAAACAGGCAGCCTGGGACCCCTGACAACAGACAGTATCGCCAAGTCACCTGTCCCCCAAAAGGCTGGGTTTCTGAGCCCCCACTGCTTGTAGCTTTCACTCTAACATTTCAATGAGCCATTCCTCTTCCAAAACCAAATAATACTAGAGTAACAAAGGAAATCTTCCCTTGCACTGTTTCAACTGTGTAAGAGTTTAATTCTGATTTATTGTATGATGCACATAAAGGTTCCTTGGAATTGTGTTCACTTGCTGAATAATAAATTGTAATGCCTTTTAAACTGTGGAGTTAAATTACCTTTGCCCCCAAAATAGGGAGGGATAAATGCAAATCAATGAAACAATTGCTCCAAAGGTCGATAATGACTGTCTACTGTCTGTAGACGCAAGGGCAACTTCCTTGTGTGGGAACTAAGACCTTGGCAATCTGCATCTTATCGGTCATTTTCTGTCGGTCCCATGGCTTCCCAACCTGGAATTGGTGCTGTTGTCAAATTTTACCCTTTGCTCTTCTCCATGTATACCCTAAACACTCCCTGAAGACATTGTTTCTTCTATTCCCCACATCCAAAAAGCCCTCCTCTCCCACCCCAGATCTTCAGTTGAGGAATCAAACAGATGCCATGTACCCCATAAGGTTCCCAAGCTGGAGATGATATATTCTCTCTCTCTCTCTCTCTCTCTCTCTCTCTCCTCTGAAACAACTCTATCTGTAGTAATACACCCATGCCTCGCTCTGGCATTTGCTTTTCTGTTTTGCAATAAAGGTACACCTGTACACGATTCATTCCATCGTACCTGAAGTCCCTTAAGATCTAGATTACACAACTTAAGTTTCTTTCGAAACAATTGGTATTCTATCACCATTTCCTGGGAAAAATGCATAACAAATATCCTAGGACATTTCAGATTTCCAGGGAAATATCATTTAAGGCCTATTCCAGAAAAAGCACTCTTGTTTAATATCATAGTAGCTGGAAAATGATCAGGCGGAGCATTTAGTTGAAACTCTGCTATTAAGCTGTGTTAATGTGCTCGATTTTCATGACAGAAAGCAGGCAGCTTTCCTAGGGTCATGTGGCCATTTCTCAAAAAGCTGACAAGTGACAGGCGGGAAAGCCTCAGTGACCACCAGCCATCAGACTGTCGCTGCCACTGTCACCCCACACATGCCTAAGCCTTATTTAATAATACACTTTGCCTTCTATTTTCTGACATTGTGAAAAAGAGGATACTGTGAAGTAACTGACGGTGACGGTATCGGCAGCAGATCGTCCCGCCTGAAGGATCGGGTTAAGGCCCCTTCTGTGTGACTGCACAGTGAGCCTGCGGAAGAGCAGGAGTTTTGTTTCTGCGCTTGCTGTTTTGAACGCGTCACATTATTTTATAATTAGAGGATTATGGATCTACACAGGGACGAGGTGGTATGCACCCTCACGTGTATTTATGGAAAGTTACAACTTAAAAGGAAGCTTAGAGAGAATTTAATCCTTTGCCTTCTTAACACGAAGAGAGGCTGTGGCTCAGAGGGAGGAAGGACTTCACCAAGGTCAGCCAGCCTCGATTCCCAGTGCAACTCTCATCTGTCCACACTGCAGGAGCAGAATCATTCTGCACGTGCCTCACTTTCCTCCTCTCTGCCTTTTTCTTCGCTGTCAATTGCCAGGATTGAGTGATATCACTACCTCTCCAGCATCCTGCTGTGGATGGTTTCCAGAAAATGGCGATCAGTACTGTACTCTTTCCAAAGCTCACCAGTGTTTGCCAACTCGAAACACAGATCCATGGAGACCCCTCAGGTTGTGACATGCCAAACCTATGAATGTGGGGATTTGTAAATGGCCCACTAAATCAAATTACTGATGCATAATTAAAGCAGTAGACTATAACAGTATTGTTTACGTTGTACTTTATGTTCCGTATTCTTCTGCAGTCTACTTTTAAGTGAAATAGAAGTGTTTTTCCCATTATGAAAATGATGTCACTCAATATAGAAAATCAGGTCACTGCAGGAAAATGATTGCCACCCTAGCATATACAATCATTATTAATATTTTAATTTTCTTCTGCAATTGTTACATGTGTAATTTGATGTTTGCCCCAATTTCATTAAAAGACAAATGATATCCTTTTTCTTAAAAAATGACATTTCTATTTTATTATGAACTCTTGGAAAATGTCTTTTTAATGCTGTCTACTGTCTCATTCAACATATCCTTTGATAGCTTTATGTCAATTGCATCTTATGCTATTAAGTGGTAATCCAGAAAGTGTGAGAGGCTAACAGGTGCCTAGAAGTCAAAAAGAACCTTATTGCACCTAATTTAAGACAATGTGGTTTTTCCTTTTGCTGCTGTAACTAATGATCACAAATCTGTAGCTTAAAAATAGCACGCAGACTATCTAGAGGTCAAAATCAGTCTCGCCAGGCTAAGTGAAGGTGTCAGCTGGGCTAGTTCCTACTGGAGGTTCCAGGAGAATCCTGTCCTTGCTATTTGCAGCTTCTAGAAGCTGCCTACATTCCCTGGCTCGTGGTCCCTTCTTGTGTCACTCCCACCTCTTTCCATCATGAAGAGTTTGTTAATAATCCTTATATCTGAACTTGCAATTTAATAATAAGTGGTATTATCATCAACATCATCTTATCATTTAGGATTTTTTATGTAACTCTGGATATATATTTGTGAAAAAAACTTAATAAATAAATAAGACTGCTCTCCAAAGTATTTAATGGTCTTGGAGGGAAAAAATGGTTTTAGCACCTTAAATGATCCATACTGGTTTGAATTAGAAGTTCTAAGATGGTTTTCGCAATAAAACCTGTACCTGACAGTCCACAAACCAGTCATTGTTCATATCGTGCTTCAAAAATTCTTGCCATTCCTGGGGGACCAAAACATCTGCCTTTAGTAGAAGTGCCCAGTGCTTTCTATCAGCAAAATCATAGGATAACAGAGCAATAAACAGCCTCAGTGTGCATTTAACCTAGTGACTCTGTCACTCTTCCAAAATCAAATATATGAACTCCTCAACTGCATACCACAAGGCCATTTCCTTGAGGTTTTTGTTTTTTCTTAAAAAGTCTATGATTTTTGCTATATTCTATAGTATAGACATGTATGTTAAATGGAAAAAGAAAAGATTCTGTGATTCTTCAACCAATATTAAGACTCCCCAAGACAGTTCTTTTCTCTTCTGTAACTTGGTATGTCTCTGGCAGCCAGTTCTATAAAATAAAATCCAGGTAAATATTCAAACCAGCAGAGACCTCTGTTCCTGCAGCCTGAGAGGGGAGCATTCTTCTTCCCCGTTGGTTGGAGTCCAGTCCGATATACAAACGCAGACTCTGGCTGGTGAAGCACTGCTCAGGGCACGCGCCACCGAATGAGCGAGCCAAGACCTCACCTGGGGCTCCTCGTCCTGCTCCTGCAGCCTGTGCTGCCACAGCAGCAGCTGCGGCCCAAGAGTCTTTAGAGCAGTGTGCCATCCAGGGGACTCCGCATCCTGACAAATACTTGTGGATAACAAGGACTCACGGAGAATAGGACTAAAGGAGTATAGACAGCTGTGGCCCTCAACTTTTCCTGGCTATCGTAGTAGCACCAGGAAAGAAACCATAGAAAACAATCAATGGCTGCTGCTTAGGAGAAGAAAGTTATTTCCTGAGAGCCTTGGCATCTTGGTTTGCTGCAGGCTAGAGGCATAGCATTTGGAATTCAGGAACATGATCCATTGACTAATCTGTACAGTAAAGAGAAAAATAGTTTCAGAGAACCACAAATATCTTTTATCTTGAAGCCATACTTTTTTTATAACTGAGTTTTGCCCTTAAGGTGTTTCTTGGTTTTATTTCAGAATTAAAATTCCAGGGGAAAAAATGACTCATTGAAACAAAATGCATCTTTCTTTTGTTAGAGGAGCAAACAGTGGTATTCACTTGTGAATTACTGCTGCAAGGAAGGAAAGATTGGGCAAGACCAACTGCAGTGGTTTGACATCCTCTGTAGAAAAGATGTATTATTAGATGACAGCTTTCTAGAAATAAAGCAAAATGTAGGGAAAAGGATGCAAAGCTGGGCTACTTCTTAAAAAGAGACTATTTATGTATCAGTTGTTCTGAGGAGCTGGAATTATATTCAAGTACGTCAGTGAATGATTTTGAGACATCAGTTCAAATTCATGGTGATTGCCTTATACAAAATCACCAAAATAAGATTTCTTTTATAGATGTTGTCTGCAATTTACTCTCCTGGTTAACATTTTCATTTAATTCTAAAACTGAGGGAGTGTTTCTAATTTAATGCAATATTTTTCTCTTTATTGGGAAGAATTATTAAAAATATTGAATTAAATATCTTACACTTCACTCAGCTTTCTGCTCTACTTCTTTCTCTTTTTTAAAAATATTTATTTATCTATTTGAAAAGTAGAGTTACAGAGGTAGAGAGAGAGAGAGTCTGTCTTCCATCTGCTGGTTCACTCCCCAAATGGCCACAAAGGACAGAGCTGAGCTGATCCGAAGCCAGGAGGCTGGAGCTTCTTCGGGGTTTCCCACGAGGGTGTAGGGGCCCAAGCACTTGGTCCATCCTCAGCTGATTTTCCAGGCCATAGCAGAGAGCTGGATCAGAAGTGGAGCAGTGGGGACACGAACTGGCGCCCATATGGAATGCCGGCACTGTAGGCGGCAGCTTTGCCTGCTACGCCACATCGACAGCCCCCTCTACTTCTATCTTAATTACTGTTCTCTAACTGATTATTTTTAATGATAAGTAAGACCATGAAAATATAGATAGCTGAGCAGATACTATTCATAGAGATAGATAAATAGGTAGATAGGTAGATAAATAGGCTTCACAGGAAACTCAATAAATGAAAGAATTAAATGCACACATAAATGAAAACCTGCAAAACTACAATTTACGTGGGCATTTATATACCTGATGCATGTCCTTTTAAATGCATGATATATGTTTTAGGGTGTTCCAATGCTTTTTTTCTGCTACCTTTTAAGAAAAGCATTGCTTTTACTAGTTATGGTACCGACTGTTGAATGATTTCTTCCTTGTGACTTTTGTAATTGTTCCTGTTAAAATAATTACTTAAGCTTTTCTATTTGTGGAGAAAGATAATAAAAAGTTTAAGTTTAGCAATAATTATGGCTTCACAATAATAATGGATTTATTCAATTATAAGATTATTTTTTCCACCACTTCTACATAATATAATTTTTTTTTCTGGCAGAAATACAAAACAACTAAATAAGCCGATTATGGCATGCTTTGGTTTATAAATAATACTAGAATTAGTTACAATTGTAATAAAATTAAAATGTGAAATTTGCATTTCAGAGATCCAAAAATTTAAGAATCTAGGGAATATAAAATGTAAATAAATTCATTGCAAAGGATGATAGTAATCATGCTTTCTATAATTCCATTAAAAGTATTAACCAAACACGTTTTAATTTGCAAATCTATTAAGATTATTTTGCCATATTTTCTTGTGGTAATTACTCTATAAAAACTTTCTTAATATAAACAAGATAGTGTTTAATTTCATCATTAAGACAGTTTTTTCTTATGTCATTTAGTGAGTATAGTGTTACTTGTGTTTTCTACTTTTAGCTAATTATTGCATTTTAATTAGTAGTTAAAATTATGGATGAGATCATTTTTAAATGAAAAGACATTCGTGTATGCCGAAAATATTGTGAACACAGACACTAGACACTGCTAAGTGTTTTCCTTGGCACTGGCTTTATAAAAGAACTTCTATTTGCATTGTCAAAAGAAGAAACCCTTTTCTTTTACAAGGAGAAAATAAATGTGTCATAATTATTAAATCCTAGTGCAACTTAAAGTCCTAGCATTTTAGTAAGGGTTAATCTCTTAATAGCTTATTAGATTTTTTTTTCTTGTTTCATGACTGATTTTATATCGCTTTTTTTTCTTGGTCTTCTTTTCCCTTGATGTTTCCTTTGAAATCCAACTCTAGGTCAACAGTCTGTACATGGAGCTTGAATCTTGAATATGTACAAGTTTAATATGGAGAAAATGTGAAGCAGAGTGAGAATAGGTAAACAACAGCGAATTTTAGCCAGAAGCAATCCAATTTATAATTCATAGTGTGTGGCTGTCAATTTTAAAATGTATCGTAGCATTCATGAAACACGGATGGAATGTCATCACAGTGGGCTGAGTTTTGCACCCCGTACCTGCAGAAGAACAGGGCCTCACGTGTTCCTGGGGAGTTATGAACGCCGAAGAGGTGAAACTTGTGCCAGGAGTGGATCAAGAAAAGCAGAAGTTTCAGGGGAAATAGGTAGAGGACGGGGGACATCGGAGCTCCCCAGAGCTCCCCACCCGTGTCAGTGGTTGCCTAGGAACCAGGTAGCTGGCTTGTTCTGCACCGAGCTAAGGACTGGATCTGAGGCTGGGAGGGAGGATCGGAGGAGGAGGGAATGAGGCTGATCCTGGCCATCAGAGACTCTGTGATGCAGCCGCCTTCCTGGGGGATGAGCTCTTCATCACCAGCACTGTTTAGCATTCAGGAGGCCCTCTCTCAAGGACCTTGCAGATGTATTTAAACATTGTATGAGTGGGAAACCAGCACGAATTTAAGGTTCTTCTCTACCTGTAAATCTAGGATATTCTGGTTTCTCCCCCCTCCCACAACTGTGTATGTTTCAGAAAGATACAGAAATTACAAAGTACCTGACACAGCATTTTGTGCAAGTTTACATTATATGAAGACATATTTTTTGAGTAACTCAAACAGAAAAAAAAGTGCCCATACAGCAAAGAAAACAATATCTCTCTTTTCCAGACAAAAGAATTATTAAGAGATAATCAGAGAAAACCTTGCCGGCTTTTACCCTTTTAGGAAGTTTATAGCATTGGTTTCATGCTCCTGAAATGCATTATAAGCAAGGCTCAGGTTTGCCTGCAGTACAGTCACATAAAAACCAAGGAACTTATTAAAATGACAAGTGATGGCAAATGCTTCCAGCAGTTTAAGCAACATAGAGTCAGAGACTCAGAGGCTCTCCTTTGCTTTCCCTCAGAGTCCTCTCTGTAAGTGAATTTCTTAAGTTTTATGAAGAAGAGAAATAGGCAGTTAAACAGGTGTGCTTTCCTCCAATAGGTAGGAGAAGCATGCTTGGTATTTTCCCCTTGCAAGTAAGTGCTCTTGTGTTTTTCTTTGGGTTCCATCTCTTTCTTCCTTTCTCCTGAGATGACTGCTGTGAACGCTTTAGATGCAAAGTGTAAACTCTGGCCACTCAGTCTCCTCGCAGCTCAGCTTCCTTCTCTCTCCTACTCTGCCAGGGAGACTTGGGGAATTTCTAAATACTTGCATTAAGAACTGTCTCTGAAATTCTTCTTTTCTCTCATTCTCTTAGCTCCAGCAGGCAACAGACTTAGTTTGAGCTGACCTCCCGTGAGATAATGGAGTCACATCAAGACACGGGCGGATGTGTTTCCCTGGCGTAGGAAGGGTGCAAGTCTCTAATCTAATCAGCAGGAGCTGGGAGGAAATTGCAAGAACTTGTTAATTTTCCTTGGTGATCCTCCACTTAAGGAAATATATCGCTTTATCTGTTATTGATCTCCAAGTGAAAAAAATGCATGCACATGTTCATTCATCAGAGAAATGTCTATGCAAGTCACTCGCCCATGTTTGAATTCTTTTTATCTTTGCTATAGATTTGTGTGTGTTTCTTACATTGGAAACCCCTTTTCATTTAACTGGTTTGCAAATTTTTTTTTCTCCCAGACTATAGACTGACTTTTCGTGTTGTTGATCGTGCAGTATACAAAAGCTTTGGTTGTGTGAGTTTTTGGTGTGATATCCCAAAAAAATCACTTCAATATCAATATCAGGGAGCTGTCCCCTAGGTATCTTTTGGGAGTTTTATGGTTTCATGACTCATATTTAGCTCTCTAATCTGGTTTGAGTTGATGTTTGTGTGTGGTGTAAGATCTGCATCCAGTGTCATCGTATTTTACTAAAGGAGGAAACTCTGGAGCTAGAAATGTGACTTGAACTGACCCTCCTGCCCCAAGTCTAGAAAAAATAGATTCACATGAAAATGAGCAAAAGAATATTTCAGAGGTGAAATATAAAGATATTACAAAGATATCACATTTTAAAGTCAATAAAGGGCAGAATAATAACCTTGTAATAATATCCTTGTAATTTTTAAAAATGTAATGTAATGAAAACTCTAAGGTACTATTTCCTTTTTTTTTAAAGATTGATTTATTTATTTGAAAGTCACAGTTACACAGAGAGGGGAGGGGCAGAGAGAAAGAGAGAGAGAGAGAGAGAAAGCTCTTCCATGCAATGGTTCACTCCCCAATTGGCCACAATGGCCAGAGCTGCGCCGATCTGAAGCCAGGAGCCAGGAGCTTCTTCCGGGTCTCCCACACGGCTGCAGGGGTCCAAGGACTTGGGTCATCCTCTACTGCTTTCCCAGGCAACAGCAGAGAGCTGGACTGGAAGAGGAGCAGCCAGGACTAGAACTGGTGCCCATATGGGATGCCGGCGCCACAGCTGGAGGATTAACCTACTGCACCACAGCGCCGGCCCCACTACAATTTTTTAATAGTTCTTGAAACTTAAAAAAATATATATTGAAAGAATACACTATGTACCTTACATTGTTGACCCAAAACAATGAGCTTTCAGACTGTTATAAAATCACTGTGTGATATGTTTTAAAAGAAAGAAAAAAAAATCCTTCATACACATAGACAAAGAAGGCACTTATGTTAGATGATAATCAAGTTTTTGATAGCAATTTTTGCTGTGCCAGAAGAAAATAGGATAACAATATGAAAACACAAAAAACATAACCTGGGAATTTATTACTAGTAAAATCGACCTTCGGTTATAAAGGGCATATGTAAACTATAATCAACATGCAGGAACTCCTGGTAATATTGTTTCCACGAGCCCTTCCAAAAAGTCTCTGGAAGATGAGCTCCAGATCAACCAAATTACCAGAGAAACATCAAACAAGCAGTAGTGGACTCGCCTCAGCCTGGGGCTACCACACGGGATACATCTACGTACACTTTTCCTATATGGCTGCCCTTTATCCATTTGAAGATGGCTCAGCCTGTGCTGTGACACACATCTCATTTTTGATTGATTGATTTGAGAGTTAGAGTCACAAACGGAGAGAGATAGAGAGGTCTTCCATATGCTGATTCACTCCCCAAATGACTGCAACAGGTGGGACTGGGCCAGGCTGAAGCCAGAGCTAGGAATGTCATTCAAGTCTCCCACGCAGATGACAGGGGCCCAAGAACTTGAGCCATCCTTTGCTACTTTCCCAGGCACATTAACAGGCAGCTGGATGGAAAGTGGAGCAGCCAGGACTCAAACCAATGCTTGTCAGCATTCCAGGAAGCAGCTTAAGCCACTGCACCCAACACCAACCCCAGTCATTTACATTTTTAAACTGCAGTTGGTACTTTACCCATACACCTGTACATTCTAAGCTCTCATTTGTTGAATGTTAATAATAATGTTACAAGTATACCAGGTATCATTTATTAATGCTTACATTAATTGCAATATACCTAATATATTGTACAATGTATATATATAACATTGTATATATATAGTACTTAGTTATATATGTGTTTGTGTGTGTGTGTGTGTGTGTGTGTATATATATATATATATATATGTCATGGAACTTCAGTAAGCCATTAAGAAGAGGTGAATATTTGTAGCAGAGAGGGCTAACTACTCAGAAATCATGTTGCCAGTTCTATAGCCTAGGATACTGATTGGTAAATAATTTTCACAATTAAAGGTTGCCTTCCCCAAACTCAAGTTTCACTGTGGCCTGGTATCCACTTGTTACAAACAGAAAGTGATTTGTGCAACATTTAAGCCAGGGCTTTTAAGAATTAGTTGTCCCTTTTCTATACTTTTCTCTTGTTCCACGGACTGGATACAGAGTCCTTAGAAAGTGGGGAGGCCAAAAAGGAAGGAGCAGGGACCCATGCATGGGAGGAAGTTGCTTGCCTATAAAGGAAGATTTGATTGGGCTTTTATGTGATTGAGAAGCAATCTACTTTATTAAGCCTTTGATAAAAAGAGCAATCCATATAGAAAATAGTCACCATCTAATGGATATAAAGTTAAATAAAAATTCATTAGGATAATTAAAATCAGGAAAAAAATCAATGGGCTGGGTATGTAGGCAAGCAACATAATTATATTAAGATTTCTCTTTGTCTAGAAAGGAATTATATGAAAACAGAACTGGGTGGAGTAAAGACCTTTGAGGATATTGAACAAAGTCAAGTCTAGAAATAACTGAGATCATTTATAATGACTAAAGCAAATGTAAAAGTAATGACATTGTTGAATGAAAAAATAATGGGGGCAGGTGTTTGGCACAGCTATTATGATGCAGTTCATCCCATATTAGAGTTTCTTGGTTCAAATCCTATCGGTGCTACCAATTCCAAATTCCTGCTAATGCACACAATGGAAGGCAGTAGTGATAGTTTAAGTATTTACGTCTCTGCAACCCACGTGGGAGACCTGGATTAAATTCCTGGCTCCTGGCTTGGGCCTGAACCAGCCCCAACTGGTGGGGGCATTTGAAAAATGAATCCACCAACTGAAGTTATCTGTCTCTGTCTCTCACTCTGTTTCTATCTCTGGCTTTCAAACAAATAATTTTTTAAAAAAACCAATAATAACGAAATAAGGTTATTCAAGAAAGATTATTGTTTACAAAGAATTGCAAAAGTACAGAATAGAGGAAGCAAAAAATATTTTTAAAATTATATATTTTATGTAAATATTTCATTACCCATAAAAGTCTGCCTAGCAGAATTTGTTCAGAATAATTTAAAAGTTAATGTGCACCATGGCCGGCGCCGCGGCTCACTAGGCTAATCCTCCGCCTAGCGGCGCCGGCACACCGGGTTCTAGTCCCGGTCGGGGCGCCGGATTCTGTCCCGGTTGCCCCTCTTCCAGGCCAGCCCTCTGCTGTGGCCCGGGAGTGCAGTGGAGGATGGCCCAGGTGCTTGGGCCCTGCACCCCATGGGAGACCAGGAAAAGCACCTGGCTCCTGGCTCCTGCCATCGGATCAGCGCGGTGCGCCGGCCGCAGCGCGCCGGCCGCGGCGGCCATTGGAGGGTGAACCAACGGCAAAAAGGAAGACCTTTCTCTCTGTCTCTCCCTCTCACTGTCCACTCTGCCTGTCAAAAAAAAAAAAAAAAAAAGGTTAATGTGCACCTAATTTTAAGATTAAATGATTTATGATATTTCAGTGGGCAAATAAGTAGCCAGAGATTATGACATTTAAAATTTTTCTCCATTTGTTGGAGTGGGTGGAACTCTAATTAGTAGGTATAATTTACTGACAGTTCTTTTGAAGGAACTAGCTTTAAAATAAAATCATAAAGACTTTCTTCATTGTGAACTTTAATAACAACATGGAAGCTCCAGGATACAACATTATGTGTCTCATTCATCATTTTTATCCCCAAGGACAAGCATGATGCTCAGCTGAATAAATGGTATCATCTAAAATAATCCAAGTAAACAGAGTCATGAAATGGCAGAAAGGTCGGGGTAGGAAAAATTTTAAGAAAACATCACATACACTGGCTCACACCTCTTTGCATTGTGTGCATCATCTAAAGAGAAATGAAACTCCATTCTCCTTTTAAAAATTTTGTATGCTCGGTAGTATACACAAGTCATTCTGTTGCAACAGTCAATTGGTAGGATTTGATTCTGAGACATTTTTAATGCAAATACTATTGGAAATATTTTAGTTGATATATTCACAGAGCATTTTAAATGTGTAAGATTAAAGTAACGTGGTTGATAAATGAATATTAGCATTTCTAAAAATCAGCATGATGTATTTTTCAGTTGCAAAGGCTGCCTGGAGTTTGTAGACTCATTCTAAGTGTTCGTTCACTCTCTCATTTTATATATAAGAATATAGACAGCAAGAGATGGGAAATGATTTGCCTAAGGCCTTGGTGCTTGATGGTAGCAGAGTCAGGAACTATTAAAAAACTGTAGGAGAAAGACCACAGCACCAAGAGCATAGACCTTGTGTGTATTCCAGCTCTTAACTAACTGTGTGACTTTGGTCGCTTCCTTAGCCATTCTATGTAATGTGCTGACTCCCAAGCAGCCCTCATCTGTGTTGAAAGCATTATTGTAAACAGTTTTAGTTTCAGCTAAGACTTGTGTAATTACCAAGATTTTCTATAGGGGTTCCTTTTTTCCCATACCTGGTCCATTTCCTTGAGCAATAGTTGGTGGGTTATTCAGATAATAAGAGAAAAAGAAAATGAACAAGTGATCTAAATGTATCACAAACCACATTATCAACCCCTAGAGAATATAAAATCGATTATACAATAAAAGCAGTTGTTTCTAATGGGCTGTAATTGGTATATCTCAGACCTCTCAGTTTTATATTTCTTTTTTTCTATGTTTTAATTATTGCAAATAGAGTTACTTTCAGAACTGTAACTGGACTGAACATAAAACCATTACAATGGTTATCTGTACTTCGTTGTCACAGGATGAATGTGTTGCCCTCTGAGCAAAGCTTTTGTAAAAATTACAGGAGTCTTTGTAAAGAATAGTAATGAACACCACTGGAGGCCCTCAGAAAGGAATGGTTATACACTGCTGTTAGTTACAACACTGTATGCAAATAGGCTATCATTACAAATGGACCCGTAATATCTCCTCAACTGATCCTCCAGTGTCACGTATTCCTTCTTCATTCCTGCTGTGCTAACGCTAAGTTCTTCCCTGGTCAGTTGTAATCACCTGTTTATTTCAGTCTCTGGAATGATTTGACAAGAGATCATATGTACACAAAATTACAAAATACATAAATCAATTCCCTAAGATTTAGGGGAAAATAGACCATTCTGGCTATCGATTTTTTAATATAGACCCTTGAATAGGTAAAAAGTTTGCAATTTGCCTTTTAAACTTTCTAAAATTTTAAATTTCATTTAAATTACAACAATTAAAAAAGTATCATGAAGTACTAGGCATACAAGAAGGTCTGTATTTTGCCCTGGCACTACAGTAAATCCTCAAATGAAGAGTGTCCACTCTTGGATTTGATGCTGTAAATTGTTCTATTGGGTTGTTTTCTAATTGTGTCATTAAGTGTGGATTACAGCACAGGACTTCAGGGGGGAAAATAGCTACCATTCACCATTCCGAAGGTCACAGCTGATGAGAGCTTGACTTGCCAGCTTTCACTGACTCCCCTTAGAAACACACTGGTGCCCAGACACAAGTGACTTTACGAGAAAGTTCTATAGAGTAGCACAGCCAGTCTTGTAAGGAGCAGCACTAACTCACATTTGACTTTACTAGAACATTTACTGCCACAGGAGCATTATCTTGTCTTTGAATCCAGTCATTCGGCAACAGTAAACTGCCTTGTTTTCACACCCACAATAAATTATTTTCCTTTAGAATAAATTGCCTGTCTAGTAGCAAATTATTAGACAATTTTTGTAGAAAATAATCACCTGTGGCACTGTAGCTCAGGAAATCAAAAGATATTTGCCAAAAGCAATATCAATATAGGAACTAAGGCTGATGCTAAAGACTAGAATTCTCTCAGCTTGTACCCTGGAAAAATTGGTCAAAACTGGAGTCTATTGGTGTTGTGCCATCTGGCAGATGCTGTGAAAGTCGCAAAGGGTGTAACCAAGGTAAACATACATCCTGACTGGCCCAGGACCATCCCAGTTTGAGTCTTGTTTGATATAATTAATAGTTCCCTCATTCACTCTCCAAAGTGTCCTAATTTGGACAATAAACCATGTGGTCATGCCATGTGTAACTATATTTCCAGCTTTTTATGTATTCAGAGATACTGAACATAAAAACTGTAAAGGCCAAACAGCTACTTAAGAATTTAATAGCAAAAGGAATGCCAAAGATAGAATGCGTGCTGAAGAAAGGGTGCAGTCAAGTACTAGAAAATGTTTAGAAGACTAACCGAGGGTACCCCATTAAGCATAATACTGGAGCAACCTTGAAAGGCTGCTGAGCAAGAGGAGATAACACGCTGGCGCTGCAGCTCACTAGGCTAATCCTCCGCCTAGCGGCGCCGGCACACCGGGTTCTAGTCCCGGTCGGGGCGCCGGATTCTGTCCCGGTTGCCCCTCTTCCAGGCCAGCCCTCTGCTGTGGCCAGGGAGTGCAGTGGAGGATGGCCCAGGTGCTTGGGCCCTGCACCCCATGGGAGACCAGGAAAAGCACCTGGCTCCTGCCATCGGATCAGCGCGGTGCGCCGGCCGCGGCGGCCATTGGAGGGTGAACCAACGGCAAAACGAAGACCTTTCTCTCTGTCTCTCTCTCTCACTGTCCACTCTGCCTGTAAAAAAAAAAAAAAAAAAAAAAAAAAGAGGAGATAACATTTCAGAGGTAACAGGGATACAGTATGATTAAGAAAATACTAAATCAAGAAAGCACAAGTTGAATCAGTGTATTCAACTCTGTGCTGATACCTATTGACAAGTACTGGAAATGGCTTTAACGTAAAACAGAATTGAATGGAGGAGGCTTTGAAGGTCAAATCACAGACTCTGGCCTTCATTCTGCAGGCAGGACCACAGTTGGAAATAGTGTTGTGGGAGGAGTAGAGAGAGCCTACCACGTGAAGGGATCCCCAGAAGAGAGTTAGAAGATGCACTGTATCCATCGTACCTGGGTGGGGTGGTTGCTGAGAGCTAGATCTGGGTCTTGATAGGAAGAACTAATTGGGTCTAATTTCATAGCCTTTTGGAAGATCAGACTTAACCATTTCTTCTGCATGAAGATTTGCGTTTGAAAGTACTTCTGTCAGTTTCCTGAGTCTCAAATGTAGGTGTGTTGTTATATCCATGTGTTGCAGATAACTGACAGTCTAAGAAATTAAGCAATTTCCAAAAATCCCACAGCTAATTAGTGGTAAAAGGTGGGAGAGAGGATGAGGACGCCCTGATTCATTGTGTTGCGTACGTGGAATGAGAATGAAAGAATCAAATATAACTGCATCGTGCAGAATCTGAGCGGCTAGGAAATTAAATTTTTTAGTGGGAGAATTAGAAACATCAAAAGGCAGAGTTAGTTGAGGAAGGAAGATGAAGGGTTGCATTTTTAATGCCTTCTTGTCTTTGCATTTTAAATTATTTCCAATAAGCAAGGTTGGATCGTGGGTGGGAAGGAGAGTAGGTGGGAAGTATCACTGTGTTCCTAAATCTGTATATAAAATATATGAAGCTTGTATAACAAATAAAATTTTAAAAAAGAATAAAAAGATTCACTAGAAAAATATTTCCAATAGTACAGAAAAGTATTGAGTTCAATGAGTACACATTAATTTAACAATTTCAATAATTTGCTAATTTTACTTCCTATGTAAAGATTACACACATACATATACATATGATTTTTAAACCAGAGGTGGCTATATTAATATTACATAATGTGGGATTATGACACATTATAGAAGCATATATTATTATGTAAGGGGAATAATTCAGTGAAGACAACATTTATAAATAGGGGCTATACTAATTTGCAGTCACACCAACTGTGTGTTAGAGTTCCAGGGGTTGGATTTCAAGAAGATTTGGTCTGAGTTGATAGTCAAATCACAGCTGGGCCTTTTCAAATAAGCAATGAAGAAAGTAAGTGCATTAAGGTAAAGAAATCAGGTTAGAAGATATGGAATTATTGTAGCAAGAGTTGGCATCCAGGGGAATAAGGGGGAATCTATGGAGATGAGAGAGATGCGTGCAGCACATTCACAGTAAATACCTTACGACGTGTTCGCATGTGGTGTTTAGGCACCAGAAAAGGCGACCATAGTTAGAGGGAAAGAAAAGCAGGAGAAAGCAGAGCCAGATGCCTGGGAATATATCAGTTATGCAGATAGCCAGCCAAGCAGAGAGGGCGAGGAGACAGGCAGCCGTGTAAGGTGCTCTAAGTAACCCAGGAGAGAAAAAGTAGTAATGTACCAGTGTGCTCTGTTGGTAACCTGGAAGAATGCAGTTTTGAGGAAGAGGACGGGCACCATATTAAAGGAGGTAAAAAAAGGTTTTGTAACGTGAGGGCTGGGCATTCAGACATTGAAGAGAGATGTGGCCCAGGAGGATACCAAGAAACACTAAATAAATGGTTTCTCCTCCTGACTCAGGCGTAGGCATCAGGTAAGGAAACAAAGGAAAGGGTGCTTTAAAGTGCTGGAAGGTAGAGAGGAATGAAGTCAGCTCACAGCAGAGACCGGATTATTGAACAGGAAAAGCAATGAACTGTGCCAGACAGGACGGAGTACCTCAGAGAGGGAGCATGAGTAGTTGCAAGCGCATTGGGCAGGAGCATTAGTAGCTTTTTTTTTTTTTAAGATTGATTTATTTATTTGAAAGAGTTAGAGAGACAGTGAGACCGAGATATCATCAATATGATGGTTCATTCCCCAGAAAGTTTATGGGAAATATAATTAAGATTATTTTTGTGGAATAATATTTTTAAATCTGTGCATAATGTTCTACAATGTACATTTCTCATGGAATTTTTGAAGACTCCTTGTATCTGTGGATTTCAAAACTTTTTTGCACCAAAATAACCTTACCTTTTAATTTATTCTCCATGAACTTTTGGAAGTCCCCTCATACACACACACACACACACACATACACACACACACTACATTTTATACAAACACAAAAACAACTACAATGTGTTAAAATGCAACAAGAGATATTGATGAGATACCAGGAAACATCTAAAGCTTTAGAAAGTCTTCTTGGAAATAATGTGAAATGGATGGTGCTTATATAGGATGATGAAGTAAGTGGTACTCCGCATTGGGAGCCTGCCTCAGGTGAAGGCTCAGGGTGGGAAAGGGTGGGATAGAGTTGAGAACAGAGGACAGTCGGACAGTGGCTGGTTCTCAGCCCTCCCTGTGCTCGTGACTCCCTGAAGAGCTCTGAATGAGGGCCTTTGTCTGGGCCCCACCACGAGATCCTGACTCAGTTGGCCAACGTGAGCCTCAGCATCAGTGTTTTTGTTTGTTTTTTATCTTCCCAGCTGATTTTATTTTCAGTCATCTTTGAATACACTAGACAATAAACAAAAATAATAGGCAGTAAGTATTTGAAATGTTTGATTGAAAGATAATTCCTCCCATGTTAAAAAGTTTATACTTATCAGCCACTGGAGAATGATTTACTTTGTACTTTGCACACTTTAGCTTTTGGAAAGGCATATGAGAGGCTGGCATTGGGGTGTGGAGGGTTAAGCTGCTGTCTAGTACACCCACATCCTGTGTTGGAATGTCCAGGGTCAAGCCCCACTCTGCTTCCCATCCAGCTCCCTGCTAATAAGTGCACATCCTGGGAGGCAACAGATGACAGCCCAAGTACTTGGCTCCCTGACACCCACGAGGCAGACCTAGATGGAATTCCTGGCTCCTGGCTTCCGTGTGGCCCAGCCCTGGCTAATTTGGGCATTTGGAAGCTCTCCCTTTCTCTTTCTTTGTGTGTCTCTCTCAGTTGCTCTGCCTTTCAAATAAATACAAAAGAGAGAAAGAAGCTTTGTAAAAGTTCATGGAAAATAAAATTTAGAGACTCATTTTTTTTAAATAAATTCAAATGAGTAGTACAGTTTTTTGTTAATCTCAATAAATAGCTTTTATGCTTAGGGACAATTTTTATCTTGGATATGTACCAACTATGGGACTAGCCAGTTCTTCAGGATCATTCATGGGATAATTCTAGAATGGGGGCAGCCTGTCCATGGCAAGTAGACCTTGTAGGTTGGAGAAGAAGCAAGTGTAAGACAGAAAGCAACTTCCACATAGGAAAGAACCAAAACTAGGGGAGCAAAAAATGTAAAATAACACCCAGGCGTGCTCCCCACATGAGTTACTGCTTGGAATTCTCAGCCACACCAGAAAAAAGGAGACAAATCGGTGTGAGTTCCTCTTTTTAAGGAAAAAGTGATCTGTAATTCATGAAGCAAAGAAACATAGCCACCACCAGGAGTTGTTTATTTTAATTAGATTGCAAGGCTCCCTGGCCAGGGCCCAAGGACCCTGTGTTTCCTTATAGATAGAGTTGCCAAGTAAAAGACAGAAAACTCAAATACATCTGAATTTCAAATAACAAATAAGTCATTTTTTAGCATAAATGTGTCTCATGAAATATAGTTTAAAAAATGACTCATTTATCTGAAATTCAAATTTAACTGGTGTCTTCTATATTTATTTGCTAAACCTGGCAATCCAGCCATATAACTGTTAAAGACTGAAGAAATATTGAACATAAAATAAGGAAAATAGAGAGGAACGTGTATTTCAGAGTTTGAAAGACAGAAAAGCACCCATCCTTCCCCTGGACAACCAAGGCAAGGACAGGCAGGACAGGCGCTCAATTCCCATGAAGACGTGTGGGCGACACAAGGAAGGTCGAAGTTCAAGGTTTTGCCTTCTGCTCACTTCTGGAGGATGTTGGTGATTGAAGCCGTCTCAGAGGATCACTACCCTTGCTCCTCAGGGGGTTGTATGGAGCAGCTGTGCCATCATCACCCAGGAACTTGCTAGAAACGCAGACTCCCAGGCCTCTTTCAGACCTACTGAAGCAGAATCTGTGTTTTTGACAAGATCTTGTTTGGTCTTGGCCATTTTTCTTGACAGCTTCAGACAGCTTGCTTTAACAAATACAAGAGTCGTAGACTCCCTCGGGGCTCAGGGAGCAGTGGAAGCAGGGCCTTCTGGTATCCGGGTCCTTGATTTCCTTCAAGAAGAAGTCCAGGAGCCAGGGCGAGAAGAGTGAATAGTGAGCAGTAACCATTCATTAAGAAAGCCAAAATGCACACTCCATAGACAGAAGAGAGGGGCCTGCTCAGAGGGGAGGACCCTTTCTCCCCCTGTGTCTATGTGGTAGGGTCTTCAGAGAAACTGGAGGTATAGGGCGGTGCTGTGGCATAGTGGCGAAGCCTCCACCTGAGGCACCAGTTCCTGTCCCAGCTGCCCCTCTTCTGATCCAGCTGTCTGCGATGGTCTGAGAAAGCAGTGGAAGATGCCCCAAGTGCTTGGACTGCTGCACTTGCGTGGGAGACCCAGAGGAAGTTCCTGGGTCCTGGCTTCAGATCAACTCTGCTCCAGCCATTGAAGCCATTTGGGTATGGCTGACCTTCCCACGGATGGAAGACCTGTCTCTCTGTAACTCTGCCTCTCAAATAAATATAATCGTAAAAAAAAAAAAAAAAAAAAAAAAAGTGGGGGCGGTACATTCTAATAAGGGGGCAGAGTATTCATGGTCTCCCTGAGAAGTAGGTGGAGTCTTCCCAACATCTAGCTACTGCCCGTTTTCACTGCTTGTAGGGTCCAGTGTTTCCTGTCATGGCGGCTAGCAGGTGTGTCATTTAGCGTGCTAATGTATTGCAATCAACCTAGGTCAGCCATAGCTCCTAAATTGGTCTGAGCCTGGTCCAGGCAGAGGCTAGAGGTGGGAGTGGGGCGAGGCATGCATGGGGCTGGGGTGGGGGTGGGGGTCTGTTTCTCTTCAGAGCAAGAGCAAGGAGAATCAAACCCATATCCTGTAGGACTGGAGATAACAGGAACTCCTCCAGTTGACTCCCTGTCTCAGAGTCAGGATCCCTTTGTTACAGTTAAAGGACCTCCTGCCATGAGTGATGCTGTTTGGGCTCCTAGGTAAGACTTTACTGGGAAGGCTAAGGCTTAAAAAAAATTTTTTTTAAAAAAGAAGCAGTTTGGAATCTAATAAACTCCTTCATTTTGCAGACAAGGAGATAGAATTAACAACAAGGAGGACGTGACTTTGGCCATGTTCTGTACTGGGAGGTGATCCCAGTCTTCCCACTTCCTCACATTTCACTGAGGAAAGCAGCACAAAATACCAGAAATTCCAAATCAGCTGCTTGTCAAGGGCCATCCTGCCCCACAGGTGTCCTGAATCTGGGCCCTGAGTTTAACAATTTCCTTGCACATTCATCACGTCCTTTCGAGGGATCATCTCTCCGAGAAAGCACTGTTCTGCTCTCTGAACTGGAAGACAGGTCTCCAGCTGCAGTTTTGTGTACACTGCTAACTGAGGCTACCCTACAGGTTTGTTTGTGGATATTTCAGCTAATTATCTTGCCACGGACCGTTGAGACAGATCTGGATGACTGTTCAATTAATAGTTTTGAAGGAGTAATTAGGGAGAATTCCTGCTCGTGCAGCCTACCCCAGAGCTGAGATAGCACTGTGAACATTCTCTTCTGAATGTGATTAATCACATAAATAATTCTCAGAAAAGAAATTAGAGATCACCCACGCATTCCACCCAGGAATGTTTTAAAGCATTACATCCCAAATCACTGTAATGAATTAGCATTACACTCTGCTTTGAATTCTTCAATTTGCCACATATATCCTGCCCTCTGAGCAGGTGGCCCCGTGGACTCTTTTAGTTTCTGTAACTACTAGAATTAGCCAGTCTACAAAGAACACAGATTTGGAAGTGCCCAAGCCTCGAGAAGGAAGGACGGTGTTACCTCTTCCCCAAAACACCAAGGTGCTCCAACACACTTGAAAGTTCACAGCTAGAGTTCTACACCCTCCGTCCAGGCCCTGCCCCATCCGCTGGTTGGAGGGCTCACATCAAAGCAACCCCATTAGAGACTCTTCCATGAGAACTGAATATGCAGCCATTCTGTTCAAGTCCTAGAATTGTCCAGTTACTTTCATTTGTAGGGAAATGTATGAACAACTGCACATTAATTCAGAAAAGCAATTTCATGTTAGACTAATTTATACAGATTTTCTTTAAATTTGGGGATTCTAAGAGTTAGTGGAGGGAGGCAGAAGGGAAAATGATCAGAGTAACCAAATTACGTAGGTTTTCTAAAAACATTGATTTTCTCCTCAATTTTAAAGTCAGTGATCTCCAGCAGCAAGTTATAATGATCCTAGAATTTTAGAGGACAAATTCAGTGTCTTTTTTACAGATGAGAAAACAAAAGTCCAGAAAAATCAAGTTCTTTGTTCATGATTACATAATTGTTTTTGTGATACGGGACAGCATTGTCTATTTCTTTGTGAAAGTATTCTAGAAAGAAAGCAGAATTTTAGTGAAGTTGTTACTTTACATGTGGCCTTTTTAGAGCCAAAACTGAGATATCAAAGCATTACCAAGGAATGTAAAATGAGACCAAATTTGTGTGACTTTTGTCAGATTTCATTATAAATAATCAAATATTATGAATATTGCCCTTTAGTTTAACAACAGAAAAACACTATAGGAATAAGAGTAAATTTTCAGTTTTCCATGAATCAAATAGCAGTTCTGAATAATTTTATAGCTAGACTGTACCTCTGATCTTTTGTTCTTTAATAAAGAAATGTATATGACTGGTGTACACTGATGATTAACCAAATTATGTGTGACTGGTGGATTCTCTACTGATTTTAAACATTATTGGAGTATTTCTTGGTTTTTCTACAATGAATAATAGAAAATCAAAAAAAAAATTATCTTGGCTCACATTGTGGCCAGGTTAAGGTATTGGTGGGTTAAGCCGCCACCTGCGACCTAGCATTCTGTGTGAGCACCAGTTCAAATCCCAATTGCTCCACTCCCAGTACAGCTCTCTGCTAATGCTCCTGGGAAATCAATGGAAGATGGCTCAAATGCTTGGGCCCCTGCACCCACATGGGGGACCCAAAAGAAACTCCTGGCTCCAGACGTTGGCCCGGCCCAGCCCCAGCCATTGCAGCCATCTGGGGAGTGAACTAGTGAATGAAAGATCCTCTGTCTCACTCTCTGTCTCTCCCATTCCCTGTAACTCTGCCTTTCAAATAAATAAGTCTTTTTTAAAAATTATTTTTTTAAAAAAGAAAAGTTATCTTTATGGATATGTAGTTAGTTCAGAAAATGTTTGTGTTGTGCTGTTGTGGTAACAAAGGATAGTTCACTGTCCAGCATTTCTGCACTTTGTCTTTTTAAAGGACCTCTGTGATGAGCTCGTACAGTACATGATACACATTATAGTAATCCTGCAATCTTTTCACCTAAGACAGAATTATTAGCTGAGTAATTCTGACTTATGAACAGTGTACTGAAGTCATTGGTAATGGTATATTTTTAATACTGAAATAAAATTAGAGTGATGTTCACAGTTGTCGAGTGAGGAATGCACCGACCATGGAATTTTAAGAAGCAATTTCTATAGCGGGGAGAATTGACTTTGGAAGTAGATTGATTTCACATCACAGCTTAGCTCTGTGCAAATGTAAATGATTGAGGTGTGGATCACCTAGCACAATGAGCATAATCAAACACAACTTTCATTAAGCATTGTCATCAACATGCTTGTCATCTGCACCCCTCTCCCAATGAGGAGTCATCCGTAGGCAGTGCATCTGTGTACTGAGCTCCGAAATTGGTGCCAGTTCGCGGGCCCATACTTACCAGCTGCCCACAGGCCAGGTGAACTTTGGAAAGATGGAGATTGTGAGAAACGCCTTGGTGGTGCTACTTAAGTAGGGCAGTTGTGGCTTTGCAGAACCCCAGTTGTGAAGTCACTGAAACCAGACTGCAGGTTACAGGTAGCGAACCCCACAACAGGTGGGTCTGTCCCCTCCGCACAGGAATCACCCTGAGTTTCACTGCCCACCTCTGTAGAGGTGCAGGCTATGTTTGCATCAATGGTAACATTCCATCCCACCACAGGCACCTGGTTTTATAGTTTTAACCATAGATAATTGTTTTTACTGTGCAGCCCCATCCTTAGTTTGAACTTGTTCTTTTGGAAAATAAGTATCATTCAGTTTCAGTTACTTCCTGGGGCTTAATCAGCTAATAAGCATAAGGCATTCTGACCACACAATGGCGTCAAGATAGCTCATGATATTATTAGCAGGCAGCATGTAATTAGCTTGATTGATATTTTTCCAAAATGTAGAACTGTTCCTACCTGATGTGAAAAACTTCTCCTGTAGCCATTATTCATTGACATTGACATGTCATTGGCAAATCCAGAAAATACCAAATGCTGGTTTGTGTACACTGATTTTTTAACCTTTTTTACATTAAAATTCTTCAGATAGATATAAACTTCCTTCAGTATTTATTGTCTTATTTACCCCCAAAATTGCAGGCACTTTGATAAATGGAGTAATAGTTTCTAGTGTCACTGTGGCTGTGAAATACATTTTAGTGCCTTCTGCCGCTGTAACTCAATAATTCATTTCGGCACATCTTTTTGTAAATCACAGAAGGTTTATTTGATGGACGGAGCACTGGGGAGAATGCTCTCCTTTTGTCAGTACAAATAACCTGCATTTGAGTGCCCATGTCTACTGTGCAGTCTTCATTGGCTCAAGATTGTCCACACCTCTGATGATGGATTCCACTTTCAGGGTGGGGCGTTTTTAATTTCCAAGCACACAAAGTCATAAATGTGTATGCTTCACTTAATAAGTAATTGCTCAAGATGGTGAGTGGTATTTCTTTTAGCTTATGGCCAGCAAGTCTGGAACCTAATTGGAAGCACACTTGTAGGGACTGTGCAGAATTTTATGGCCTCACTTTCTGAGTGAAGTAATAAACAAAATGAAGTGATATCAGGGTTGACTTCTAGAGAAGGGAAAATGTCAGTGGCTATGCTCATATATTAAGAAGACTTGTTTTTTTCTATTACGGTTCATTTTTGCCTAGACGTATTTGGGCACTTTTCAGACATAAATATGCATATGCCTTTGAGGCGCTCCCAATCCTCTGGGAGCGGGTATGGCAAACGGAATCTCACCTGCTGGGTAGATGGTGCCAGAGTCACACACAAGCGCTCAAGGGCTTATAGAGGAGAGCACTTAATTCTGACTGTCACGGTTATAGACGATCACTACCTGTGTTACTTCCTTTAATTGAGAAGTTAATCTCAAATAGCAAATAGATGTCCCCCGGGATAGGATCTCACCCTGATGGTCATTATCTTTGCATTTTGTCTTTTAGAGACGCCCAAGCAGATGGCCCGCGATGAAATTTCGAAGAGGTTCTGGACATCCTGCCTATGCTGAAGTTGAACCAGTTGGAGAGAAAGAAGGTTTTATTGTATCAGAGCAGTGCTAAAATTTGTAGGACACAACAGCACCAGTACTGGCTTACAGGTGTTAAGACTAAAATTTTACCGATACCTTTAAAACACATGCGCACACACACACACACACACACACACACATGCATACACACAGAGGAGCCCTGAGCTGCTGTAGCGTGAAGGAGACGAGATTTCTGGACAAGCCCAGCCCAGGAAGGGTACAAGAAAAACTCAGACTTATACGAGATATCATGTACACCGAACACAGGATCCCCTAGGGGGATGGCATCTCTAGTTCACATGGGGCATCTCCTGTGGATTTATCAGAAGCTATGACAAGATTACAATGCTTTTGCTTAGGTGCAGGGTTGCAAAGAGATCGAGAAAACAATAATAAAGCTTTAGTTCACAAGGGATCGACACCTTTGATTCAAATGTTCTTTGATGTCTCAAAGATAACTGTGTTCCAAAGCCCGAACCCTTTCACTCAGAAGAGCAATGAGGAATGTTTCAAGATTTTGCTAAGAAAAATTGCTCTGCAGGAGCAAGCGCAAACACAACATAAGGGATTTTCTATCTTTTCCAAACAGAGGTGTGGCAAAGGGATTTTGTTTTTCTGCTCTGGACCCATTTCTCCTAACAAATCTGTTACTTTACAAGGTAACTCGTTCATCTGTACAGGAGGTTCAAACTATGCCTGCCTTTTCCTCAGTAATGACTGCCCTTACTATGAGCTGTGACAACATTTCCAAACGTTTAGCTAAGGACAGAGAAAGAGGGAGTCACAAACGAGGCTTCCCATTCTCCTGCCTCAGAATAAAACATCTGATTTGTTTTAAGAGTGTTGACTCCACTTCCCAATTAGGAAGTCCCATGAAACCATTGTTGCTCTTGGCTGAAGGAAACAAAAGGAAATAATACGAAGAATTCCTTAATCATTTTTGGAACAAAAAATATTAAGAGATTTCCAACATGTGGGTTCTTAGGTGTTGCCATTTCAGTCAAAAGGCCCATTTCATTGTTGATTCCTGTCTAAGAAGCCATTCGAGTCAGCATATCCCTGGAGATGGGAAGAATGAAAGAACCCTGCTGAACCATACAGTAATTTTCTTTAAAGCACATAGTAGTTACATAAATATATATTATATATATAAATATATTTTTGTTTATAACTAACACAAGGCAGGCTCTTGTGACTCTAAGAGTGCATTTTGTCATCAAGACAAAACAAATGCAAGATGTATCACTGCATTACTTCCATAGAGTTGTAAAATAGTCCTTAATATCAGAATATTTTTATGTCACTTAGCAAAAGTGGTTCAATTAGTTACAATACCCATCTCTTTTCTGCCTACTTGATCCACTCTTTTCATTGGCATCAACCCCCCTTCCTTCCTCCCTTACTAAATAAAGCAGATGCAAGAAGCTCCTCCTATGGAGCTGTCATTTGTCCTGTCATCACAACCCAGGTTTTGAAAATTCCTCCTGAATGAAGAAAGGAAAGGCCACGCTCGATCAGTATGTACGCTGATCTCCCAAAGTTTGAAATCAAGCACTGTGTGTTTAATTTCATCAGCACCCCAACCCATGACACTCTTACAATGTGCTGACAACTGTTGCTTCTTCCAAGATAGAGTGCTCAACATTGCAGATTCAGGCCTCTAGGAGCAGACATGTCTCAAGAAGCACTTTACCAACAGCTTAGCATCTGTACCCAGAGTCTGCAATGGACATCGGTCCACTAAGTATCACTCTTGGCCAACACGTTACTCTGATGTAAACGGGTGTCCTTTTCCTTTGAGTGAATTTAGCTTTATTTTTGAGTACCTGATGAGGGTGGTAACTCTTTCCTAACCTACTGAGTTAAAAATGAAAAACAAGGTAATTGGAGGATGTGATGACAATCTCTGTGCCATAGCCATGTTCAGTTTCTGTAAAATATCCTGACTTACTTCTGGAGTAGGTTGGTCGAATAGCAGTAACCACACGACTTGCCAATGTAACTGGTGCAATGGTATTCTACAAATCCATAAGGAACACTTGGACAACTTCCTTTTTTTAGGATAACATGATGCTGCTTTCACTAGCTTTTGTGGCAGATGTGGCTTTTAGTAGCAGTTGATTGGCTGTTATATATATCTTGCATCTACTTCCAACTCCTTACACAATTCTTTGAAGTAGTCATGTTATCCTTACAATCTTCAGGGCTCACCTGCCATTTTAGATGGAAAACAATCAATAGTTCTATCTTTTAAAAAAGCCATGAAACTCTGAATTGTTCAGTGAACCAAAGCACCAGTAACAAGGAAATGTTTTTGGAGGTACACGGCTGCTAACATGTGGAAAAACTTCATAATAGAACTGAAAGCTAAAGTCTATTGTATGGGACTCCTTTGGTAGGAAGGACATCATCTGCATCCCCATCTCACATAAAGACATTTGTTCTATTTTGTATCTTGGGTTTGTTCCTGGTTCCCATTTGCTATGAGGAACAGCAACCAAACACAAAGTTTCTGGAAATTCAGAATGGACAGCAGTGCTTTGGACTACATACATGATGTGTTAGAGAGGGTGTGTGTGTACCATATTTAATAGATCGTGAATAATAGAGAGAATAACAATAAAATTAAGAATATAGCAGGATGTGTGCAAACTGCTGGAAAAATCAGATAAATGGTGCTACAGGGGGTTTTATTTAGTTATTTCATCCCAATTATATGTAAAAATAATGGCAATTAAAGGTATTAAAGTCAAAAAAATCTATTTAGTCAACCAGATGTCATTGACCACTATATTGGTTTGTTTATGAAGGGTTTAGACTTTTAAGTACACTAACAAATAAAAGACAGATAAAGATAGATGATAAAGTATAATTGACCTCCAATTATTATTTCAGTTTGAGATGCCTAGCATATCTGCTAATCTAGACATGTAGCTTCTAAAGCTGTGTTGTCTGGTAGCCAAGTGTGGTTATTGAAATGTAAATTAATTAAGATTACATAGAATTAAAGTTCAGTTTTTCAGTCACACTAGCCATATTTCAAGTGCTTAGGAGCCAACATAGAACACATCAATCATCATAGGAAATTCTATCAGTTCTATAGAGGTATTTCCTTTGAATTCCTTCTCCTTGAAGAAAAAGCAGGAGACAGAAAAAGAGCCCTTGGGCATATCCAAGCCTATTTTATCTCAGAGAGGCCCCAAGGAGAAATGAAAAGAATACCACACACGATGCCACCTGCAATGGCTTTGAGCCTCCGCTGTGTCTCCTTGAAGAAGTCGCTTCAGTCTCCATGAGCCTCAACTTAGAATTTTGGAAAATATGTGTATTTTTGTCTTCCTTGCAAGATCATTACAAAGAAGGATAAATAAGCGGATATATAGACATTTAATAACTTGTATCAGTGTAACCCATGTAAAGCACATCTCCTGGTCCGAAGAATCGTTCAGTCCAAAACTCATTGAAATCTTGGTGCATTTTATGAGAAAGTGTCAAAGGAGAGTGCGTGCAAAACATACAGCAAATTCATTTTTGTCCAGTCTTAATATTCCCTCTGATATTTGCTCCATGTGACGTCTGTCCCTCTCCCACCCCAAAGTTGTCTGTGTGCACCCTTAACTGGCTCAGTTCCTGCTGCATAGAGTCCATTGCTTCTGTGGTTTCCTGGTTTCCAATGTCACAGCAAAGGGAGACCTACAACCTGACTCATAGACTTTTCTTTAGAAGTCTATACCTCAAAGATCAATAATTTCATATTTATTTTATCCCTGGAACACAAATGTAAGGGGCTTTAAAATATGAAAATATATAGCACTTATTTTTAAATGTAAAACTGCAAATGCTGACTATGAAAGGGATAAAATTACTTTATGATAATTTCTAGATAATATGTATTTTTAGATCAGTATAATTTACTAGCTTTTGGAAAAAATTCTTATGTTATTTCTTCATAAAAGAGCATTAAGTTAGCAATTTTCCTAGTGCCTGTTGCCCATTTGAGGAAACACTTTGCTAGATTCCTTGGTTCAAGGCATTTCCATTCTATGGTTTAAAAAATTAATACGTAAAAGTACTAAAAAACAGGTCCTATAGTTATGATTGCTTCCTCTTATGAAATGTTCTCTCTCTCTTTTTTTTAACCAGGCATTTTCCATATGTTTCAGTATAGTGTACTTTACTCGTTTTTTAAAAAAAATTATTTTACTTTTCTTTTCTCATGCCCACCCCTTCTTTTAGTGTCAGTGCCCATATGCCAGAATCCTGGGCGATCAAATCCGGCCTCTTCATCCTACAGATAAAAAAAACAGACCCAAAGAGATACGGTCATTTTCCTGATGTCAGAACTGGGTCTTGAATTTAAAACTCCTGACTGATCGGTTATGCTCCGGTTCTCATCATTTGTCAGCAATTCAGACCAATCAAGCAGTTTGAAAGGCAGAATCCATCTCAGAAACTAACATCATGTGCTGTGTCCAGTAATAGGCAACATTGAACCCATCTTCCTCTACCTAACTGCTGACTGCTGATTGTTGTTACTTTATAACTACCAGTGATGCCAAGTTCTAGCTTTTAGAGGGTTTTTGGTTTGGCATGGTCTTTCTCCCTCTCACTCCCATATGTTGCCATCTGAGTTAGCAATAATATTTATCCTCACAATTTAAAGTTTGTCTGCTTTTGCTTCATTTCTTCCCAAATGTACTAATTTGGGAATTAGTACATTGAAAACTAATGCCCTTCCCAGCAGGTTTTCTTACCACATATGTAATCAGTTTTTATTTGCTCTTTAAACTATCTGAATATTTTTGCCCTGAGATTTTTTTTTTGAGCAAATATTGTGAGGTCTATGGTGTTACCTATGACATATGCATAGTACCTTTTATTTGGAAAGCACTTTTCACTTTGCAGAGCACTTTGATACATCTCTTTATTTGTTCATTCGTGCAACCACTTCATTCCCTTCAATATTTATTGAGCACCTATTGGAACCAAGCTGCTGTGCCAGATCTTATGGTATATAGTGACAATTACAAATAGTGACAGCCCAAGCCTGTCAGCTGATAAATAATACAATGAAGTTCTCAAACAGAACTTTTCAAGCAGATAGGATCAGTGTTACTCTATCAATTTCCAATTCGTTTTCACTTTTAGGGAGCTATCAAATATTTACCTAGAGAAGGTTTCAAACTATAATACGTCATCGCACATCTGTGCTGTTTGTTTTCATTTCATTTATGAGAAGAAAAGTTACTCAAAGTTGTCCCTGATCCAGAGTTTCCAAGTCACTTGCGTTCTCACCGAGCAGAGACAGCGGTTAAGTGTCACTTTCTTCACATGTATGTCTATTGGGGCTTTTTGAATTATCAACACCAAAACTAAAGTATTAAGAAGTACCAGTGTATCAAGGAAGCAATTGCACTTTAGGTGTGTGTGGTTTGTTATGCCATTTTGTCAGACCTCAGGTTTCTCAGTCCGGCACTACTGGTATTTTGGACCTGATAATTCTTGCGAGGTGGCATATGGTTCTGTGCGTTTCAGATTATTTGATAGTTTCTATTGACCAGATAGTGGGACACAACATGCCTCCCTTTGTAACAGTTAAAATTATATCCAGACATTACCAATGTCCCCTAGGGTGGCAGTGGGGGAAAGATTAGCAAAAATCTCTCCTGGTTAAAACCTCTGTATGACCTAGCAAGCGGAAGGTATCAGAAATGGGATTTTTTTTTTTTGCTCTTTTCCTTGCCATTTAATCTTCATCATGGGTAGGTTTTTATTTATAATAAACCTTAGAATCAGGCCGGCGCCGCGGCTCACTAGGCTAATCCTCCACCTAGCGGCGCCGGCACACTGGGTTCTAGTCCCAGTCGGGGCGCCGGATTCTGTCCCGGTTGCCCCTCTTCCAGGCCAGCTCTCTGCTGTGGCCAGGGAGTGCAGTGGAGGATGGCCCAAGTGCTTGGGCCCTGCACCCCATGGGAGACCAGGAGAAGCACCTGGCTCCTGGCTTCGGATTAGCGCGGTGTGCCGGCCGCAGTGCGCCGGCCGCGGTGGCCATTGGAGGGTGAACCAACGGCAAAAGGAAGACCTTTCTCTCTGTCTCTCTCTCTCTCACTATCCACTCTGCCTGTCAAAAAAAAAAAAAATAAATAAAATAAAATAAACCTTAGAATCATAAACTCCATGAATTAAAAGGAACTGCCAAAGCCACACACATCCCAACCTCAACCCAACCTCATCCTTATCTATTTCTCCATCTCTCAGTTTTACAAATCTATTGAGAGGAGATTGGAAGATTGATTCTCCCTGGAAACTTGGGAATTGGTTTTTCTGTAGCTGGCACTAAGGCTGTTTGATAATGATGCATTGCTACTGGTGCTGTGATAGCTCTTGCAGCGATCTTTGCATTCAGATGGGGACTTGATACTGAAGTCGTGCAGCTTCTGTATCTCAGAGACTGCTTTGGGGGCTTTCTTGTGGTCATTTCACACATTTACAAATCTTGCTCTTAGTTCTTGTCTCAAAATGTGCGTAAAAATTGAAACTTGGTGTATCTGATTGTAAGTATGCCTAGGATGAACTTCCAATTTCTGTTTTTATTTTCTGAAAATTTTCTTGTTTGTATCATCAGAATTTTCTCTTATGCAGTCAGCTATGGGCTTAAAGCAGTAGTGATAATACTGATTTTTGTTGTTCCTCTATGGGAGGTGGGGGTGGGGAGAAGGATGGGAAAATGTTTGCCCCAAGTAATTGATAACTGGAAATTTCAGTGTGGGAATGCTTAAATCTGTCCAGCCAAAGTTTGTACTCATGTGATGTGCCTTCTGACACCTTCCCTGTCAAGTCAGTGATTTCCTGGGGATTACTGTGAATCCAATCATTTTGCACTTGGGACTATCTTGCACCAACTGAAAAATGTGTTGGAGTTATACAAAGATTTAAGAATATTCCCCAAAGTAATAACAAACTGCCAACTGGAACATCAGGCTTCCCTTTAATTCTGTGCTAGAAGGCCAACGCAGACTTTGAAAACACTCATGACTATAGAATGCAAATGTACTAATCAGAACACACAACTGAAAGCCTTAATTGCAGCATCGATAGTTATAAAATATTGACAAGCACACAGAGAGCTGTCATGCGACAGTCGTGGAATTCAGACAACTCCTACCTAGGATACAGTTTTCTACTCTTCCACATACCAGACTACGTGGTACTGATTCCTACAGTGTTGATTAAGTTGATCTTCTAGCTCAACTTAAATTGTAATAGATCAGCCTAATTATTTCCCAGCATACTGTTTGAACCATCCAGTGCCCATTGATCTCACAATGATTATTGTAAAGAAGCAAGATAATAATTATTAAAGAAAATATAATTTCTTGAGTTAGTATTCCGTAACAAGTTAATGGTTTTTCAATAATACATTTATTACAAATGACCAAATTATGCCTAGATGGAAAAAGTGCTCAAAACTTGTTATCTTTAAGTTAATCTGTAACTCACTGTCAACACTGAAAGGTTGTATGTTACTTTAAATCCAGGATAAAAGACTGGAAAAAAATTTAGTGCAAATCATAAGCTGGTACTCATCTTTTTCTAATTTCTAAGATTTATTAACCTTTGAAAATCACTTTTAAAAAATCTCCTAATGGAATAAAGTTGAAATTTTTGACTTGGCAGACTGTGATATTATATTCATTTTGATTCTGATTGAAAAATCTGGATGACTTCTATCTATCCCACTGGAGTTTTGGTTTTTAACAGCACTTTTCCTTTTCCCAAGCATTACAAAAACATATATTCATGACTTAATGGAAGTACTCATCCTGATCAAGCAGCTGTAAACTTTTTGTGCATAAAACTAATTTTAGAAGTTTGCTGTGTGTGGAGAGGTATAAACATAAAAGTGAGTAGATGCAGATGATTCAAGGGGGGTGGGGGAGAGCTAAATGTTCTATCAGGCAAAGAGTTTTCAACTTCTTCAGAGCAGTGTGCAAATAAATATTCAATGAAACCAGCTTAAATTTGGGTCAGCCAGACATTCAAATACTGGAGCACAGATCGTGCCAGCAATGCTGAGACACAGGGTGAACAGAAAGTGCAGGCTGTACCCAGGTGGTCCCAAGCTCAGCGTCACCCACCTGTACGGCTTTCATGGCGCCAACCCTAAAATACTTGAGCCTCCCGCTCTAAAGAGTTGGGTGACTATGATCAGCTAATGATTTGCATTTCCTTCCTTCTAACTTAAAAGGCACGGCCGTATTCTTTGGTTCCCTTCTATCAGAGACCAAGTGTCAGCCAGTCACACAGGCAATTAAAAAAAAAAAAAAAAAACTTAATTTTTTGCTGGATCTCCGGTGACATGTGACCATCTCTGGGCCCAGACTCCAGTGCTACTGTCTAGACAGCGAAGTGATGTCTAAGCAGCCTGTTCAAAGATTGTCATCTTTATAGCAGGGAAATAAAAACTCAAATGAAGTGTCCTCCACCAGCCTACTCAGAAAATAACATTAAGTGAAATCAGAGCATTTCTTGCCAGGACACATTAACATCGTTTTAGCGAAGTCAAGTCAGTGTGTTGAGACACAGGCGTTTTGTGTAGATGCAGGGCCGGCCCTAGCTGAGAAGGGAGGGAAAGTCTTTTCAGGGGTTACTCGAAACACATCTCTCATTTGCCTGATTAGAGCTTGAGGCATTTGAACGGTGCCTGGGAAGTACATTATTTTCAGGGGGGAAAAAAGAGAGACTGCCTTTTTTGCTTGCCAGCTGGGATCATGGGAACTTTAAATGGCAGGAATTTACTACTGTTTCTGGTAATTCTGCCTGTAGTCACTGGAAATGTTTAAGTGTGAAAAGAGAAGCTGGGCGTTCGGGGGCGGGATGGGGGGCTGGGAGGGGTCCTGTGCGATGCCAGTTGCACCACACACAGAATATTTGTGATGCATTTCAAAGTGAGTATAATTGTACCCTTTGTCAGAATCACAAAGCCCTCTGTGGCGCTGCTAAAAGAGGACACTGAGGAAAATCTGACCCTAGAAAGCCAGTCAAGCCCAGACAAAAGACGAGATTGTGTGAGTGGGCACAGTGCACTGCCAGCCCCTTTCCCAGTGTTGTAGAAAGCCCTTCGTGGCCAACCAGGGCTATGCCTTTCAGGTGAAGGTTAATTTAACAGAGGTTTTCCAAAACTTCATTAAGCCTGGGCTTGGAAAACTGAGCGTTTTGACTTTATTCCAGTCTTCTGGGCATCATTCCTGGTCCCTCTGCCATGTCAAAGACATTCCAAGGCTACCTTCTGTCGAGCTAGAATAACACACACAGACTTGACAATGACCTTATCTTGGACGTACCTGAGCCTGTGAATATTAAAACGGTTGTATCTGAATCTGCACTAACGGTAGAAGAAGCGTGGCAATGGGAGCCCATCATTCAAATCCAGTCATTCAGATGCTACGTGTGCAAGCTTCATGGTTGTTTTCACTGTACAAAGAATTAAGTGCAAATGTATATCTTATGATCCATTCATTTGCCATAAGTCTTTTACTTGGGGATCATTATGACTGCAATAATTCATTACCTTTTTCCTCACAGTTTCTTAAACCAAGTTTTTCCGCATTTCTGGTTCTGCTTATAGTGTGTGGCAATCTTGATTTTTTTTTCCTAGTAATAATTTGATAAGAAAACCAGTGTATTGACTGCCACAGTCACATCATCTTTAGGGATCTGGAATCTGAGAGTGACCAAATGTTACCCGTGTTCTCACTATTGATTACTACTTTAGGATTAAATCATGTTTTTTTCACTTTCAGTTGGAGTCAACAACTTTGGGATTTTAGAAAGGGGGAAAAGGGAGCTATTTGTGTAATACTGCTGTCAGATTTGACTACATATTAAAAACAATAAATGAGCATTTTGTTTTAATTTCTTAAATACTTTTATCTTTGTCTTTCAACATACTGTTATTTCCTTTCCTCCACTGGTTTCAAACATTTTGCCTGTTGTGGAAGGAATGTGTGTGCAGAGTGCAGAGCCACAGGTCTACTGACTCAATAGAAAATCCTTTTGCTTCTAAACATGCCCTAGTCTGGAGACTACTGCCAACTGAAGTGAGCCGTAGGAAGGAAACTATGTAGGAAGTTACAGCTTGCAACTGGGTAGAGGCTTGCCCCACTGTTGAATTCCCCTGGATGAGACAAATGGGATTTTAGCTGCCTTATTTATTATTTATTTATTTGAGAAGCAGAAGACAGGAAGTAGGAACTCCCATTTGCTGGCTTCCTCCCCAAGCACCTTCAACAGCTGGAAGCTAGGTCAGGGCAGAGGCTGGAAGCTGGCCACTCAACCCAGGTCTCCCACATGGGTGACAGGTGACTGAGCCTTTGGGTCTGCATTGGCATGAAACTCAAGTGAGGAGCCAAGCCTGGAGTTGAACCCATGCACTCCAATGTCGGACGCCGGCATCATGGCTGGCATCTTCACTGCTAGGCTAAACGCCACCCTTTAGCTGCCACTTGAAATTCTAGTGCTGCAAGAAGTCAACAAACTTGAGTTCACCTCTTGCTTCTGTTGCTGGCCTTGCTTTATAAACACCTCAGATCTTCCAAATGTGTTCTAGAAGGTTCTCTATCATTCCAACGCCCTTCCCCCAAACAAAATGATTATTCATTAATTCTCAGATGATTTCAGTGAAGCGTGTAAAGTGAGATCCTATGAACTCCAAATTTGTCTGCCCTGATTCCTGACCACCTCTGCTGGCCTGCCCTTTTATCATATCCATCACGCACAGGTCTGAATGTGGGGCCAAGAAGCACACACAGTACCTGAAGCTTTCAGGGATCCCTGGCGGTGGCCTTTACTAAGCAATTGCTCTGTGCTATTCAATTAATGATTTTTAAAAATCTTATTTCTGTGCAGCTCTTTTGGACTGTATTGATTACACTTTGATACCATGGAGCACACTCAGAACTGCAGTTTTAAACCATGTGAATTGTCCTTGTGATACCCAAAAGGAAAAATTACTAATGTTAATCCTGCAGGTTTCCCTAACAATAGAGAAGTGTAAAAGCCAGTGCTTTAGTGCTTTAAGAAATCATTTAATGTGTGGCCTTTCTTTAAATAATGCTGTAGAATCACTTGAATGATTTTCATTAAAAAATACTTATGATAACCATACAACTTTTTTTTAAAAAGATTTATTTATTTATTTGAAAGAGTTACACAGAGAGAGAAGGAGAGGCAGGGAGAGAGAGAGGTCTTCCATCCATTAATTCACTAACCACAATGGCCGGAGCTGATCCGAAGCCAGGAGCTTCTTCCAGGTCTCCCACACAGGGGCAGGGGCCCAAGGACTTGGGCCATCTTCTACTGCTTTCCCAGGCCATAGCAGAGAGCTGGATCAGAAGTGGGGCAGCCGGGACTCTAATAGGCACCCGTTTGGGATGCCAGCACTGCAGGCGGTGGCTGTACCCACTATGCCACAGCACCTGCCCCACCATACAACTTTTAAATTAGCCAGAGTCAGCCCTTCTAAATCTAGAGACCACATCTTCTCAAAGTTCTCTTCTAGGCCAGTGCCGTGGCTCACTTGGCTAATCCTCCACCTGTGGCGCCGGCACCCCGGGTTCTAGTCCCCGTTGGGGTGCCAGATTCTGTCCCGGTTGCTCCTCTTCCAGTCCAGCTCTCTGCTGTGGCCTGGGAGGGCAGTGGAGGATGGCCCAAGTGCTTGGGCCCTGCACCCCATGGGAGACCAGGAGGAAGTACCCGGCTCCTGGCTTCAGAATGGCACAGCGCCGGCCGTAGCAGCCATTAGGGGAGTGAACCAACAGAAAAAGGAAGACCTTTCTCTCTGTCTCTCTCTCTCACTTTCTAACTCTGCCTGTCAAAAAAAATTTTTTAAATAAAAAGTTCTCTTCTAAACCACTGTTTTCAAAATCAGTCTTCTGACATTCAGTTTGGATGGTGAATCTAGGCTAAAGGCCCAGGCTAGGAATATTTACACAGCACAGTGAAATCACAGGAGAGGGAAGAGTTATTTCTGTGTATGGAGAAGACCTGGAGCCTTTTAAAGCAAGTAGTGTTTGAACTCAGTCCTGGGTAGGCCTCACCAGGCAACAGGTAGGCATGCCAGGGAAAGAGGGGCTGTGAGCACTGGGGTCCGCTGCTGCAGAGAGGCACCCGAGGAGGTGAGCAAGGAGATGAAGGCTGGAGTGTTGAGTGGCCAAGGCAAGAGAGTTGGGCCCTGGATTGAGTCCATGACCTTAAGAGTTTGCCATCAAAGCAATAGGTGTACTTGAAAGCTTTGAAATAGCCCTCTGTGATACAACCCAAAGTATTTTAGAAAGATCACCCAGTAGACAGACTCATGGCTGGATTTCACGGTGCCTATGGGGAGCCTGCCCCAGAGGTGACTTCTGAGGTCTGGCCCCTGCATGGTGATTTCGGTCCCATCTTAGTTCTCCAGTCTTCATCTGCACGTCTCAGTCCTCTATGAATAGATCCAGACTCATCTGCTTGTGTGAACTGCCCTTCTCTCCCAGCCACTCTACCAGCACGTTGTGTAAGGATTTATGTTATAAGGAGGTATAATCAGTACAGAAGAACATCTATTTCCATCTCCTCAATGTCATGCATTTGGCAGGTTTTCATGAGAAACCAGACTTGCCCAGGTTGGCCCATCTTGTATAGTAGAACTTTGTCTAGAAATCCAGAACCGCAGCTGGCACTGTGGTACAGCGGGTTAACATCCTGGCGTGAAGCGCCGGCATCCCACATGGGCGCCGGTTCAAGTTCCAGCTGCTCCACTTCCAATCCAGCTCTCTGCTATGGCCTGGGAAAGCAGTAGAAGATGGCCCAGATCCTTGGGCCCCTGCACCCACGTGAAAGACCCGGAAGAAGCTCCTGGCTTCGGATTGGCGCAGCTCCGGCCGTTGCGGCCAATTGGGGAGTAAACCAGAGGACAGAGGACCTTTTCTCTCTCTCTCTCTCTCTCTCTCTCTCTCTCTCCTCTCTGACTCTCAAATAAGTAAATAAATAAATCATTAAAAAAAAAAAAGAAATCCAGAACCAGTTCTGCCCAGGTGGATGTTCGAGTCCCTGCCTGATTATGGTAAACTGGAAAGTAACCTATGGCTACGGTTTCCTTCTATTCATTATACACTTGATTAAATGAGCTGAGGTTTGGGTGGAGAAGATCTGGGTGGAGTGGTTTGAGTTTGAGGCATGCTCCCTGAAATAAATGACCTACATATTCCTTCTTCCCTTCCTTCCCTCCCTCCCCCTTTCCTTTTTAATGTTGGTACTTAACCTACCAGAATTGCCTTCAGAGTGGTCATTCAGGAGGACCCATGGTTATTGCAAAGCTTAGCAAATGTGTGTTAAGGAAAGGAATTGGAAAGATCAAGGAGTTTCCCACTGGGATGGGGACTAAAGGCATAGTGAGGCCTCCTTGGTGGGGGCAGGGAGCCATCTGCAAAGGGTAGGACCAGACCTAAGGTCCAGTGGGATCTGCCTGTCAAGACTGACAGAAACTAAAAACAGCGCCTCCAAGATTTTGGGCAGCCCCCAGTAGAGGACTTAATAGGGCGAACGCAAGCTGCTTCTGGATAATTTGAGATCATAGTTAAGTCTTGCAAAGGCCTCCAAGGAGGCCCATAAACACCTGATTGAATCACTAGGGAAATGTCAGTCATAAAACAGGCCAACCGACTGACTCCCATGACCCAGGCTGTATGTTTAAAGATCACATCCTTGTATTTCAAGTGCATTCATGCTACAAGGGAGTGTGGTTTGTGCCCGGGGGATGTAGGGAGCTGGTAGAAGACTAGAAACATAGATTGGTTAGAGCCCTTTAGGCCTCCGGCTCACTGGGAGCCAGATTCCCTCTGTGTACACTACTCCTCTGGTGCAGAGTGAGCACAGGAGGGGCAGATGCAGAAAGAGAGGAAAGATAGAAGTGGACGCAAAGCTGCTCCAGCTACTGCTGATTTCCGTGGTCCACTGCTAACAAATGTCATCCATGTACATGCTTCTCCAAGTCTAAATAGAGGCCAATTATGGGTTTTGGAAATTGCAGAAACGTGTCAAGAAGAGAAAACCAATGAGAGTCCCATTAGTTCTGCTTCTTCAGGACGTGTAGAGACCCCAGCCCCTCCCCAGTACTGGGCCTGTGATTTTCTGAGTTGCCAGTCACTTTGAAGAAACACAGATGCACTTGGCTTCCCAGAGTCAATACACTTTAGAAATGCCAACATCTCTTGATAAATGTTAATTGACCCCTTTTTAATGCACATTCCTCTAATGGCTGCCACAAACTTTACTTAGAACCTTTGAACTTCTACCAGATATCCCCCTGGCATTTTTATGGCGAACTTTACAAACATTTTGGGCAGTGTAGAATCGCACTGGGCTGTTTTTCTCCCCCAGAATTTCTTTGCACAGTTGCAATTTAGATTTCTTTCCAAAAGCATTCATTGTGACGCGAGCCTTCATAGAATGTGAAGCAAATTTCCCCGCTGGAGTTTGGCTGTAAGCCTAGAGGATGGGCTGCATAAATTATTCCAAATGCCATAGAACCTTGCGTCTGATTTTTTTCCAGAGTCTTTTAAATCTGCGTCAGGATGCCTTGAAGTGAGATGCTGAACAAGCCCAGAGCACATTGCAAGAAAGAGAAACAGTGACTTGCAAAAGAAAATCAGATATCCCTTTTGTGAGGCGGTGTCTTTTGGAATTTAATTAGCTGTCATCTTGAGGAAATGTATGTTATTTGAACAAGTCCAGATCCCAGCAGGTCAAACAGCACTGGAGCAAATAAGAAAGCAGCACTTCGCGGTTCCCGAAAGAAGTTCAAAGGAGGGCTCTGCTATCACAGGAGACCCCCGGGTGGCACCAAGGCCATGAACTCTGGCCGAGGGTGTGTACGCGCCCGAAGGGGGGAGGAGTCCCTGTGGATTTGCTATTGTTTTGCTCTACACCTGGTGTGAAGCTTTATTGAGGCGCTGGCCTGGGAGCTCACTCACTTCAAACAGATTACTGCAGTCAGTTTGATTGCCTTGACGTAAAACTACAACATCTGCGTGAACTGGCAGTCACTCCTCAGAGGCAGGAAAACACTCAGTGCCCACTACATTGAAAGGACAGCCGGTCAGTGAGCGTTTCTTGCCCTTCTCACCATTGTCAAACCAAGGCCCTGCATCACCCAGAGTAGAACATGGAGCACTGTTTACATAGGTCAGTTCCTGCAACAAACTTCTTCTCCCAGTGACACCAGTCTATCAGGCCATGGAATACCTGCCCGTGCACTGCTGCAGGGACAAACTCTATCCACAATCACCTTCTCAAAGCCGGGTTTCTGTATCTATAAAAGGGAGATAAAAATAATACCGACTTCCAAGGATTATTATACTAAATAATCAAAAATATCTAGCTCAGTGTTCACCACCTTACCCAGTAGCTGTACTATCATTATCATTGCATATGAAAGATGTGTTGGTTTTGGTAGCAAAAAGGTGATCTTAGTCCTTAAGAAGCTGAGCTGATGGCAAAAAGCAAAAGAGGGACAATTAACTGAATGAACAGATTGCAAAATGAGTGGTCGTCTGAGAGGAAGACTCCCTCCTAGACAGCCTTCATCATTCTCCTCCTTGGTCAAACTTCCCCACCTGCCTCATCAGCATCACCCTTGCTGCATTCTAAGACATGGAAAGACAAAAGCACAAAGCAAGAGACTTTAAACGTTAAATGGCAGAAAATTGAAAATGAGACACCTAAACACTAGTGTACATGAGGAACAGATGATGGTTATAGGAGTTCAAGAGATGCTTACCTTTTTATCCTGATTTGTTCACGCGCTTAGCATTTTACAGAATAATCCAAGCTTCTGAGTGTTTTTTTAGAAACTGTTTTTTGTGTGTGTTCAATCTTTAGTCTCTCTCTTGCAAAATGAGGAAATTATTCCCCATGCATCTCTGCATAGTTTAAAATAAAATAATAAGATGTAAAATATCTGCTCCTCGTGCAAATGAGCTTCGTAGTAGGGGCCTCTGAGCTGCTTCCACCCACAGAGCATTTCTGACACCAAGAGGGAGGGAGGGCCTCACACCAGTCATTTCTCCAACTCTGTGCACCTTGCCATTCAGTTCAATTCTGACTTTATGCAGTTAGCACAGGCCTCCTGGGGGAAAAGCTCAGTCTCACAAAACTGACACCAATAACAAGTCCCAGGCTACCGGTCCTCAGGTTCAATAACCTGCCAGAACACCTCAGACATCTCCAGGAAACTGTTCACTTATTGCTACCTGTGGACTGTGGCAGAGGTGGGGAACCGTTTTTCTCCATTTGGATAGTTACAACATCATTTGCAAGATATCAACTACCAACTTAAAAATTAGCCTACTAGGGCTAGCGTGTTATAGCCGGGTAAACCTCCAGTTGTGACGCTGGCATCCCATATGAGTGCTGGTTCCAGTCCCAGGTGTAACACTTCCAATCCAGCCCCCTGCTAATGTATCTGGGAAAGCAGCAGAAGATGGTCCAAGTGCTTGGGCCCCTACATCCACATGGGAGACCCAGAAGAAGCTCCTGACTTATGCTCTCCAAACACAGTCATCCAGATTATCTATGCATGTAGGTGTCATTTCAAAGGCTTCACTTTCCACTGCCTTCCTAGGTACATTAGCAAGAATTTGGAGGCAAAACAGAGCAGCCAGGACTCAAACAAACTCTCTGATATGGGATGCTGGCTTTACAAGCAGTGTCTTAACCCCAGAGCACCACTGTATATCTTCTGGCCCAACTGTATATTTTCTTCCAAAGAGACATTCCATGAATATTTGCTGATCACCTTCTAAGAGCCAAATACCATTTTGTGTGCTGGAAATTTAGCAATTTATTTATTTCACAAATATTTATAGAGTGTTGTTTTTGTGCCAGGAATGGCTTCTAAGCACTCTGTAGATGTTAAGTTACTAAATCTTTGTATTATCCCTCTGGGCAGGCCTTCTCACTTTCCCCCTTTCGAGAAGAGGGGGTGGAAGAGCTCAGTGGTTGAGCAACTGGTCCGCAGTTGCCCAGCAGGCCAGAGAAGCAGCCAGATGCAAACTTGGGGTCTTGCTCCTGGCTGCTCTGAGCTGCCTTTGAAACAAAATAGTGAAGAAAACAACAGAAATCTCTGCCTTCCTGTGTTTATATTCTGCTGAGGTGGGACAGACAATGCGTAGCTAGCCAAGGAAGACCTCTGTTTAATACGTTAGAAAATAAATGCTACGTAGAAAAACAAAATGGAGAAGGGACATCAGGAATATTAGGGAAGCTTACTTCTCATTTTAAAGACTTACTTATTGGCCGGCGCCGCGGCTCACTAGGCTAATCCTCCGCCTTGCGGCGCCGGCACACCGGGTTCTAGTCCCGGTTGGGGCGCCGGATTCTGTCCCGGTTGCCCCTCTTCCAGGCCAGCCCTCTGCTGTGGCCAGGGAGTGCAGTGGAGGATGGCCCAGGTGCTTGGGCCCTGCATCCCATGGGAGACCAGGAAAAGCACCTGGCTCCTGACTCCTGCCATCGGATCAGCGCGGTGCGCCGGCCGCAGCGCGCCGGCCTCGGCGGCCATTGGAGGGTGAACCAACGGCAAAAGGAAGACCTTTCTCTCTGTCTCTCTCTCTCTCACTGTCCACTCTGCCTGTCAAAAAATAAAAAAAAATAAAAATAAAAAAAAAATTAAAAAAAAAAAAGACTTATTTATTTATTTGAAAGCAGTGGGAGTGGAGAGAAGAGAGATGGATCTTCCATCTGCTGGTTCACTCCCCAAATGACCACAACAGCCACAGCAGGGCCAGACTGAAGCCAGGAGCCAGAAACTCCATCCTGGTATCCCACAAGGGAGGCAGGGACCCAAGCACTTGGGCCATCATCTGCTGCCTTCTCGGACACATTGTCAGGGAGCTGGATTGGAAGAGGAGCAGTCAGGACCTTACACTAGACGTTCTGACATGGGCTGCTGGCATCACAAGCAGAGGCTTAGCCCACTGCACCGCAAATTGGGACCCCTAATTTCTCATTTTAAACAGGCAATCAGGAAAGGAAACACTGGAGTGATTCACTTAGAGTATTTTAGACAAAGGCAACAGCAGGACGAGGGCCATGCACAGGGACCCTGGGCATGTTCAACAAGCAGCAGGGATGTCAGTGTGTCGAGGGAACAGGACGTTAGAGGGAGATCCGCAGAACTGAGGCCAGAGAGAAGGCAAGGCCAAGCAGGACTCTGAGTGAGGTGAAGTCCACTGGAGAGAACTGACTCCCAAGTTGGAAAGGATGACCCTGGTTTGGAAGTGGAGTGATGGCAGAAACAGGGAGACCCGTCAGGAGAACGTCCTGTAAGATCTAAAGGTTCTAGTGACGGTGGGACCTCACACTCAAGTGATGCGGAAAGGCAAAATTCCTTCTTTTCTTCCGGCTTCCAAGGGGCAAAAGGCTGCCAGGCAGGACCATGTGGCCCTGAATCCAGGAAAGTCAACAGAAAGCTCAAGTTTGGAGGGCAGTTTATGCTGGCAAGTGGGGTGAGGGAAGGCTGGCTGCCTGGCTCCCTGCAGAGCCTAGAGCAGGATTAATTTCCAGGGACTTGGGGGCTGCTCCCAGTTGTCAGCTTCCTGGCCCTGGGGCAGGTAGGGATTATATGGAGATCTCATGTGTAGACCCAGTAAGAGAAGTGGACTTAATTTGCTACTTAAGAAAAGAAACAATCATCCTCTGGCCACAGCCTCAAAACAGCATTTAAAACAAAAGCAGTCTGTGTTACAATGAAGCAGTAAAGATGGTGAGGACTGATCCAACCATGGCTGTATTTGAAGGAAGAGCCCACAGAGTTTGCTAGTGAGTTTCAAATAGAATGTGAAAGTCAAAGGAGCTCACAGGAACTCCAGGGGTTGGGATCTGAATCTGGAAAAATGCACTTGCCTTTAACTAAGAGAGACAAGCCCGCAACATGAGCAAGTTTAGAAGAAAACATTAGAATTTCAGTTGAGGGGCCGATGAAGTGGCATAGTGGGTAAAGCCGCCACCTGTGGTGCTGGCAACCCATATGGGTGCCAATTAAAGTCCCGGCTGCTCCTCTTCTGATCCAGCTCTCTGCTATGGCCTGGGAAAGCAGTAGAAGATGGCCCAAGTGCTTGGGCCCCTGCACCCATGAGAGACCTGTGGGAGACCCGTGGGAGACCCTTGGCTCCTGGCTTCTGATCAGCACAGCTCCGGCTGTTGCGGCCAATCGGGGAGTGAACCAGCAGATGGAAGACCTCTCTTTCTGCCTCTCCTTCTCTTTCTGTGTAACTCTGACTTTTTTAAATAAATAAATAAAATCTTTATAAAAAAGTTCAGTTGAGAGTAGTTTGTGTTTGGTCATTTTTTAAAAATAAGATATCTAAATGAAGTTGTTGAACAGAAAGGGAATTTATAGGTTTAAAGTCAAGAGAGGTGTCTGGACTGGAGACATAAATTTGGGGGTGTTTGACATATTCTTGGTATTTAAAGCCAAGAGACCCAATGAGATCATGCAAGAAGTAGATGTAGATAAAGACAAAATGTGGCTTCATGACTGAATTCTGAAACCCTCCAAAATAAAGAAGTTGTGCCGAGGAGAAGGCAGTGGAACAGAAGGACAGGCAGTGGTGAAGTTGTCTTAGAAGCCAGTGAACAAATATTTCAAGGACAGAAATGTTCAGTCACTGGCAATAAAATATGCAGATTAGACTGGCGCCACGGCTCACTAGGCTAATCCTCCGCCTTGTGGCGCCAGCACACCAGGTTCTAGTCCCTGTCGGGGCGCCGGATTCTGTCCCAACCGGTTGCCCCTCTTCCAGGCTAGCTCTCTGTCGTGGCCAGGGAGTGCAGTGGGAGATGGCCCAAGTCCTTGGGCCCTGAACCCCATGGGAGACCAGGAGAAGCACCTGGCTCCTGCCATCGGATCAGCGCGGTGCGCCGCCCGCAGTGCGCCAGCCACGGCGGCCATTGGAGGGTGAACCAATGGCAAAAGGAAGACCTTTCTCTCTGTCTCTCTCTCTCACTGTCCACTCTGCCTGTCAAAAAAAAAAATGCAGATTAGAAATGACATTAAGGGGCAGACACTTGACCCAGTGGTTAACACATCACTTAAAACACCTGCACATAATACTGGAATCCTTGGGTTTGGGTCCTGGCTCAACTTCTGATTCTAGCTTCCTACTAATGCACACACCAGGAGGTAGCAACGATGGCTCAAGAGGTTGGAGTCCCGTCATTCATGTGGGAGACCTGGACTGAGTTCTATATTCCTGGCTTATGGACATTTTGAGAGTAAATCAATGGATGGAAAAATCTCACTCTGTCTCTGTCTCTTTCTTTCTGTTTATCTCTGACTCTTTCTCTTTCTGTGTGTGTGTGTGTGTGTGTGTCTACTTTTCAAAATAACATTTTAATGATTAAATTTTAAATTCTTAAAAATAAAATAAAGCTGACATGATGGTACTATTTTGACCATCAGATTAAGAAGTTTAAAAACAAATGCTTTGGGGCAGACATTTAGCCTAGTGGTTAGATGCCTGCATTGCAAATACTTGGGTTCAAAGCCTGGTTTCTGACTCCAATCTCCTGCTAATACAGACCCTGGGAGACAGTGGTGATAGCTCAAGTAATTGGGGTGGAGGGGGGGGTGCGGGAGGAAGTACCTAGATTGGGTTTATTACTCCTTGACTTCAGCCCCAGCCCAACCCAACTGTTGCAGGCACTTGGAGTGTGAACATGCTGATGGGAATTCCCTCTCTTTCAGCTTCTCAAATAAATGTTAAAAATGGAAGCTTCATGTTGCCAGACATATAGTGCCATGTTATACCAATTCACACTATAACCAAGAAAACTGGATGGAACTTTCCAGAAAGCAACTTCACCTTACATAAATGGAATTTGTATACAAGGTCTATAGACTTAAACAAAGCATTTCCTTTTCTAAGAGCGCACCCTACTGAGTAAGCCTACAGAAACCTGGACAGGGTTCCATATACACAGGTGTTCTCCACAGGGTTGCATTATTACTGAACAACTGGGAGAAGATTCTGTTTTAAAGAAGGAACATTATTCAGTAAGTTATGAATCTAATATAGAGTGAATATTATGGCCTAGTAAAGTGATGATTCAAAAGTATGTTTCAGAACATGTGACAGTCCCTGTGAACACTATATTAAATAAGGAAAATAAGATAGTGCTCTTGCTCATAGTAGCAACAAAACTAACAGTTACTGTTTATTAGTTGCCTACTGTGTGAAGGGCAGTGCTAATTATCTCTATGCATTGTTTCTAACTCTGCAAAATAGGCATCAACAAGTTCATCAGTTTGACCATACTTCATTTGATATTAAACATTTGGGAGCAGAGGGAGGCACACATGTATAGAAGGATAGCTGATGACTTTTCTCAAAGATCCCTTTCCCATAAAGAAGTTTCAGCAACCTACATGGAAACACAAATGTCAGTTACCAGTCACTCCTAAGGGGGTAGTTCTAGGGGTGACAACAGAACAAGGAAGTGAGCACTCTTTCCTCATTTGTATGGTGACCCCATTGCTATACACCTGCCATCCTAACTACTCAGCTTTCAAAACAAGCATGGCTTTAGAAAGCCCTCGGGCCACCAGATATCTTCTTACTCCTTCAGCAGCCCAGTTGATTGCATCGCAATGCAAAATCCGTGCAGGAGTCAGAACATTTTTGGAAAATTTGTTTTGAATAAGACTAGAGTTCACTTCCTAGAACAACCTTTCCTCTCTTCAATCTGTAACTCATATCTTTTTCATAGTTTCCTTTCTTTATTAAGGTCCCCACGTAATGAAAATTGTGTTTAGCACTTTAAAGTGACCAGAGGAGGGACAGTGGGACAGAAGGAAAGACAGTGGGGTGGGTGTCTTAGGAACCAGTGAGCAAGTTCTCAGGATAGAAATGTTCATCACTGACAATAAAACATGCAGATTGAAAAATGACATTGAGGAGTGACGTTAGGGTGTAGTGGGTAAAACTGCTGCCTGCAATGCTGGCATCTCATATGGGCGCTAGTTCAAGTCCCAGCTGCCTCACTTCCGATTCATCTCCCTGCTAATGTGCCTGAGAAAGCAGTGGATGTTGGTTCAAGTACTTGGACCCCTGCACCCATGTGGGAGATCCAATAGAAGCTCCTGGTTATTGGTTTCAGACAAGCCCAGCTCCAGCCATTACAGCCATCTGGAGAGTGAACCAACAGACAGAAGATTTTCTCTCTCTCTCTAACTCTGCTTTTCAAATCAATCAATCAATCAATCTTTTAAATAATGACATTAAGGGACAGGTGTTTGATGCAGTGGTTAAGACACGCCTTGGGATGCCCACATCCCATATAGGATCTCCTGGGTTTGAATACAGCTTCCTAGTAATGTTACTGGTGAATGGCAGGGTTCTTGTCTTCGTGCAAGAAAGAATTCAGCCGTGAGACAGAGAGTAGTGGAAAAGTAAAATGGCAAAGTTTATTAGGGAAGGGGCATCTGTAAGAACGGATGGGCACCTCTCCAGACAGGACCTGAGAGAGAGTGCCCGGTCGCCCAGTCGCTCGGACTGGGGGGTGGGGAGGAGCAAGGTTACATGGTTGAATGGAGAGATTACACCTGGGCAAGCAGGTGGGTGACTCAGCAGAGAGGCAGAGGGCTGAGCGCAGTCAGGTTGAGGCCGGGGGTTTTTAAGGAGATGGGTCTTTGTCTTCACACATCTCCTCCTGAAACAAAGGATTTTATGGATGTTAATATTAAGAAGCTCCTATCTGAGTTTTCTCCTGAAGGTATCAGACAGGAGGAAGCCTAGCTGGTGCCGTCCTGGGTTTAGAGGAAAGATGAGCAAGACTCCCTGGAGAATAGGGATCCGGAGCAGGGTATTTGAAATGCAGATACTGGGCTGCATCTGGAAGGTTATCAGGCAGAAGGGGTGGGGACCCCCACCTGGCAGGTTATCGGGTAGAAGGTAGCAGGGCGGGATGCGAACACTGGGCTGCCCCTGAAATGTTATCGGGATGACTTTGAGATTCAGATGCATATGCTGGACATAGATGTCTTTTCTATAGGCCTTTATGTCACACACACATAAGCTCATATCTGACTTCCTACCTAGCAGTAATACACACCCTGAGAGGCAATAGGTGATGGCTCCAGGTGGGTTCTGCCACCCATGTGGGAAACCCAGATTGAGTTCTGGGAATACTATGTGCAGACACTCTGCTAGCCCACGGGGGTAGTTGTTGGAGGCACTTGGGAAGATGGCATTAATACCTAAGTCACATGTAGTTCTTGTTCTGGACAGGGAGGTTCAGGAGGAGAAGGCAAGCCCATTACACATACATGCAACGCAATTAGGGTAAGAGCCAAAAACAAAGGTGTATGTAACAAGAACAAGAGGGGCAATATTTGAAGAGGAGGGGAGGAGGGAAACTTCTCAGAGAATGGGGGGTTCACTGTGTACTATGCAAAGAAAACGAGAAAGCGTTCCAAGTAGACAACAGAATACAAACCAAAGTAGAATCCTGAGAGCCATAGAGAGTGTAACTGAAAGGGAGGCACACACAATAGCCACAGGAAGCATAGAAAGCCTGGAATCAGACAAAATGGAATTTAAGGCAAAATATCTCATGAACATTGATTGTTAAGATGGAAGAGATGAAGAAGGAGCACAGTGGGACCTGAGCGGCATAGAAAACAAGCATGGACAATGTCTCCTGATGAGGAGGTGAGAAAAATGGTGAAGAGGAACGTTTGGGCTCAGCAGCAGCCTCAGTGGCTTGGCCAATGGCAGCTATCAGGTGTGAGTTGGGGGGTGAAAGGAAATGAGAACATGCAACAAACATGCAGCCCTGCTTAAGAACAGTTTAGTGACTTCAGAGTGGTAAAAGCACAGTATCTGGGTGTGGGGAGCAACTCGGACTATACTGTTACTGGAATTAAGACTTATTCTATGCATCTGCTCTCCCACAATATGGCGCTGGGAGAGCAGGAAACAGCTTCTACACAGCTGCCTCCAGTTCAACCAATAAACAGCAGGACCTGCTCCTGATTGGAGGAGAGCAGCGTACTCGGCGTGTGGGTAGCAGAGTTGGGATTGGTGGAAGAGGACTATAAAGGAGGAGAGAGACAACATGCACCAGGAACATCTAGCTGAAGGAACACCTGTGCAGCCCCCAAGAGAGCCGGCCGGCGGTGTGCCGCTCCCCTGCGGAAGTGGGGAAAGTGGCAGGGGGCCCGCCCCTCCACGGAGGTGGAGGGACGGTAGCCAACCCGGGAAGAACCAGCAGCAAACCCGGGGAGGGCCGAGTAGACCAAAGAACAGCGCAGGGTTTAGTGTCGTTCCTCCACGAAGAGGGGGAGCGACATAATGGGGCCATGACTCGGATAGGAAACCTAGCAGGGAAGAAGAGGGAAGAAGCGGGAAAATACCGGAGAGAGAGACTAGAAGAGCCTAGGGAAAAGCCGGACGAAAAAGGTGCCGGAAGAAGCTATTGAAAGCCTAGGCATAGACTCGGATACGGACTGTGGGAAAGAAGTTAGGATTTAAAGTGAAAGCAAGAAGAAACTTAGACTCAGATACGGACTGCAGGTTGAAAGTGAAAGTGAAACCTAGAAGAAACTTAGACTCGGATACGGACTGTGGGGAGAAGCCAGGAGAAGTGAGAGGGAAATATTGTTGGAAGAAAAGTTAGGAAACATACCGGGTAGAGAAAAATATGTTAGGGAGGATGAAGCCGCGGGGGCAGGCCGAGGCGGAGACATAAGCTATGTTGGAATTCTTCAAGTCAGCCCGGGGAGCAAAAGGCGAAAAGCTAAACCAGAGGCAGAGACGCGTAAGCCAGGTTGGAATCCGTCACCTGGGGGAAGAGGTGGGGTCCTCTTCTTTTTTAAAGATTTATTTATTTATCCATTTATTTGAAAGAGACAGGGACAGAGTGAGAGAGATATTTCATCCACTGATTCAAACCCCAAATGGCTGCAGCAACCAGGTCTGGGCCAGACCAAAGCCAGGAGCCCAGAGCTCCATCTAGGTCTCCCACAAGGATGGAAGGAGCCCAAGTACTTGTGTCATCTTCTACTGCTTTCCCAGGTGCATTAGCAGGGAGCTGGATTGGAAGCAAAGCAACTGGGACTCCAAATGGCACTACAACTTGGGATGCCGGCGTCACATGCAGTGGCTTAACTTGCTTCACCAAGATGCTGACACCCCCTTTATTTTTCAATACCTGCTCTGTGAATACAATCATAGAGTCCTGTCATCTCCCCAAAAGAGTTCTATGTGCCTGTTACTGAACTATGTTCTGGGCATGATAATATGACAATAAAACCTGTTCTACTGAAGAGGCAAATATTAAGTCTATCATCATGTGCATAAGTGGTCATAGGAGTTATGGGGGGGAGTACATGTTCTAAGGCACATTTAACAGAAGATCCTACCCTCATCTGCAGTCACAAATGTTTTAACAGCAACAACAACAGAAACTGACATATGCGGTAAGATCTCAAGAATGAGTATGGAGGAGTTCTCCAGGCTGAAACCTGATATACGGGAAGATCCTGGGACAGGCAGAAATAGCGCACGTCCAGGATCCAAAAGAAGGCTTACCTGCTGCAGTCTACTGAGAACACAGGGTGGTGCTGGGGATGAAATCATCTAGGGCGTAAGTTCCAGGTGTGCAAAGTTTTCTGATCCTAAAAGTTTTCACATCTGCTTTTTACTCCCCTGCCAAATGTTCACTCTGTTCTGGCTGGGTGACTAGTCGTCCATCAGACCTCATCTTCGACTGTGAAGGCTTCCCCGATTCACACAGTAGAACTGCCCCTCATTTCCTCCATCTTAGCAATCACCACTCAATGCCAACTATTCATTCGAGTCCGCCTTCCAACAGTCAGAGCTCCGGCAGGGAAGGGTGTGGGTCCATTTTGTTCACCACTTTCTGCTGAACTAAGCCTAGTGCCAGCACCAAAAAAGGATGTGTTAAAAGAATCAATGTCTTGCCACATGCAAACTATTCCTGATGTTGGTTTTCTTGTTCAAGCTGAAGCCATAATTCAAACTGTAATAAGCTTGTCACAGGAAATACATGGGCAACTCTAGGAAAACAAAGAAAAAGTCTTTTTGCTTTAACCCCATGTTATCAAACTAGGCATTGCACTATTTATTCAAATATCAGGTTCTGTCAACAAAATGCAGATGCTTTTATCAAGACAAAAAGACTTGGGGCTGAGGCCAATGCTGTAGCATAGGGGGTAAAACCGCCACCTGTTGTGTTGGCATCCCATATAGGTGCTGGTTTGAGTCCTGGTTGCTCCACTTCCAATCCAGCTCTCTGCTATGGCCTGGGAAAGCAGTGGAAGATGGCCCAAGTCCTTGGGTCCTGGCATCCACATGGGAGACCTGGAAAAAATCTCCTGGCTCCAAGCTTGGTATTGGCACAGTTCTGGCCATTGCGGCCATCTGGGAAGTGAACCAGCAGATGGAAGACCTCTCTCCCTCCCTCTCTCTCTCTCTGCCTCTATGTAGCTCTGCCTTTCAAATAAATAAGTAGATCTTTAAAAAAAAAAAAAAAAGACGAAAAGACTTGAACCAACATTGGCTCTCTTTTCTGGCTTAACAGCTCATTCCCCATGGAGACCGACCTCTTACATGACTATTCAGGCCTGCTGGGTTATAAGATCTGGAGAGTAACCGACAGCATTGCCTATTGCATGAGTAGGTTTGTTGTTACTATAATAAAATGCCTGAGGCTGCGTATTTGGTAGGAGAAAGAATTTTCCTTGGTTCACAGTTCTGTAGACTGGAAGTTCACACCGCATGGTGCAGGCTCTTGTCAAGGCCCTTTTGGTGGTGTCACATTATGACAGATGCCATCAGATGACAGCATGAGTGACAGGGAGAGATCACATGGGGGGACAGGATGCTAGAGAGTAAGTGATTCAGGGGCAGAATCATGCTTTTATAACAACTGTCTTGAGAACTAACCAGGGTCCCACAAGAACTACTTAATCCCTTCTGAGAGCATTCTTTCCAACCACCTAAACCAGCCCTCCCCCACTGCTAGCCCCACCTCTTAAAGTTTCTAGACTCTCTTTAACATCATCACACTGGGGCCCATGCTTCCAACACATGAATCCTCGGGGGAATGCTTTCAAATCATATCCAAACCATAACATCTATTGACCGAGAGAGATCTCTGGCTATGATATGGGCCATACCAGGTCCTAGTTTGAGTTCCTTGAAAGACAAATTCTGGACATGGATGACAGATGTAAGTTTATTTGGGAAGTCATCCTAGGAAACAGTATATTAAAGCCACTAAGCTGAGCAATGAAGAGTGGATGTTTTCCTGAGAGACCCTGTGGGTCTCAGAGTTACCACACTGTGGATCAAGGAAGCTGAGGTAAGTGCCAGCAGCTCACACAGCTTATTTGGGGAGGGTGGGGTGGGTCTTTTGCACTCCCACCCTGCCCTTCTAGAATCCTGGGAATCAAGAGACCTCATTTGAGCCAAGGTAAGAAGGGTAAGGCATCAAGACAGTGAAGCCCACAAAATAAAATAGAATTATACATTTTTACTGATTGGTGTTATTTGCAAGACAATGTTTTTGGCATCCTGGTGGTCACTACTCAGTATGCAGTCTCATTTGTCATTTTCACACGTGAACATGTAACTGGTGGTGTGAGCAGGTTCGCGGTGCACTGTACCAGCTTGCCCCAGGCTAGTGACAGGGAACATTCGCAGGACAACCAGTACCTGAAGCCAGTTTCTGACTGTGTGACATGCCTCAAGGGACAACAGAAGCCTAGGATTCACGTGAGGCCAGTGCCTCACAGCTCAGGAAAGCCACCTGGGTAGATGTGTCCTTATCTGAGTGCCCAGCTGTACAGCAGCTGAGGGAATACCTTGCAACCACAGAACCACTGGGCGAAGTGTTGAAGGACATCTGGTTCCTAGGAGGAACGAGATGACAGCTCGGGTTCTGCAGCCAGCTCCTCCCTGTCCCAGGGTGCTACATTCCCCCACATCCTGTGGTTGTTCTTGAGAACTGCACGAACGAAAAGGGTGGGAAATGGGTTGGTCCAAGGCCACCTGGGGAACTATCCTCCAGGAGGTCAAGTTTTTTGTTTTTGTTTTTGTTTTTAAATAGTCTGACAATGAAGTCATTCCAATCCCTATCAAACCCACACATGTGTGTCTCAGTAACTTTCCCGTTTGCTTTATTTCATTACAGTCTGACTTCCATATAAAATGCTTCATAAAAAATACTTCATAATTCCTGATTATTCAAATTTCCTATAGACCTTTGGGACTACTATCCAGATTTGAAAAAAGCCCAATAATCAAAGTCATACTCTCAAGTTTTCTAGGCATAAACTTTTTCAAAAGCATCTTTATTTATTAACTTTCATTTTATTTGTAAGACAGAAAGAGGAAGAGAGAATGGCTCATTCCACAAATGCCTTCAGTAGCCAGGACTGGGCCAGGCTGAACCCAGGAGCCCAGAACTCAGTCTGAATTTTCCATGTGGGCGGCAAGAGCTCAAATACTTGAGCCATCACATACTGCCTCCCAGGGAACACATTAGCAGGAAGCTGGATGGGAAGCAGTGTAGCTGGCACTCCAGCCAGCCATTCTGAGGTGTGAAGCAGGGGCCCCAGTGGCGGCTCCACCACTGCACCAAATGCCTGTCCCAGGAGACTCTTCTGTGCATTGCCATTCAGAGGATCTTTCTGATTGTGAATCCAGGAAGGAAACTAATTCCTGATGCTTCAAGAATTCAATGAAGTCCTCTGAAACATCAAGTGTGAACATGGTAATAGCACATTTTCCATATCAGAAACTAACCAAGGGCCAGTGCTGCGGCACAGCAGGTTAAGCAACTGCCTGCATCCCACTTGGGTGCCAGTTCAAGTCCTGGCTGCTCCACTTCTGATCCAGCTCTCTGCTGTAGCCTGGGAAAGCAGTAGAAGATGGCCCAGGTGCTTGGGCCCCTGCACCTACATGGGACACATGAAAGTCCTGGTTCTTGGCTTCAGCCTAGCCCAGCCCCAGCCATTGCAGCCATTTGGGGAGTGAACCAGTGGATGAAAGACCTCTCTCTCTCTCTATCTCTATCTCTCTCTATCTCTATCTCTCTCTCTATCTCTGCCTTTCAAAATAAATCATCTGGGGGCTGGCACTGTGACGTAGCAGGTAAAGCCACTGCCTACAATGCCAGCATCCCATATGGTTGCCAGTTTGAGCTCAGGCTGCTCCACTTCCAATCTAGCTCCCTGCTAATGCACCTGGGAAAGCAGCAGAAGATGGCCCAAATACTTGGGCCCTTGCACCCATGTGGGAGACCTGGAAAAAGTTCTGCCTGCTAGCTTCATCTGCTCAACCCTGGCCATTGCAGCCATTTGGGGAGTAAACCAGCAGATGGTATATTTCTGTTTTTGTCTCTGTCACTCTCTCTGTAACCCTGCCTTTCAAATAAAATAAAATAAATATTTAAAAAAATTTTTTAAAGATTTTATTTATTTATTTGAGAGGTAGAGTTACAGACAGTGAGTGGGAGAAACAGAGAGAAAGATCTTCCTTCCGTTGGTTCACTCCCCAGTTGGCTGCAACAGCCAGAGCTGCTCTGATCCGAAGCCACAAGCCAAGAGCTTCTTCCTGGTCTCCCACATGGGTGCAGGGGCCCAAGGACTTGGGCCATCTTCTACTGCTATCCCAGGCCATAGCAGAGAGCTGGATTGGAAGAGGAGCAGCTGGGACTAGAATCAGTGCCTATATGGGATGCCAGTGCTGCGCAATGGCGTTGGACCCAAATAAAATAAATCTTAAAAAAAAAAAAGGAAATCAACCAATGCTTGATGACATAGGAAAAGAATGAGATTATTGATCTTACTACATGATTCAAGCAATAAGAAAAGTAAGGGGCTGGTGTCATGACGCACTAGATTAATCCTCCACCTGCTGCACCGGCATCCCATATGGGCGCCGATTCTAGTCCCGGTTGCTCCTCTTCCAGGCCAGCTCTCTTCTGTGGCCCAGGAATATAGCGGAGGATGGCCCAGGTGCTTGGACCCTGCACTCGCATGGGAGACCAGGAGGAAGCACCTGGCTCCTGGCTTCGGATTGGCACAGCTCCGGCCGTTGCGGCCATTTGGAGGGTGAACCATCAGATGGAAGACCTTTCTCTCTCTCTCTGCTTCTCCTTCTCTCTATATATAACTCTAACTTTCAAGTAAAATAATTTAATTCTTTAAAAAATAGTTTAAAAAAAAGTTTGTGGAAAATGGTCTTAAGAGGTAGGCTATTTTTGTGAAAAAAAAAAAACATTTTGAAATCCAAACATAGTTCTTTTATTTAAGATTTATTTATTTATTTGCAAGTCAGTTGGGGGAGGAGATACTGATCTTCCATCCACTGGCCCACTCCCCAGATGGCCACAATAGCTAGGGCTGGGCCAGGACAAAGCCGGGAGCCAGGAACTTCATTTGAGACTCCCACATAGGTAGCAGGGGCCCAAATACTTGGAGCTTCTTCCCCAGGCCATTAGCAAGGAGCTGGATTGGAAGTGGAGCAGCTGGGACACGGGCTGGTGCTACAGGCAGCAGCTTTACCTGCTGCACAACAATACTGGCCCCCAAACATAGTTTTTTCCTAACACTCATTTGCTATGAGCTTTTAGAAGACCTTTCATACAACTGAAAAAGATCTCACTTTGGGCCAGCGCCATGGCTCACTAGGCTAATCCTCTGCCTGCGGTGCTGGCACCACGGGTTCTAGTCCCCGTTGGGGCGCTGGATTCTGTCCCAGTTGCTCCTCTTCTGGTCCAGCTCTCTGCTGTGGCCCGGGAGTGCAGTGGAGGATGGTCCAAGTGCTTGGGCCCTGCACCCGCATGGGAGACCAGGAGGAAGCACCTGGCTCCTGGCTTCGGATCAGCACAGCGCGCCGGCCACAATGCACTGGCCGTAGCGGCCATTTGGGGAGTGAACCAACAGAAGGAAGACCTTTCTCTCTGTCTCTATCTCTCTGTGTCTAACTCTGCCTGCCAAAAAAAAAAAAAAAAAAAAAAAAAAAAAAAAAAAATCTCACTTTGAAAAACGAAAGCATGTAGTATACACTAAGGCAACTTCAAAAAACATGTCCGGGGCCAGGGCTGTGGCATAGCAGTTAAAGCCATCACCTGCAGTATTGGCATCCCATATGGATGCCAGTAAAAGTCCTGGCTGTTTCTCTTCCAATTCAGCTGGCTCAAGTCCTTGGGCCCCTGCACCTGCATGGGAGACCCAGAAGAAGCTCCTAGATCCTGGCTTTGGATCAGCGCAGCTCTGGACGCTGCAGCCATCTGGGGAGTGAACCAGCAGATGGAAGACTCTCTCTCTCTCTCTCTCTCTCTCTGCCTCTGCCTCTCTGTAACTCTACCTTTCAAATAAATAAATAAATACATAAATCTTAAAAAAGAAAAGAAACACATCCAGCCAGTGTTCTTCAGCCCGGGCTCTGTGGGACTCAAGATCTGCCTGATGCCTCTTCCCTGGTCCATTCTGCACATTCTTGGCCAGTAACATGCTTGTCCTGGAGATTCCTAGTTCACAGCGGCCGGTTAACTCTCTTCCCCTTTCTGTCACTCTCCCATGGCTTGCTAAAGCTCATGGAATGAAACCCCAAACCCTGGAGTACCCCACACGCATGTCTCTTAATAGTCTGCCTTGGGCTGGCCCTCCTTCCCCAGCAGCCTGGCCTCCTGGTCCGCCCACAGGCCACCACGCTCTCAGGCTGAGGGTCTTTACACAGTATTTGCTGACCTCTTTGGGGAACACCCTTCCTCCTCAACCAGACTGTCCTTCTCCCTGCAGTCAGAACTCTGCCCGCAAGCATTTGCTCACAGCCACCCTCGTATCTCTTACGACCACCCGACGTGCCCTCTGTGACTTATGTGTTTACTTGTGGCCTCTCCAAAAGAAGCGCCGTGAAGAGAGAGAATTATCTCAACACTCAGTGTCTGCAAGAGTGCCCAGAAATGGCTATTCAAGAAATAGTGGTTGAATTTATTAAAATGGATAAATGACTGAAAGACTGACATGCTTGGCTTCCCCTGTCCGTGTCTGAAATACTACCTCTGTCTCTGATATTTAGCGTGGCCCCCTGGGTGGAGGCTACAGTCAAGCCCGCTTCAGTGAAGGCAAGAGCAGCAGCCCCTTAGAGACGAGCACCCAGAAGCATCCCTTCTGCTGGTCTTTTCCTCTGACAAACCTGCACGTAGCATGGTTCCCAGGTCCGCATGCTTAGGGAGGGTCAGGATTCCCTGGGTGGATCACGCACCGTTGGCTCTGTCTTCCTGCCTTACCCTGCTCTGAATCCCCTCCTCTCCTACCTGAGAATCTCTTTGTAGATTGCTGAAAAGCTGTCCTACTGTTTCTGGCCAAGATTCTTTGACCATCTCCAGCCAGGAATTTCATCTTTTTTATCTCACTGAGAATCATCGCTGTGCCCCTCAGTAATGAGGCTTTTGGAAGATACAAGTTAGAAAGGCAAGTGTTTTACTTCCCGTCTTGAGGTTGTTTGCTCATGACATGAGCTAATGAGCACAGAGTTGAACCGCGGAAAAGCAAAGAGAAAGTACAGTGAGAAAGAAAAGAGGGAAGTTCATAAAATATTCATACGTTACTAGCTTGGTGGGATGTTTACCCCTCTCCTAATAAGCCACAGTCAGAAACAGTTACTTGGTGCCTGGCCCCATACTTCCAAAGCCAAGGACTGAGCCTACTTTTAATCAAGTAAGAATGTGAACCAGAGTTTGTTGTCAAATACCAAAGATGTGTGGCTCTACATAACTAATTTGTTCCTTACAAAAATATTTTCCTGTAGTTACCAACTATCTAGAAAATTGCCTCTTCTTATCCTTGACATGTTAACACTTTAAAGTATTTCTTTAAAGAAAAACAATTGGAAGAAAGTAAATGTTCTAAGAGATGTTTATCTTCTTGCTTTGTTTTATTTCTTTAAGTCTTCAGGGCTTCTTGTTGTTTTGTTGGTTGGATTCCTATAATTCTCTTAGGAATTCCTTCAAAGTTGATGTGAGAGAACCAGCTGTCCTTGATAAAAATTCCAGTTTCTCTAACCACTTTAAAAATATACCCTGGGTTTTGTTTTAAATAAAGTGAGACCAAACCATAACCTCTCTCAACTTCTAGGTTTAAAGAGAGAACTAAATGATGCGTAGCTAATCATGTATTTGCTCCAGGTTTTGGGGACCATTCTGGAGGTTTTGTTTGCTCACTGTTATGAGCAGCCTTATTTGAAAGAAGCAGAAGGCTCAGAACATGAGTTAGTTATAAAAATAATGTGTTTGCTTTGAGAAGATGACGGCTTTGTTGTCACTTAGGTCTGGGGAATGGCTGGGTCTAGAGGCACTGATGGTTTTCCCATTTTCAGCTCAGGTTATTATTATTATTATTATTTTGACAGACAGAGTGGACAGTGAGAGAGAGAGACAGAGAGAAAGGTCTTGTTTCCATTGGTTCACCCTCCAATGGCCGCTGCAGTCAGCGCGCTGTGGCCGGCGCGCTGTGGCCGGCGCACGGTGCTGATCCGGAGCCAGGAGCCAGGTGCTTCTCCTGGTCTCCCATGCGGGTGCAGAGCCCAAGCACTTGGGCCATCCTCCACTGCCTTCCCGGGCCACAGCAGAGAGCTAGCCTGGAAGAGGGGCAACCAGGACAGAATCCGGCACCCCGACCGGGACTAGAACCCCGTGTGCCGGCGCTGCAAGGTGGAGGATTAGCCTAGTGAGCCGCGGCGCTAGCCTCAGGTTATCTTAAATCAACCCAACAGCGTGGTTTCAGATGCCTTCATACTTTATAGCTGTCAAGACAGCTGTATTATAAAAGGACCTTTCATTAAATGTAAGCTGTGTGTGCCCTTTTTCTTTGACTTGCTGAAGAAGTTGGCCGCTGCAATATGTTTATCTCTGTCTTCTGATTTTAGTCCTTGTGCTTTGGATTAAAATTGTAACTAACAGAGGAGAAGGTCTGTTGTCAAAGACAGAAGTGGCTCTAGAGTAGTCAGTGGACTTGGTCATGTAGCGGGAGGAGTGAGTAGAGCCCGAGCAAGGAAGGCAATCAGCTCTAGAGGTTGGAGTCCTGGGCTTGTTTATCGGAGCAAACACCTTTCACCTGAGGGTGGGCTTGGCTGTTTTGGAAATGATTTGTGATCTAATTTGAGGTTGTTGTTTATGATCCCAACACCTACTTTATTTCATTCTGGCTGATAACCTAAATAATTGTGTCTTGTGGGTAGGAAAATCCAGCAGTTCGGATTAGATACATAGCTATGACATCCATTGGCTTTATTTATCACCTCTGCAGATAATCAATCACTTTCAGGTAAAAGCTGTACTTGTGTATTTACTCCCTGACACTGGGGGAAGAGCAAACCTGCACTGTTCGTAGTGTACAGCAGCTGTTATTAAAGGGAAATTTCCCTCTCCCATGCAGGCCAGTGAATTGGTCATGTTTATAGAAAACAAGTTCCACTGATATTCTGCAAAAAGGTGACTTCTGGCTTGGTGCTGTGGCTCAGCTGGTAAAGCCAATGCCTGCAGTACCAGCATCCCATATGGGCACCAGTTAGAGACCCAGGTGCTCCACTTCTTCTTTTTTTTTTTTTTTAAGATTTATTTTATTTATTTAAAAGAGTTACAGAGAGAGGTAGAGACAGAGAAGTCTTCCATCAGCTGGTTCACTCCCCAGATGGCCACAATGGCTGGAGCTGTGCTGACCCACAGCCAGGAGCCAGGAGCTTCTTCTGGGTCTCCCACGAGGGTGCAGGGGCCCAAGGTCTTGGGCCATCTTCTACTGCTTTCTCAGGCCATAGTAGAGAGCTGTATTGGAAGAGGAGCAGCCAGGACTAGATCTGGTGCCAATTGGGATACGTGTGCTTCAGGCCAGGGCTTTAACCCTCTGCACCACAGGACTGGCCCCCAAGGTGCTCCACTTCTGATCCAGCTCCCTGCTGGTGCACCTGGGACAGTGGTGGAGGATAGCTCAGGGACTTGGGCCTCCGCCCTGATGTGGGAGATCCAGATGAAACTCCTGGCTCTTGCTTCAGCTTGTCATAGCCCTTGCCATGTGACCACTTGGGGAATGAACCAGTGTATGAAAGAACTCTCCCTTCTCTCTAACTCTGCCTTTCAAATAAATATAATCGATCTTAAAAAAAGGGGGATGACTTCTGCAGATAATTGGAGAGATTTGCTAGAGGGACATGCTCTCTCTAGGAGCTCCAAACTAGCAAAGGAAATGTGTAAAAAGCAGAGAGGGCAGAGAGGGGGGCAGGCGTCTGGCTTAAGAGTTAAAACAGTTACGATGCTGTTTCCCCTATAAGATTACTTGGGTTCCATACCTAACACTTGGCTCCTTACTGCTGAGCCAGCATCCTGCTAATGTGGCAGCCTGGGAAGCAGCAGGTGCTGGCTCAAGTACTTGGGTCCCTGCCACCCATATAGGAGCCCCTGACCCCTACTGTTGGAGACACATAGGGAGTGCACCAGCAGTGGGGAGCTCTGTCTCTCTGCCTCTGAAATAGAGAAAGAAAAGGGAAGGGTGCCAATCACAGAGTTTTCCCTTTCTTTGTTGTGAAGCCTGGTGCCACTTAATCTATATTCCTGTTTCCTTATTAGTAAAATGAAGATAATAATATCATCTCCTCATTGAAATTGATATGTTAATATTTAATGTTTAAAACAGTGTCTGGCCCATAGTAATTGCTAAATGAATATTTGCTAAGTAACTAACATCTCTAAGAAATTCTTTGGAAAACAAATTTAATTCAGAGCTTCCCAAACTCTTTTCGACTACCAAAATTGCATCCCCCTCCTCCCCTTTTTGATTTCCCCACCAAAATTTTTGCTGAGACAACTAAGCTATAAAAGTTTCTTTAGAAAACACACCCAAGAAAGTTCATTGAATCTACTTTCAAAAAAAGGATTCAAAAAGGTTTGAGGGGCTGACTCTGTGGCATAGTGGGTAAAGCTGCCGCCTGCAGTGCCAGCATCCCATACGGGCACTGGTTCAAGTCCTGGCTGCTCCATTTCTGATCCAGCTCTCTGCTATGGCCTAGGAAAGCAGCAGAAGATGGCCAAGTTCTTGGGGCCCCATACCAACATGGGAGACCCGGAAGAAGCTCCTGGCTCCTGGCTGCGGATCATCGCAGCTCCGGCCATTGCAGCCATCTGGGCAGTGAACCAGAGGATGAAAGACCTCTCTCTCTCTGCCTCTCCTTCTCTCAGTGTAGCTCTGACTTTCAAATAAATAAATACATCTTTTTTAAAAAAAAAAAAAAAAAAAGGTTTGAGGTCAGCGCCGTGGCTCACTAGGCTAATCCTTTGCCTTGCAGCGCCAGCACACCGGGTTCTAGTCCTGGTCAGGGCGCCGGATTCTGTCCCGGTTGCCCCTCTTCCAGGCCAGCTCTCTGCTGTGGCCAGGGAGTGCAGTGGAGGATGGCCCAAGTGCTTGGGCCCTGCACCCCATGGGACACCAGGATAAGTACCTGGCTCCTGCCATCAGATAAGCGCGGTGCGCCGGCCGCAGCGCGCCGGCCGCGGCGGCCATTGGAGGGTGAACCAACGGCAAAGGAAGATCTTTCTCTCTGTCTCTCTCTCTCACTGTCCACTCTGCCTGTAAAAAAAAAAAAAAAAAAAAAAAAAAAAAAAAAAAAAAAAAAGGTTTGAAAAAGGCCACAGTGTGCATTTCAATTATAACTCTAAAAATCTGAAATAATAAAAAAAAATATTTCCAGTATATACCATGGGGAAAAAGTTTCCAGTTAATGATGTGCACACGAGGCAGTTGATTCCCATCTTTTGTCTTACTGTGGGGCATCATCAGAACGTCCAGGCTGAGCTGAGTGCTCACGGGCACCAGGTGTTTGTCCAGCCATGTAGAAGCTGCTTCTGAATCTGAATAACCCCAAGATGGAAACACTGAGGTCACTCAGCTAGAAACTAGCGGAGTCAGGAATATAAACACAGGCTTTCAGATCCCAATCCCCACATGCAGGGTACTCTGGCCATCTTCAGCATTCAAATTACTTCTCCCCTTCCCCCCTCCACCCTTCTATGGGAAGAACTCATGAATCCCACACTCAGTTCTATGCTAGGATCACTGGCTGTTATAAATGATCAGCAATAGGTTTTAATTTGCATCATAAGGAAAACATGGTCATCGCTAATCACAAACAAGATTCTCAAACATTAGATGATTAACTGGAATGAATTATTTTACTTGTCCTATTTGCATCTCAAAGGTGGCTACAGGGGAAGAATGCTGTCTCCTCACAGGGCAGAGGGGAAAGGGCCCAAGAGCTGCTCGCTAAGGGCACTAGTCCCAGTGGTGAGGGCGGAGCCCTCACGGCCTTATCACTTTCCGAAGGCCTCACCTCTTGACACCACCACCTTGGGAGTTAAGCACCAACTTTCAAATACATTCAAACCACAGCACACAGACACAGAGCAGAGGAGGTGGGACCTGATCCTCAGTGTGCTCCCTCCCAGGAAAGAGCTCTTTCCCTGACATCTCACTGCTACATCTGCAGCTTGGTGAATTGCCCCAGAACCCATCTTCGCTGCTCTTTCCAGACACTGTCATTTACAAATACCACCGGCTGGGTGTCTCTGTTTGCTGTCTGATGCTCAGCTGTATGGTGGAGTCCTCAAACACTGCTTTGTGCACCTAGTTTTGTTTCCATTTGCTCAGGCGTGCTGACAGCACATGTCCTAGCATGTGGAGACACTGAACGAAACCCAGTTCCAAGGACTCTGCACCTAGCTTCACTTGTACCATCTGATCACCACAACACTCAGGCAATATTCCAAGTGGGCCTTTTAGCAAGGAATCAAGTAGATTTTGTAGCTGTTTGATAGAAAACCAATTGAGTACAATGAGTTTTTGCTAGCAAAATTCAACCCAAAGCCAGAGTATTTTCCCTTTTATGTGGCAAACACTTATCCAGCAGATAGGTTGATTTTAAAAAACAAAAGCAAGGCCGCTGCTGCGGCTCACTAGGCTGATCCTCCACCTGCGGCACCAGTACTCTGGGTTCTAGTCCCGGTTGGGGCACTGGATTCTGTCCCGGATGCTCCTCTTCCAGGCCAGCTCTCTGCTGTGGCCCGGGAGTGCAGTGGAGGATGGCCCAAGTGCTTGGGCCCTGCACCCCATGGGAGACCAGGAGAAGCACCTGGCTCCTGACTTCTGATTGGTGCAGCGCACCAGCCGTAGCAGCCATTTGGGGGGTGAACCAGTGGAAGGAAGACCTTTCTCTCTGTCTCTGTCTAACTCTGCCTGACCAAAAAAAGCCAAAAAATATTCTTAGATGCTCAGAGACAAATGTACCTTCTAAAAGAAAATCTAGAATACATATATACTTAAATACACAATCAAGTTTTATTTCCAACCTATTGAAATTAAATATATGCATCTTGTCTGCATTATCTTGATGTAAATGTCAGTATTATTCTTGTCTTTTTGGTGGTATGATGGTCCTCCTCATCTGCCATTACACATACGCCTGCCTGCAGAACTCTACACATAACTCAGGTATGCACAGCACACTTCTGCTTGTTCAGGTTTAGCACGATCCACACCAACTTAGAATACTCGTTGATTTCTTCTTTTTTTCCCGCTATGGCGGCTTTTCTCATTGTGCTATGACTGTAGATAAGTGGACCATCTGCTGTCAGTGAATCTCCAGAGGCTTGTAGTGGGTGTGGTCAGAGAGCTTAGTTCAGTTCTCCAGGGTTAAGGGTGTGCCTGGGTGACACACTCAGGTTTGGCATGGTGAATCTTCCCTCTCTCTCTCCTTTTTTTTTTTTTTTTTTTTTTTTTTTTTTGACAGGCAGAGTGGACAGTGAGAGAGAGAGACAGAGAGAAAGATCTTCCTTTTGCTGTTGGTTCACCCTCCAGTGGCCGCTGCGGCCGGTGCGCTGCGGCCCGCACACCGCGCTGATCTGATGGCACAAGCCAGGTACTTATCCTGGCCTCCCATGAGGGTGCAGGGCCTAAGCACTTGGGCCATCCTCCACTGCACTCCCTGGCCACAGCAGAGAGCTGGCCTGGAAGAGAGGCAACCAGGACAGAATCCGGCGCCCTGACCAGGACTAGAACCCGGTGTGCCGGCGCTGCAAGGTGGAGGATTAGCCTAGTGAGCCGCGGCGCTGGCCTCTCCCTCTTTTTAATCAGAAAGGAAGTATATTCTGCTCAGCTGATCTCTTCTCAATGGCGACCAGTGCCTGAGTGCCAGCCACAGTGGCTAGAATATTCATCCACTCTGTCCCAAGGAGCACACAAAGGATCTGTGCAGTCCTCAGTGTAAGTTCAGATTCCCCAGCAATGTCTCTCACCAGGTAGCCAGCACAGCCCGAGTTTGTGATGTCTCCCACTGAGACTGCTCAAAGTCTCAGCCACACCGTGAGTTCTCCCACACACCCGCAGCTTTTTTTTTTTTTTCTTTCCAAGGTGCCCGTTCAGAGTTCAGAAGCTTCATACAATCAGGAGCTCCTAGCCCCTTGCTATTTCTCCCCACCAGGGTCAGTAGCCTCTGCTCGGCTAATTGCCAGGCGCAGACACAAGCTGTCACAGCTGGTACATATGTCCAAAATGACGCCCACTCTATCAGCTTGTATGCCTTTGTGAGGTAATCTGGGAGAGAGAAACATGTCGGTACTATCCTTTTTTTTTTCCCCCTCTCCTTTAGTTAGGCTGGTGCACTTTCCCCCATGGGGCTACAAGCCTCGTTCCCTCTAGCCTCTAGGCTCTTCCTGCCACTTTTTTGCCAGTGGCTCAGGCTACTGCCATCTCATAGACTTCATTTTCCAGCGCTGGTGCATAGGCTCTTGGCTGCTGGAGTCCTGAACTGTGGGCACCCGTGCCCTCCACATAAGTCCACCATGTCCCTCTGATTATGGAAGAGTTCCTATGCCACTTTTTTCCTTGCTCTTCCTTGAGACTACACTCTCTCCACTTTTTTAAAACTATCTTCTCCTGGGGTAGAGCAGTAAGCTCCCTCCCTACTCCTCCATCTTGGAACCCACCAACTTAGAATAAACACCATTGTCCAACCAATGGTCAGGAGCTTGGGAAGTAGCAGACTCAATATCAGTACCTCAAGTCATCTTGAGTGGAATTTCAGGAAGAAATATCACAAATGTGCTTACTATTGGTCCCGGAATGGGCATGGTTATTTAGAAACTATGATGATACGTCAGTTACCACACCTGGCACATGAGATCCAGGGTATCAGGGTCCTGGAGAGAAGGACTGCAAACCCCAGGCAGACGTCAGAGGAGCTATAGCATCCAGTTCTGGCTTCCTCCATTCTAAGTTCTCATCTTCCTTCTCCTCAGGCACCTGGATCCCTGCTCAGGTCTATCAGCCTTTTTCTGTTCTTAAATATTTATTTATTTAAAAGACAGAGCAACAGGGAGGGGAAGGGGGAGGGGGAGGCGGGGAGGGAGAATCTTCCTTCTGCTGGTTCACGCCCCAAAAACCTACAAGAGCCAAGGCTGGGCCAGGCCGAAGTTAGAAGTTAGGAGCCAGGAACTTCATCCAGGTCTTCCATGTGGTGAGGAAGTGGGGAAAAAAGTAAGGAAGAAATCAAAGATATGTGAGAAAATCCTTTGTCACCATACTCCAGTTTTATCTCTATTCTCTATTAGTTCAACATTGTTTGCAAGCTAGGATTATGCTTCCTGTTTTTCAAATTCAGCACAGAATCTGTCTCTTTAAGATTTTACACCACTGCTAATTTTGGGGTTTTTAAAAACAGTTATTTATTTGAAAGGCAGGATGATAGAAATTGAGAGAGCAATATCTTCCATCCACCGATTCACTCTTAAAGTGGCTGCAAAGGCCAGGGCTGGGCCAAGCCTCGCACAGGAGCCTGGAACTCTATCTGGGTTTCCCACGTGGTTGGCAGCATCCCAAGTGCTTGAACCATCTTCTGTTGCTATCCCAAGAACATTACCTGGGAGCTGGATTGGAAGTGGAGCGGATAGGACTTGATTGTCACTTAGATATGGGATGCAGGTGTTTCAAGCGGTAGCTTGACCCACTGCACAACAAAACCAGCCTCCAGTTCTAAGTTCTGAAGGATAGAGAGTAGCCATACTCATTTATATATCTGCATCCAAATATTTAAAATCTTGTGCTGGGTCAGTGCTGTGGTGTAGCGGGTAAAGCTGCTGCCTGCAGTGCCAGCATCCCATATGGGTCCAAGTCCTCGCTGTTCCACTTCCGATCCAGCTCTCTGCTATGGCCTGGGAGAACAGTGGAAGATGGCCCAAGTCCTTAGGCCCCTGCATCCACGTGGGAGACCCGGAGGAAGCTCCTGGCTTCAGATCAGTGCAGCTCTGGCTGTTGCAGCCAATTAGGGAGTGAACCAGCAAATGGAAGACCTCTCTCTCCTTGCCCCTCCTTCTCTCTCTATGTAACTCTGACTTTCAAATAAATAAATAAATCTGTTAAGAAAAAAAAAAAGCTTGTACTTTAAAACACACCCCTTTGGGCTCAAAAGTTTAACAGGAAGTTCATCAAGATTAAGGAATCTGCCTGCTCTGTGAACCATACAAGTTACGCTCTTCATTTCATCCAGATTGGCACATAATGGACCAGCATAATGGAATGCCTGTGCTTTGTGTGCTTTGGATTGCACACAAGCTGCCATGCAATAGAGATTGTTAGCCCCGCAGCAAGAACGACATAAAGATCTCTAATGCAGCGACAAGAAACAATGGACAAATCCATACATCTGCAGGTCATTTCTTACACTTCCCCATGAGCTCTGTTCTTCCTACACCTTCTGCAATGTGCCAAACGTTTCCATTTCAGCAGCTCTTATGATCTCTCGGCTTCTTTATTTTTTATTTTTCTTCATTGTAGAGTCTTCCTTCCTGCCTTTAACTGAAATCCCACACCGCGTTTTCTGCCTCGGTGGCTGCATCTGCCATATATCTGTTCAGAAAGTTGATTTGATCCAATCTCCCCTCAACTTGCTCTTTTCTTTCTGTATTCTGAAGTAGCACCACTGCCGGCTTCTCCCAGATCTTCCTGCGAGGAATGCAGAGATAACTATCCAGTCCTGAAAATAATCTCAGGAGCTTCCTCCTAATACAAATTTTAGTGTTTTCAATCTAACCAAAAGCTTTCTGAGGAAGGAAGTAGCACTTTTCTTTTTTTTTTTTTTTAAGCAAAATAAATACAATTGTTTCTCTTTCTGTTACTAATGCTTTCTTTGGTGTCTATTTTCTACTTGTTAATTGTAATTCTAAAGCCCTAAACTTGCACTGTCAAATGCTAAGACCGAAGTCAAGAAGGAAGAATACCACCTAGGTCTCCCACGTGGGTGGCATGGACCCAACCAAACACTTGAGCCATCACCTGCTGCCTGCCAGAGTGTGTGCTAGCAGCTAACATTGGAAGTGGAGCTAGGACTTGCACCCAGGCATTCCCATGTGATATAGACGCATCCCAAGGGATCTAACTGCTGTGCTAAATGACTGCCTCTTAAAAGGAGTTTTAAATGACGAATATGGGGCTGGTGCTGTGGTGTAGAAAGTTAACCCTCTGCCTGCTGTGCTGGGTGCCAGTTCGAATTCCGGCTGCTGCACTTCTGATCCAGCTCCCTGCTAATGTGCCTGGGAAAGCAATGCAGATGGTTCAAGTGCCTGGGCCCCTGCAACTATGTGGGAGATGTGGAAGAAGCTCCTGGCTCCTGGCTTTGGCCTGGTCCAGCCCCGGCTGTTGCAACCATCTGGGGAATGAACCAGTGGACGGGAGATCGATCTCTCTCTCTCTCTCTCTCTTTCTGTTTTTCAAATAAATATATACACCTTTTTTCAAAATGACGAATATGAGATAGCTATAAAGAGAAATGAGAAGAAATGATATCCTTACAGCTTGGAAGCTTTGGAGTATCTGCAGGCAGTCTTTTACAGCTGGAGTAAAAGATGCATACCAGAACCTGAGGAAGATGGAGCTGGAGAGGGGGCACTAACTGGGATCTGAGGGGGCTCGCAGCCGCAGCAGCGCCAGAGAAGCAAGAGCTGGATTGCTGAGGGTGAGCCCCAGGGCTGGGCTGTGAGGGGACAGCAGTGAGGTGGGGAGGGTGAGGAATGGAAGTCAATCCCTCTCTTACCGCTTGACATCTGATCTCCTGCCAGTTCATGTTGGACCTAACCAGAGACTCCTGAGAAAGGAAGCCTGCAGTCCCAATAGGCCAGACTTGCTGAACACAGAGCCCAGGCACGAGAGGGCAGAGAGTGCACACAACGTGTGGGTGGAAGAACAAGGACAGGTAATTCTATTGTTTCTATTTCTACCTTTTATGGTCATTGTGACTTTTAAGTCTCCCTGCTTGAAACCTTCATTGGATTTAATTTATTTTCTCTTCTTGGCATTCTTGTCCTATTTGAGATTAAATGGCAAAATCGAATCATGTGTGCTATCATGGATTTCATTTCAGTATAATTTTTAAGTTTCAGGATATGTTTTCATTTATGAGGTGACTCAAAAGTAATACATAGTTCTTTAAGATCATATAAATTTTTCCACCAATAGTTTCTGATTTTTTTCATCCCATCATTTGGCTTCCACAAAGTTGATATTTTGACATATTACAATAAAAGTCTATATTAACAAAGTTTCTTGTCCCTGACATTCACCCCAAACCAACTACTTTTCTTTAAGTATACAGTAAATGAAAGTGGGGAACAAAGTCACACGTAAGCAACAGCTGTCTCCTTTGATAAATGGAGCAATTGTAAGTGGAATTCCATCTGTTTGACAAATGAATCTAATTTAACTAGTGTGGATTTCTCCACTTGGTAAAGACATTAATGTTTGTAGATTTTCTTTTCTCTATGAGTAGAAAGGAATTCAAAAGTGACTCTTGGCATTTCAGTTGAAATTTCCAACAATTTCCATAAATAATGAAATCACATGTTTTTGTAATAAATGGACTGAGATATTAAAATCATAACTGTGCTATTTCAAGAATGCAACAGAAGGAGTAGAGGGATGGGGGTTGGGTCACACACCAAAGAAATCAAAAGAGCATCAATGGCCGGCGCCGCGGCTCACTAGGCTAATCTCCGCCTAGCGGTGCCGGCACACCGGGTTCTAGTCCTGGTCGGGGCGCCGGATTCTGTCCCGGTTGCCCCTCTTCCAGGCCAGCTCTCTGCTGTGGCCAGGGAGTGCAGTGGAGGATGGCCCAAGTGCTTGGGCCCTGCACCCCATGGGAGACCAGGAGAAGCACCTGGCTCCTGCCTTCGGATCAGCGCGGTGCGCTGGCCGCAGCGCGCCGGCCGCGGCGGCCATTGGAGGGTGAACCAACAGCAAAGGAAGACCTTTCTCTCTGTCTCTCTCTCTCACTGTCCACTCTGCCTGTGAAAAAATAAAAAATAAATAAATAAATAAAAGAGCATCAACATCTATCCTAGAAGATGGAAGAGAAAGGATATTACCTTCCACATGAATAAGTAATTATTTACAAGCTACAATTCTATTTTGAAATAATAAACCTGATGTAGGTATAGACTAGACATATGCAGACACACAAGTTCTCAAAAACAGTGTTTTCTTTATAGGCCCTATTTCAGAATTCTGGAAGACATGTCCCACCAAAATGAGGAAGAAAGAGAGACAGAGAGATATGAGATGCTACAAATAGGGTAAGTAATACAGAAAAAAGAAAAGAATTTCCAAGATAATGTGGGAGATAAGTATGC